>NC_139020.1:46476212-47076212 GCF_964662115.1 Mustela nivalis
AGACTATGGGGTAAATATTTCCTGGCAAAAAATATGGCCATACAAATCCCAGTGTTACTGACTGATCTCCTTGTCTCTGCCAAAATGGCCCTCGGACTGCAAAGAGAATTCCCTTTACAGATGCTCTGCCACCTCACAAATGCTTCTTTTGTCTTATGTGCAAAGCCAGCTCTTAAGGACCGCCCAGACTTTATACCTTGATTCATTTCTTTGAACACTACTTGGCAAGCCTTTGCAAGCAATGTCTTCTTCAATAAGAACAAACTACTTACTTCTGATGACATAAATTCTTGAGTAGGGCTCTTACTAGGACAACATTGCCTAAGGCAGCAGGCTGGGCTTATTGGCCCTTTTCTGAGCAGCCCTACTTTCATGTCCCAGTTACTCAACTTTGAGCACAGCCAAAAATTATCTCAAGCCAAGTTCTTCTGGACAAAAAACTTTCAGAACTCTTGCTAGCTTCAAGCCAGTAGAAGACTCCAGGCGGATATTGGACCCGTCAAGTAGTTTAATAACTAAAAGAACATATTAGATTCTTGTTCTCCTTTTCTACAGAAATGTGAAGCCACATTCTTATAAGGCATTTCTATGTGGAATTTTGTTTTAATTTAAATTCTCTGCTGGTTTTACTGCTTCTGTATACTTGACGTTATTTCAGAATATAGTTTGCAATATGTATATATTCTCAAAGACCCATGGAAGTGATGACTTCCTGATATATCATATGATTTTGTAGATTATTCATGATATGTCATAATTCTCTGTTTTAGGAGAGATTATTCCAGATATTATTTAATGATCTCCACTCTCTTGTCACTGTATTCTCCCTATCACCCAGTCACTTACCCCTAATTTTTAGGAATTTGATCCCAGGTTTATGGTTTTCTTCTCCAACCTACTGAATGTTCAAGTGGACAAGTTATCCAAATCCTGAATATCTGTAATTGACAACTTTCTCCATCAGTTACTTCCTAGAACATGCTACTACACAAATTGCTCCAATTCTAAAAATTATGAATTTAAGTTCCTCCCTTCCATCATGTCCTCTAATCTTTCTGGTTTATTTATATGTGGACATTATCCTTCTGGGATCCCCAGTTCATTGACTCTTCTATTTCTACCTTTTTAACCACCTTTTATTCTCTTCCTTCATGATCCAGAGTTTCTATAATTATCCTGATAAAACCATTGAAATTTTTTTTTGCCTTTTTTTCCTCAGAAATCTCTAACCTCTATCAACTCAATTATCTGCTCTGAAAAATAGATCTCACAGATAAATGTGATATTGCAAACCTTATCTTTTTCTCAATCAACTTCACTTCCTACTTTCTCCAAATATTAATTTTAATTTTTAAATTGCAACTTCTTTCTCAATCTCAGACCATATTTATTTTTAGTTGATGATAACACCCTTTACTTCACAGGAAAGAAAAAAAAAATCCACCTGAAAAGAGTCAACCAAATTCATGACCATCCAAACCACAAACGTACCTGAATCTACATGCATCTTCTCCTCCTTCCCTCTGTGCTGCTAGAGGGCCCTGTGACCTAACGCTCTGGGCTCCTATGCCCACTTATTTACTCTGGAGCATTTCACTTCTAGTTTTTCCTGAGTCATCAATCTCTCACTTTATATAAGATCTTTCTCTTCATCATTGCCTAGTCTTTCAGCCATTTTAACCATTCTTCATGTCAGTAAGTTTGAAAATCTATGTTTGTTAGTTATTTGAGTTTTTTTTTTTTCTGCGAAGGTTATATTTATATAGTTTATGCAATTGTCTTTCTATGCAATTGTCTCCTCTTCATTGATTTATAGGATTTGTTATAGATTTCAGATACAAGTCCTTTACCAATTAAACATTGCACTAAGTGTTTTTCATTTGTAGCTTTCCTTTTAGATTTGTTTATGAGGTCTTTTGTTATACAGAAGTTTTCATTTTATTGTAATCAAATTAAATAGGCTTTCATAGTTTGTGGTTTTTGTATCTTTTTTAAAATTTTGTTTTCTAATATAACATACATTTCAATATTCTAGAATATTCAAATTGTTGATTTCATATCCTCTAATTAGTATAAGAATTTTAAAAGAATATTGTAAACTAAATATGACTTTTTTTCTTAAAGCTAATTATCTGAGCAGAACTTATTTACCTGGCCAATTTCCATCTGATGATTTGAAACAGGAACTTGGTCATCTATTTCTGAACTTTATTTTTTTGTCCCACTGGCTGATTTTCCATTCGTGCATTAGTATCACACTGATTTTATTATTATATTGTAATAGGTTTTTTTAATATATTTTGATATCTGGTATGGTGAGTTCTTCTACCACATCTTTTTTCTCAAAACTCTTACACTTTTATTTGAATTTTAGTTATCAACCTAAGACATAAGAAATTTTATTAGATTTTTTTTTAGAATTAAGCCAATTTTATAATTGTTGGTGAAATTACCTTCTTTAAATAATATTTTTTATTCCCAGCTATAAATGTGGTACTGTTTTCATTTATTTCAGTCTTCTTTAATATATTTTAAGAATATATATCATGTTTTTATTACCAAAGTTAGTGTTATGTCTTTTATTGTTCTGATGTCTTATTTTATCCTCATTTACTTTAAATTATTTTGGGTAATAAATAGGAATGTATCCAATGTCTCCCTAAATTCTCTTAATAGTGCTAATAGTTTGGTTGGATATTTGCTTAGTCCATATATACGAAAATATCTCTCTGAACAATGACACTTTTGTTATTCCTCTCACTTTTATCTTCTTTGTCTTGGTTCAAATATTCAAAATGTGTTAAATAAAAACAATAATAAAGAGATTCCTTATTTCAGACTAATGATATTTGTTTTAGAGTTTTGTCAATAACATCATCTTTGGGAAATTTCTTTTTCTTCTTAGTCTGCTAAGATTTTTCACCAGAAATGGATTTTGAATTCACTGAATATTTCATTTTGCATCTGTTGAGATGGTATTGTGGTTTTATTTTTTATTTGGTAATGCAATAAATTATGGTATTATTTTTCTGAAGTTAAATAATTCTTGAACTTGTGGGATAAACTTTGCATGTTAGAATTATTTAATACATTGCTTGATTGAGTTTGGTTTTGTAGATTCGACATTTAAAAAAAATCTACGTTCCCACATTTTACACTCTCCACACACACTTGCCAACATATGGCATTATCAATCCTCCTAGACTTAACCATTACAATGATATAAAATGCTATTCTGTTGTGGTTTTAATTAGCACTTCAGTGATCAGTGATGATACTGAACAGTTTTCATATACTATTGCCCATTCATACATTTTCCTTTCTGAAGTGCCTATTTGAGACTCTTACCCATTTCATGTCTTTTTATCGAAGATTTGTAGGCATCTCGATACACTCTGAATGTAAGTCCTTTGTCAGATATATGTCCTCCTCCAGAAGCAATAATATTTTTCCTAGAAATGGCAGTTTTCTCCTCTTTGCACATGAACAGATTGGTTTTGCTTCTAGCTCTTTCCCCTGGAAAAGATCTTTCTCTGGGTCTTACGAGCAGGAATATTTTCTGCTCCTTCTCCAGTATTTTAAGGTTTTTGTTTCATATGAAAGAAGAACTCAAAGACAGGTATATAATTTCATGCTTGTCTCCCAGTGATAGTCACCAGGACATCCTTCACTTGCATGTCTACACCACCAAGGAGGTTCCCCCCAGGTGCTTGCCCTTCCCAAAATCTTCTTCTTCTTCTTCTTTTTTCTCCTTTGTTATTTAAGATTTTATATACTCATTTGAGAGAGAGAGTGAAAGAGAGCATGGACGGGGGGAGAAGCAGACTCCCCACTGAGCAGGGAGACAGATTTGGGGCTGGATCCCAGGACCTTGAGATCAGGACCTGAGCCGAAGGCAGACACAACTATCTGACCACTCAGGTGCCCCCCTTCCCCAAATCTTGTAAGCACCTGGTCAATGTCCATTAAAACACAAAAACAAAAACAAAAGCTTGTAAGTGAATATGAACTGCCTGAACTGCTCTTATGTTTGTGGTTTCTGGCTATTCTAAGTTGATACACTAGGCCACACTTAGGTTTGTTAAAATTCGAGCTGATTTCTCTTACTTGCTTTCATGTTGGCCTCCTATCCTCTTCCAAATATGAAATAGTTTGTGTGTTCCCTCTGTTTTGGGGGGAATTTTTTACTATTCAGAATTCAGTGCTAATGGTTACCTTGAAATTTCAGCTCTATGATGAGTTTAATTAAAGTTACGATTTTGTAGACTATCTTTTTCTCTTTGTTGGAGTAGGAGAAAATTCCCTTGAGAATTTACATTTTAAGTGAAAGTGGAACTGGAACTCCTAATATTTTGACTGGCATTGCATTAAACCTATATTTCAATCTTAGGAGAATGAACATCTTAATAATAATATGTGAACATGGTATATGAATATATTAACATATGAACATGGTATATCTTTAAATTTGTTTAGGTTGCTATTTCTCTCCACAGTGTGATTTGTAGTCTTTAACATAAAGGTCTCACATCTCTTCTTGTTATGATTTTTCCTCAGTAATTTTTATTTTTACATGCTATGTTGGATGCTTGAGTTTGATTTCTAAACTGTTCATTGCTGTTAAATAAAAATACAAATGATTTTCTTATATTGGCCATTAACTTATGAACTTACTAAAATCACTTATTCTGGTAGTTTTTTGGGGGAGATTGAGATTTTCAATGTAAAACAGATGCTGTGTACAATAAAAATAATTTAACCTTAACTTTTTCATTAATAAAATCTTTCTGCCACTCTTTCTATAGTTTATTGCATTAGCTAGGATTGCCAGTACAATGCTGAATATAAATGATGAGAATCACATTCTTTATATTATTACCAATTATAGGGGGAATATGTCATATGTATTTCATCATAGGTATATTGTTACTGTAGCTCTTTTTCATCAATGACTCTTATTAGATCTAAGAACCTCTCTTCTATTCCTAATAGTTACAAATTTCTACGTGAATGAATACTGTATTTTGTCAAGTGCTTTTTATGTATCCACTTACATGGTCATATGATTTCTTCTTTACTCTGTTAATGTGACTTTTTAAAGTGTTAAATCACCCTTTTATTCCTTTCAGTTATTCATGATATGTTCGCTCAATTTATGAATATTTTAAGGACTTGTGACTACATTCATAATAAGCAATTGGTAAGTTGGGGTTTTCAAGGAATTTGTCTACTTCACCTAGTTCATCTAGACATTTCTATTTCAAGGAATTTGTCTATTTCATCTAAGTTGGCATGTTTCTTGACATACATTTTCCTTATTATTCCTTTCTTAACTTCTTAACATTTATAAAATCTGTATATTCCTTTTGTTCCTGGTGTTGGGAATTTGTGTTCTACTTTTTTTTAAAGATTTTATTTATTTATTTGACAGAGAGATCACAAGTAGGTGGAGAGGCAGGCAGAGAGAGGGGGAAGCAGGGTCCCCACTATGAGTAGAGAGCCTGATGCAGGCAGGGCTCCATCCCAGAGCCCTGAGATCATGACCTGAGCTGAAGGCAGAGGCTTAACACACTGAGCCATCCAGGCACCCCTTGTGTTCTATTTTTATTTTTGTTTTTGTATCAGTCTAGCAAAGAGATTTATATGTTTTATTAATCTTCTTAGAAAATAGTCATAGTTTTTGAGGTATCTGGGTGGCTCAGTCTCTTAAGGATCCAACTCTTGATTTTGACTGAAGTCATAATCTCAGGGTCATAAAATCAAGCCCTGTGTCAAGCTCTGCATTCAGTGCACAGTCTGCTGGAGATTTTCTCTCTCTCTCCCCCTCCCCCCACTCGCCCATGCTTGCTCTCTCTCAAACAAATATATAAAATATTTTAAAAATAATAATGGGGGTGCCTGGGTGGCTCATTTGGTTAAGCATCTGCCTTCTGTTCAGGTCATGATTTCAGGGTCCTAGAATTGGCCTGCATGAGGCTCCTGGCTTTATGGGGAACCTACTTCTCCCTCTCCATTTCCCTCTGCCACTCCTCCTGCTTGTGCTTGCTCTCTCTCTCAAATAAGTAAAATCTCTTAAAAAAAATAAATAATTATGGTCTTTATTTTATTTTGGGGTTTTATTTCATTGACATCCTCCCATTTTAAATATTTCTTCTCTTTTGTTTACTTAAGAATTAATTGGATTCTATTTTTCTACTTCCTTAAGGGATAATCTTGGGTCATTTTTTTTTCTTTTTCTTTTTCTTTTTCATGATGTAGGTATTTAAAACCATACATCTCCCTTTAAGGACTGCTTTATCTACTTTCCAAAACTTTTGATATATTTTTAGTAGTTCAAATTATTTTATTTCCTTTGTAATATTTTTTGAATGATAGGTTACTTACAATTATCTTGCTTAATAGTCAAATGTTATAGATTTTCTAGATATTGTTATTCATGCTAAATTTTAAACCATTGTGGTCAGAAAACCTACCTTATGGGATTGGAGCTTTAGATTCTATTGAAATTGATTTTATGACACAGCAGACAATCTATTTTGAAGAATTTCTTATGTGCACTTGAAAAGGATGTGTATTCTACATGTGTTTTATGTAGATTTTGTGAATTACATTATGTCAAGTTGGTTGATAGTGTTTTTCAGATATCCTATATTTTTAATGATTTTTTTTTTTTGAGGGGAGTATCTTTTTTGTTAACAGTTTGTTTTGGCCAAGTTTTGCTCTTACAGAACTGCTTTTTATAATGAAGGAACATAATAAATTTTTTCCCAAGTGCATAGAATAAATGTGAATCAGTCACAGAGTCACAGAAGGACAAAGTAGTTAGGGTTTTCTTAAAAATATGTTTTCAACAATCTTAAGATTATTTCTACTTCTTTTTGTTTTGCTCACTGATGAAATTATTCCATTCTTGGTAACCATGCAGGCATTGCCTCTTCTCTTCCATAATATGAACTTTTCTTGGAATAATCTATTCATGGCATTGACACAAGGAATTCTTACTATATTGAATCCAATAGGACATGTCATATGTGGATTTTAGTAAAGGCATATCCTGCTATTGCAATAGAGTCATAAACTATGAATTTGAAATCACAACTATCTTAACTATGAAGAATTCTTCAACTAGTAGCAGATTTATACCCATATGTTTGGTAGAGCTTCATCAAATCTTAATAAATCAAAGTAATTCTCAGACGGTATTGATTTTCTTTTTTGACAAATCTGAAGACAAAACAAGAAATTGAAATTTAGGACAATTATAAGAGTTTTGGCTTATTCAAGGGCTTCTGTTAATTTGTTGCTTATATTCAGCACCTGGTACTGGTAGAGTATCTGGTACACTAGTCATTGTCACTTTCTGCTCCAAACCTTGTCTGGCCGATGATCTCATCCAGTGAATTCAAGGATATTGTAATTTCCAAGAACAGATTTCCTTTGTTTTCTCTGTTCTTCAATGCTGTTCCACTATGGGGAGAGCAGAGACCATAACTGGGACTAATCTCGACTTCAATCCCAGTTTGGATCCCTGTCCTGGTCCTGGCCTTAGCTTTAAAATGAAGTTTTAATGATTCCCCCTTTCACTAAACAAATGGCTCCTTAAAAGCCAAGAGATTTATTTGGTTTAACTACCTACTCCTCTAGAGCAAATGGACCTTAGAAAACTGTCTTTTAAATGTCAGTATGAATTATAACTGAATTCTTTCCACCCAACATCTAATTGAGATGAGTTACATAAATAAACAAAAGAAAAACACAAACCTCTGAGAGAAAAAGAAGATTTGAGTCATAATTTCAGATCAGACCTAAATTATTGGATCAAATAAAGGTTCTTGGTCTTGAGGTGCTGGTAAGAAGAGATGCTGTCAGTAGGAAATGGTGCAGAAAGAGTGAGGAAGTGCTGCCAAAGATGAATTTGATCAGCTTAATAATTCTGACTGGATCAATCCCTGGTGAATAATTTTTCAACCTGCCCCTAAGAATAAAGGAAGCAAATCTTTTTTCTTTTTTCACTTAAGAGTTTCACTTAAAACTTAAAAGAGTTTTTTTTTTTTCACTTAAGAGATTTTTCACTTAAGGATTTCACTAGTTCTTTGTTCTGTGAGAAAGATATACATTCAGAAATGGACAAACATAAGACACCTGCTATTAAGTGATCAAGAGAATCTGAAATAAGGTCAGAGGAGTCTCCCAAAGTTTTAATATATAAAGGGGAATGGATTTTTCATTTTTTAAGGAGGAAAGTGGAATCTGATATTGGAAATCTGAATATAAGATCAAAATAGTCAATTCATTAAACTTATGTTGTATGCCAAGTATAATGCTGTAGGACCTAAACAGAGATAACTATTAAAAGAACAGAATGTTTTTAGTGTTCATTTTTAAAGGTCATATAAAAAATGGTTACAAATAATGGCAAAATCTTTGTATATCAAATATCTCAACATGACCTGGGATGCACTGACTTTGGAAAAATCTCATTTTATACTGTGCAAACTCAAGTAAACTCATGTGTTAAATACTAAGTATTTATAGGTATACGTATACTTTATAAGTATATATATATATATACTTATAAGTATAAGGACCTCGAATTTTTACTGAGTTTGACTTGATGAAAAAAAAACAAAAAACAAATTCTTCTCCCAGTTTATTTTTTCCTTCTCCTAATAATGCCTAAAAAGTCAGATAAGCTTTCTCATACCAGTCATTTCACATCTACTTGAGATACATTGAATAAATATTATTTTAATTATTATAATGCATATTGCTATCAAAGATACATAGAATGAAAGAATGGAAATCATTCTAAATTCATTTTTATTTCCATTCCTATTCTTACCAGGCCAAAATCTTCACTTATGTTTTAGGAACACTTGTGTTAAAAATATTACACTAAGCAAAATAAGTTGGTCGGAGAACCACAAATACTGCATGATTTCACTCAATGTAGAATTTAAAAAACAAAATAAATGATTATAGAGGGGGAAAAAAAGAGAGGCAAACCAAGAAACAGACTCTTAACTATAGAGAACAAACTGGGGGTTACCCGCGGGGAGGTCGTTAGGAGGATGCATTAAATAGGTGATCACCTATTTAACTTCTGCTTCTTCATGATTTTATTTATCTGGGTCCTTTCTCTTTTCTTTTCGATAAGTCTGGCCAGGGATTTGTCAACCTTATTAGTTCTTTCAAAGAACCAGCTCCTAGTTTCGTTGCTTTGTTCTATTGTTTTTTTGGTTTCTATTTCATTGATTTCTGCTCTGATCTTTATGATTTCTCTTCTCCTGCTGGGTTTAGGGTTTCTTTCTTGTTCTTTCTCCAGCTCCTTTAGGTGTAGGGTTTGGTTGTGTATTTGAGGCCTTTCTTGTTTCTTGAGAAAGGCTTGTATCGCTATATATTTTCCTCTCAAGACTGCCTTTGTTGTGTCCCACAGATTTTGAACCATTGTGTTTTCATTATCATTTGTTTCCATGAATTTTTCAATTCTTCTTTAATTTCCTGGTTGACTCATTCATTTTTTAGAAGGATGCTGTTTAGTCTCCATATATTTGGGTTCTTTCCAAATTTCCTATTGTGATTGAGTTCTAGCTTCAGAGCATTGTGGTCTGAAAATATGCAGGGAATGATCCCAATATTTTGATACCAGTTGAGACCTGACTTATGACCCAGGATGTGGTCTATTCTGGAGAATGTTCCATGTGCACTAGAGAAGAATGTATATTCTGTTGTTTTGGGATGGAATGTTCTGAATATACCTGTGATGTCCATCAGGTCCAGTGTGTCATTTAAGGCCTTTATTTCTTTGTTGATCTTTTGTTTAGATGATCTGTCCATTTCAGTGGGGGGGGGAGTGTTAAAGTGCCCTGCTATTATTGTATTATTGTCAATGTATTTCTTTGATTTTGTTATTAATTGGTTTATATAGTTGGCTGCTCCCATGTTAGGGGCATAGATATTTAAAATTGTTAGATCTTCTTGTTAGACAGACCCTTTGAGTATGATATAGTGTCCTTCCTCATCTCTTATTATAGTCTTTTGCTTAAAATCTAATTGATCTGATATAAGGATTGCCACCCCAGCTTTCTTTTGATGTCCATTAGCATGGTAAATTGTTTTCCACCCCCTTACTTTAAATCTGGAGGTGTCTTCGGGTCTAAAATGAGTTTCTTGTAGGCAGCATATTGATTGGTTTTGTTTTTTTATCCATTCTGATACCCTGTGTCTTTTGATTGGGGCATTTAGCCCATTAACATTCAGGGTAACTATTGAGAGATATGAATTCAATGCCATTGTATTGCTTGTAAGGTGACTGTTACTGTATATGGTCTCTGTTTCTTTCTGATCTACTACTTTTAGGGTCTTTCTTTGCTTAGAGGACCCCTTTCAATATTTCCTGTAGAGCTGGTTTGGTGTTTGCAAATTCTTTCAGTTTTTGTTTGTCCTGGAAGCTTTTAATCTCTCCTTCTATTTTCAGTGATAGCCTAGCTGGATATATTATTCTTGGCTGCATGTTTTTCTCGTTTAGTGCTCTAAATATATCATGCCAGTTCTTTCTGGCCTGCCAGGTCTCTGTGGATAGGTCTGCTGCCAATCTAATGTTTTTACCCTTGTATGTTACAGACTTCTTTTCCCGGGCTGCTTTCAGGATTTTCTCTTTGTCGCTAAGACTTGTAAATTTTACTATCAGGTGATGAGGTGTGGACCTATTTTTATTGATTTTGAGGGGCATTTTTAGCATCTCCTGGATTTTGATGTTTGTTCCCTTTGCCATATTAGGTAAATTCTCTACAATAATACTTTCCAATATACCTTCTGATCTCCTCTCTCTTTCTTCTTCTTCTGAAATCCCAATTATTCTAATGTTGTGTCGTCTTGCGGTGTCACTTATCTCTCGAATTCTCTCCTCATGGTCCAGTATTTGTTTGTCTCTCTTTTGCTCAGCTTCTTTATTCTCTGTCATTTGGTCTTCTATGTCACTAATTCTTTCTTCTGTCTCATTTATCCTAGCAGTAAGAGCTTCCATTTTTTACTGCAACTCATTAATAGCTTTTTTTATTTCAACTTGGTTAGATTTTAGTTCTTTATTTCTCCAGAAAGGGCTTTTATCTCTCTGGAGAGTGTTTGTCTAATATCTTCTATGCTTTTTTCGAGCCCAGCTAGAACCTTGAGAATTGTCATTCTGAACTCTAGATCTGTCATATTACCAATGTCTGTATTGATTAGGTCCCCAGACTTCGGTACTGCCTCTTGCTCTTTTTTTGTGGTGATTTTTTCCGCCTTGTCATTTTGTCCAGATAAGATTTGCTTTCTCCTCCTCTGGAATTCTGCTGTTTTCCTTGGTGAGTGAAGCTGCTCTTGTCTGGGTTTCTTGTTGATCTTCTGGGGGAGGCGCCTGTTGTAGAGATTTTCAAGTGTCTTTGCCTCAGGCGGAATTGCACCGCTCTCACCAGGGCCTGGGCTAAGTAAACCGCTGGGGTTTGCTTTTGAAAGCTTTTGTTTCAGGAGCATTTTTTGTAGAGTTCTTGAGGATGGGAATGAAGATGGCCGCCTCCCAATCTCCGGCCTGGAGGAGCCGAGAGCTTGGGGTCCCGCTCCTCAGTGCGCCCTCAGAGAAAAGTGCCCAACTGTCTCTGTCTCCCTGTCCTCTGGCTGCGCTTGGGAGAAAGCACTCAATCACTCGCACTTGGAGAAAAGTGACCGGTTGCTTCTGTGTCCGTGGCCTCCGGCCACACTCCGAGCTCACCCATCCTGCGACTGGTTCAAGGTAAGCCTGAGTTAAGAGCTCACTCCTCGGCTTTGTTGCTGTTGCTGGCTTCCCCATTCTAATACCTGTGAGCTCTGTGACACTCAGACACCCCCAGACCTTCTGTGACTTCGCGGGACCTGGGGTTATGCTGCCCCTCGCATGGGCTTCCCCCCCGGGTTAGCCTCTGGAGTGATGTCCCTCCGTGGAGTAGACTTTTAAAAGTCCTGATTTTGTGCTCCATTTCTCTGCTGTTTGCCAGGAGCTGGCCCCTCCCCCCGCGGTGTATCTTCCCATCACTTTGGCTTCACTTCTCCTCAGGTCCTACCTTTCAGAAAGTAATCGATTTTCTGTTTCTAGAATTGTTGCTCTTCTTCTCTTCAATTTCCCGTTGGATTTGTAAGTGTTCACAATGGTTAGATAAGCTATCTAGCTGATCTCCTGCTACCTGATGTCATCTCAGCCTGCTACTTCTCTGCCATCTTGACTCCTAGAATCCCAACAACGCCTGCAGGGCACGGAAGCAGCGAAGAACAGTCACAACACAGCTTAACTTCCACTTCTTAATCCCCATTTCCTATTTAACGCATCCTCCCACCCACCTCCCCTTGGATAAGAGTTTTCTTTATAGCTAACTTAATTTATATTCTTTGTCAAACATAAGGTTTTTGAAGTGCCTGGGTAGCTCAGTAGTTTAAGCATCTGCCTTCAGCTAGGGTCATGATCCCAGGGTCCCTAACCCTGCTCAGTGGGGAGCCTGCTTCTCCCACTCCCTCTGCTGCTCTCCTTGCTTGTGCTTTCTTGTGTTCTCTTTCTGTCAAATAAATAAATAAAGTCTTAACAAAATAAGTTTGTTGTAGAACACTAATAATAATATTTCAGAAGACTTTGATTATTTATACTTCGGTTATTTATACTTCAAAATATAATCAATTAAATCAGTAAAAAATTTTTAGAAGAATATAAAGTAAAATATAAATATGAATTAGACTTGAGGGCAAAAGAGTAAGCTATTCACATGAAATGATTCTTTTTCAAATAGAATAATTGTTAATAAAACCAGAAGTAATTTTTAGTTATTGTGTTTATGAGTTTTTAGTAAAAATCAGTTAGTTAATTTACAATTTTTTGTGGATTTTAAACTTTGTGTCCAGTTTTATGTACTCAAGATCTAACAAGATTGCCTATTACTATTCTACCTTCCAATGCATGACAGACCTCATTAAATTATCTTGGTACATTTTCAAACTGGGCTTGGATGTCTCCTTAGAATCTTTTCAAACAGCTTAAGGTATTTTTCCGATTTGATTAGAATGGTCATACAAGATGAAATCCATTGTCATCCCTCATTTAGATTAGAGAAATGTAGCAATCATGTTATCAAAAATAAGAACATTGGTAAGGTCTGGATAAATGTGGTATCATAATCTAATTCATCTCAAGACATTTGAGGAACTATCTGGAAAAACAGAAAGATAATATAAACCAAAAATTAAAAAATTAGGGATGAGTTGTACATAGGAAAGAAATCAAGCCCAACAAGAATGTCATAAGAAACAAACTGTATTGTATCTTATTATTCTAAGAACATTAAATGGTTTTTCAAAAAAATTAAAACAAGACTGGAAAATGGTGTACCTTGGTATAAGTAAAAGGATAGTTGGAAGAAAGGCAGGAAGGGATAAGGGTGTCCCTGTCCTAAAAGGAAACCACCCTTAAAAGGATTTTATACCACCCTAGAGGGATCCCTCCACCCTTTCCCACATGATAGCTAGATGACAAAAATCTGATTGAATGACAGGGTCATGGAGGGTTAAAGTAGATTTTAATGAACTGTTATTACCTGTGGGTGTGTCAATTTAGTAACACATAGAATATAATACTTCAGTAGACTAAGTCTTTTGTATTAGCAGTAATATCCTGCAAAAATAAATCTTCATTCCAATTAGTATTCTTAAATGTCACTTAAAATATCTTCATAGACTTTAAATCATGATCTAGCATACAATTTAATTATATGTAGCATATAAAGGGCATCCTTATAATTTTTCAGTGTTTCCATTAAGGACAAAAAGGAAAGTTGGATACTATTTAAAGTAACTGTTTAAAACCATCAAGAGATCTGCTGAAAAATGACATTAGGTGTGGCTAAGATTCCTGGGAAGAAGGAACTATGGAGAGATAAATGATAGTCTCTAACAGCTTTTTCTGATGGAGCCCCATTTCAATCTGGGTGTGACCAAGAGATTGAGAATCTGAGCTTTGCCCTGGCAGAAAGTCACTATTAAAGAACAGAAACTTGCAGAATTTTTATAGTCTCATACTAGAGTGACAATTTTAAATGCTTGAAGGATATTTTGCACTCAGTTTTGCCCTCATAACATTTGCTGATTTCTGAAGCTTCATGGAAAAAGAGCAAAAGGAGCTAAAACAAAACACTTGTGAAAAGCAGAGCAGAGATTTGCGGATACTCATGGCTCAAAGAGACAATTATTTGCATTAAGAACCTACTGTGGAAGGGGATCTAGTGAGAATAGTCTCAAGTGATCAGACTCTCAGTTGAAAACACCAGAAAGCATTGTCCAGTTAACAGGGCATTCTTAAATGGGCTATGCACAATTAACATAGGCAGATTTAGTTTTACCACAATTGCATCCAGTATCCACCAAATTTGATCCTCTTTGGAGTAAAGTGATTAGTTCCTACTCTATCTGCCTAACAGAGGAAATGGTAATTTTTTTCTGAAAGAAAAAAGCATCATCTGAAACCTCTATAACTTGCTATATATGATGTTTGGAAATCAGTAAAAAATTCTTGGTATGTACAGATAGAGGGCCTTATAACCAAAACCAAGAGAATAGATGACAGAAATAGACACAGGTGATCCAGATATCAGAGTTCACTGACATGAACTCCCAAAAAAATCTTAAAAAAACACACACACACTGAGATATCATCTTACACCAGTTAGAATGGCCAAAATTAACAAGACAGGAAACAACATATGTTGGAAGGGATGTGGAGAAAGGGGAACCCTCTTACACTGTTGGTGGGAATGCAAGCTGGTGCAGCCTCTTGGAGAACAGTGTGGAGATTCCTCAAGAAAATAAAAATAGAACTCCCCTATGACCCTGCAATTGCACTACTGGTATTTACCCCAAGATATAGAAGGGCCATCTGTACCCCAATGTTTATAGCAGCAATGGCCATGGTCGTCAAACTGTGGAAATAACCAAGATGCCCTTCAGCGGACGAATGGATAAGGAAAATGTGGTCCACACACTATGGAGTATTATACCTCCATCAGAAAGGATGAATACCCAACTTTTGTAGCAACATGGACGGGACTGGAAGAGATTATGCTGAGTGAAATAAGTCAAGCAGAGATAGTCAATTATCATATGGTTTCACTTATCTGTGGAGCATAGCAAATAGCATGGAGGACATGGGGAGTTAGAGAGGAGAAGGGAGTTGGGAGAAATTGGAAGGGGAGGTGAACCATGAGAGACTATGGACTCTGAAAAACAATCTGAGGGGTTTGAAGTGGCGGGGGTTGGGAGGTTGGGGTACCAGGCGGTGGGTATTATAGAGGGCACAGATTGCATGGAGCACTGGGTGTGGTGAAAAAATAATAAATACTGTCATGCTGAAAATAAATTTTAAAAAAGGAAAAAGAAAAGCAATGGGGAAAAATAAATGAAAGAAACACTCTCTTCCTTCCCTGTCTTCAATCTGTCTACTTCTCTCCATCACCACTAATTGAAATCCACCTTAGTTCATTCTGAGTTTCCTCCATTTTCTTTTACTTTCCCACCTTGGACACAAAGATCTTTAATACATTATATGTTTATTAAAAAATTAAACAATTAAAAAAATCCAAATCTCTTCATTTTACTCCCTTTCAAAAACTCTACAAAAGTTTCCTTTAGTTTTCTGGGTAAAGATCAAATCCTTTCATCAGAACCCTACAGTTCTAACTTCATGTTGGGCATTCTTTTTCTTGAAAATGATAATAATTTTATGTCAAGACCTCTGTCTAGAATATTCTTCTTTGTCTCCTCAATTAACTTACATTCATCTTCCACATCTCCACTCAGAGCTGTTTCTTAACAACTGATTAGATCTCTTCTTTTTGCTGCGCTCTCAAGAGCACCCTGAAATTATTATTTATATCATATCACAGATGCAATTACATTTGGAAATTATTTCAAAAATTTCTATTTCTACCAATATTTTTAAGTTCCTTGTAGGTAGGGACCCTATTTATTTTGCTGACCATAGTCAAAGAACTCCAGGTGCCTGGGTGGCTTAATAGGTTAAGCATCTTTCTTCCACTCAGGTTATGATCCCAGTGTTCTGGGATTGAACCCCATGTCATTGGGGTCCCTGTTTAGTGGGGAGTCTGCTTTTCCCTTTTTCTCTGCCCACCCCACCCCACCCCCACACATGCATACACATACATACTCTCTTTCTCTCTCAAATAAATAAATAAAATCTTTAAAAAAAAAGAAAAGAAGAGAAGAGAACTTGACAAAGTGTGAGGCACATAGTTGGCCCCTGGTAATTATTTGTTAAACAAATGATTAAATGTAAGAATTCCTGTTTTAAGGAAAATATTGGACACTTATTTTCATAATTTAAAAACAAAAGATTTTTAGAAGGAAATTTAGAATAATAATGATAAATAGGATATGAATCAGAGAAAGAGATGTTCAAAAGTAAAAAAAAAAAAAAGAGAAGAAAAAGAAAAATGAAGACACATATATAATATCAATTAAGTGATTATCATAGTTGTGTGAAAAATGAGCATCACATGTCTGTTTTATATTTCTCCATTCAGAATCTGCCTATAATTTCATAGCTGTTGAAAATACATTTTCAAATTGTATTCTAAATGACAGCCTTTAAACAATAATATTTCCTCTGAAACAAAGCCAGGAGATTTTACATCATAGATGTCCATGTACCGAAAGAATCCATTGTGCAGAAACTAATTCCAAAGCATTCCCTTTTATAATTTGCTTACGCATTTCCTTATGTAAATTAAAGTGAAGACAGTCTAACATAAGAGAAGGAGAATGTTGCCACATTTTTCAAGTATACAACATCTGTTTTTGTAATTCTGTGCCATTTCAACTAGCCTAAAGAAAACCTCAGGGAGAAAACTATAAATGGTATACCCCATGCACACATACTTATAATGACCAGCACACATGGAAGCTGTACATTTAAGAAGAAAATCAATGTTTTCTATTGAAACTAGTATAGTTGTAGAGAGGAAGCCTCCAAAACAGGAAATTTGTTATTCAGAAGCCAGCATTAATCAGCCTAGATATGTTTTTAGGGTAAAATAAAATCTGATCAGGGCTTAGGTGCTGGGTGCTTTACAAATACTATGTCACTTAATCTTCACCTCAAGCACTGTGAGGCATACTTAAATGCCAACATTTACAGAAGAAACTGCGACTGAGACTCAATTACCTGAGGTAGACTCAGACAACCATAGGGTGGGACTTGAACTCAAGCACAACTCCAAAGTCTTCATGTTTTCCAGGCTTGTTTTAAAGAGCCCTTCATTCTTCTTTAAAGATTTTATTTATTTATTTGACAGAGAGAGAAATCACAAGTAGGCGGAGAGTCAGGCAGAGAGAGAGAGAAGCAGGCTCCCGCTGAGCAAAGAGCCCGATGCGGGGCTCGATCCCAGGACACTGAGATCATGACCTGAGCCGAAGGCAGCGGCTTAATCCACTGAGCCACCCAGGTGCCCCCTTCATTCTTCTTTAAATCTAAATCTTTCTCGACCAATGACTATATCTCTAGAGCTCTTCTTAAAATTTTACCTCTACTACCAGTTTGCCTCTGTCAATTTTGAACCCCTTCACAGTAGTTACTATGATGGGCATCAGAAAAGTAGGGACGTATTTTTCACCTTATTAGAGAGTAACTTGGGACTAATTTCTATTTTGCATCTAGTTCTCTTTCTCTTTTCCTCTTGTGGGTCACAGGATGCCTTGGACAAGCATTTACCATGAGTACTAACAGTTTGACATAGGAGGAGCTGAAAAAATAATATAATAAATGACACTCCATCATTTCCAAATTTCTCATGCATACTTTAGCTTATTTGAGAATGCTTTTTAGGTATATTGGATGTTAATGTTTTCTAAATGAAATTAAACCAACAAAATATCCCCCTGATCAGAAGTGTGCCTCATTAATTAAAGATCACAATGAAGGGGCAAATTCCCAAGCTAATCCTAAATAGATCTCTTCTGCTCAATACCTGTATTATTTCCCTACTACATAAAACCAAAGAAAAGATTTCTTTTCCAAAGTAGAAACCAATCCTCTCATATTCATGGCTTTTCTCATTCTGCACCTTTTTAAGCTTGGGATTCTAACACTTGTTAATTTAAATAATCTTCAGGAAATTGCTTAACTTCACTTCAGTGTGCCCATCTACAAGAAAAGCTGTAGTAATACATAATACATAATGAGATTATCTTCAAGAATTAAATATTTTCAAAGTTTTAAAAAAAATTCTGTTTTTCTCTCTCGTCTCACTTGTCTAAGTTCTCATCAGTGCTTGCTCTGTTTCCCTGATTCTCTTTCCTTCTGTAATTTATTTATCCACTAATATCCTCTAATCTTGAACTTAGTCAAAGCTTTTTCTAAATGGAGTGTTTATCAACCTCCCATTTCTTCCCCTTACTGTAGAGTAGCCTGGAACTTTATATCAAGACTAATTTTTTAAAGTGGATAGGTTGTGGTTATGTAACTCATCTGGAACTTGAGCGTGTCAACAACCTTCATTAAATTCATATGTCCTGTAGTGAAAGGGTAGAACATAGTTATTTCCCTCTCAACATTTCTGTAGAAAAGCAGCATGTCTGCATTGAATTAGATTCCAATGTCTCTGTCTCTAGCCAAGCTGGAGGTATTTCCAAATCCACCATGACTTTTGAGAGATGGGGTGGCTTGTTACAAGGCTTACTTCCAGTCAACTTGATATTTGGGTATGTGCTATACAAATTATAATAATAAGCAGATCTAGGAAAATAATTAAGGGAAAGATAATACTCATATGGTCATAAGAAATTACTATTATCATAGTCAGTAAGGTAGAATGGCATGTTGTTTAGGCTTAATGGTAATATCAGTGGCATTGCAGTGGTTTTAAAAGATGGTTCCAAAGTTTTCTTGACACTCTTTCATCAAGGGTCTACGTCTGTTACCTTTAAATCAGGGCTCTGTGGCCACTTGAACAATAGAATATGTCAAAAGTTATAGTGTGCAATTTTCCAGCCCCAGGCCACAAAAAATTGGTAACTTACATGGCCTGTCTCTTGATATACATGCACTGAGGAAGCCCAATCCTAAGGGTTCATGCAAGAACCCTTAGGAATAGATAAATGAAGGTTCTGGCCCACATCTCTGTGGAGTTCCAAGTGAAAGTCAGTGCCAACTTACTGGTCATAAGGAGTCATCCTACAAGTGGGTCATCCAGGTTCCAACAGATGCCTTGTGGAGCAAAAATGAGTGGAGCAAGCCTTGCAAAATTTATGAGCAAAAGTTTTTACATTTTTGCATTTATGAGCAAAATAAATTATTGATATTATTTGAGCTATTAAGTTTTGGAAGATTTATTAGGCATCAAAAGATAACTGGAATAAACACATATTCAAAGGTCGTCAGTATTTCTTGATTAAGATTGAGTTGTAATGTCACATGATAGGTCTGTGTCCTCTATGCTCCCTACACCCAAACAGACTCTTGAGATGTCCTACCTAACATCTCAGTGATTCTGCCATATATAGAGATGCATACATACAGTCAATCCTCATTATCCATGGATTCTGCATTTGCAGATCTGTCTACTCACTAAAATTTATTTGTAAACCCTAAACCAATAGTCACAACACTGTAACAGTCATTGGTGGACATACATGTGATATGCACTCCCAACTGAGTCTGAACAAGTTAGCACTGCCTTTTTGTTTCAGTTCTCCTACTATAAACAAGGGTCTTCTCAATGGTCAATGCAGTGTCACATTTCTTATAATTTTGTGCTTTTTGTTGGTGATTTTTTGTCTAAAATGACCTCTAAGCATCATGGTGATGTGTCTCAAAGTGCAAGAATACCGTCATGTGCCTTATGGGGAAAATATGTTGTTAGGTAATCTCTGTGCAAGCATAACTAGTAGTACAATTGGCTTGAATTCAATGTTAATGAAACATAAATACATAATAAATGTTAAACACCTATTAAACAAGTTTATGTACTGACTGGTTGATGAAAATGTTGTAACCAGAAGATTAAAGGAATCTTATAGTGTATTTCCCCTGGCAATGATGGTTCAGTAATCGCAAAGTCAGGGGTGGCTACTTTATAGAACATAACTATGATGAATAATGACAAGCAACTGTATACAGCCCAACCTTATATCTCAGTGATTCTGCCTAACTTCCAGCTATATATGTACACACACACACACACTTATACACACATCTACTCACATATAAAAGATAGCATGACAGTATAGGAAATTATCAACATAAACTTTGAAACATCAGTCCAGCTTCTATTTGTCCTTTTACAGCATAAAATTCATTGAAATATATGAAAAACTGTGAGTACCATTTTATGAATAGATCTACTAACACCATACCCAAGTAATCTGTTTCCCAACCAATCCCATCACACATAAATAATTTTATGTACCCTTCACCTTTTAAATGAGCATTATTTTCCAGCCAAGAAGTGAGGGAAAAATCATGATTTCCTCCATATAATGTGAGTTTAATCAAAGCTAAGTCACACTGAAATGTAAATGATCAGATAAATACATGGCAAAGGTGACATGATTAATTAAAGCTGGCTGCTATAAATAGACTGGCTAATATAGCAAACTCCTGGGTGTTAACAAAGTTTTTGTCTATCATTGTTTGTTCTTCCTTCTCATTGATAAATTTCACAGTTCTACTCTCAGAAGCTCACCTCCTTCTGAATATGTAATGATTATATAATGGAAAATATGTAGACCAAAGTATCAACCTGCACTTCATTTCCTAAATCTAAACTCAAAGGCAGCATCCTTTCTTTTTCTAGTTTAGAGTTGGTTCATGACAGCTGAAAGGCTGAATACAAAGGAATATATAAATTAACTTTTCCTGCATGAGCTACAAGTAATCATCTATACTTGTTCCTTCTTCCAGATGTTCATAATCTCCCCCCACCTCCCCACACCCACTAAACCTTTTGATGCATGACATGCTGGAATGCTAGAGAGCAATGAGTACTTTGGTCAGATAAGGAAATAGAGCTAAACATGAAACAATGGACCAAATTCATTTTAAATAAAGGAACTCAGTAGAATCTGAGGTCTTCATTCCATGCTCTGTTGTGCTAGGAAAAAAAAAAAATACTCCAAACTGTTTTTATTATATTTTTGTCTTAATGAAAAATCTTGCTAAAGGAAAATAACTTCAGAATGGAAGGGATATTTGGGCTTCTATTCTTTTTTTTTTTTTTTAAGATTTTATTTATTTATTTGAGAGAGAGAGCACGCACAAGAGAGAGCATGAGTAGGGGGAGGGGCAGAGAGAGAGAAGCAAACTCCCTGGGCTTGATCCCAGCATGAGCCAAAAGGAAAGCTTAACCAACTGAGCCACCCAGTTGCCCCTGGGCTTATTTTCTAACCCAACATCTTCATGTTAGTTATTTTTTTTAAAATTTTTTATTTTTTATAAACATATATTTTTATCCCCAGGGGTACAGGTCTGTGAATCACCAGGTTTACACACTTCACAGCACTCACCAAATCACATACCCTCCCCAATGTCCATAATCCCACCCCCTTCTCCCAAACCCCCTCCCCCCAGCAACCCTCAGTTTGTTTTGTGAGATTAGTTATTTTTAATTTTTTCTAGCTTTATTGAAATATGATTGACTAATAACATTGTGTAATTTAAGATATACAACATGATGATTTGATATATGTATATTGTGAAATGATTGTCACAATAAGGTTAATCCATCACCTCACATGGTTATTCGTGTGTGTGTGTGTGTGGTAAGAATACTTAAGATCTACTCTCTCAGCTGCTTTCAAATATACAATACAATATTGTTAATTATAGTTACCCTGCTGTACATTAGATCCCCAGAACTTACCTTTTAACTGAAAGACTGCAGCATTTGACCAATATCTCCTCATTTCCTCCATACCTAGCCCCTGGCAATCACATATAAGTGAGATCATACAGTGCTGGTCTTTCTCTGTCTGACATTTCACTTAGCATAGCATCTTCAACTTCCATCCATGTCACAAGTGACAGGATTTCCTTCTAAATGAGGAAACTGAGTCCCAAAAAGATAATATGACCTGTCTAAGCTCTCACAACTTTCTCCTAACAGAACTTGAAATGGAACCTAAATCTTAATACTATTATTATTGTGTTATACACAATTTCCTGATGAGTTGGGAAATATGAGAGAACCACCATAAAGAAACTGTAATAGCATATCAACAGTCTTATTTCTTGAGCTATACTGTTACTGTATTGCAAGTAACTATATTATAACTGTATTGTAAGAAATAAGTAACTGTAATAAGTAACTGTATTGTAAGAAAACTTTGGGGCTGTATCCTGAGAGTTCATAATCCCTGTTTTGCACATTAAAAAAAAAATGCCTGTGGTGAAACAGTGCTACTAATTCTTCTACTGATACACCATTGAGAGGACTATTTTAAGATTCCTTATTTTATTGACATGTAAAGTTATTTTTTTTAATGTTATTGGCAACAGCAGAGAATGCTTTCTTCTCTTCCCCATTATAGCTGTGAAATTCCATCCAGTAAAACCATCCCAGGCAGTTTGGAAAATTATCACTGCCTTCATCTAGCAATAGCAGCAATAATCTCTGGTGAGAAATTAAAGCAATTGGTTGCAGGCAAGACTTACTTATACTATGATCTTGGAGCCAGAGACAGCAGAGAAAAGCAAATGAACATGGCCCCTGCTTATTTTTTGGCTGGTCTCTAGAGTCAAATAAGCACAAAAGAACTGTAATCTTTGTTAAAATTCAGTATGAACTATGCACAGTGGTCTTTAACTGGTCCTGATGTGTCCACAGGAAACCTGAATAGCTTTGGCTACTTCAAAGCAGAGTTTAATCTGAAGCAAGTGCTTTTGCCTAGTGACAACAGTTTCCTTACTAAAATTGTATGATTCACTTGAAGCATTTTGCTGTAGCAAACTGGTTAGCGAATTTAAATAATGAACCCAGATACGTTATTTGTTCCCCAGACTTCTTTCAGTAACAGTTAGTTTCTTTCCTTTCTCATATCCAAAACACAGCTATTAAAATGGGAACATTTTAATAATTTTGGGAAACTCCAGAGAATTCCTCCAAAGTATAAAATATGAATAGAACATGCTACATGACTCATGGTTTAAAACATATTCTAGCCAATGTGGGACTCTGCATGGAATAACTCCAGAAGCATCATTTATAACTTTTTCTTTTTTTACACAGATGGAACATCTAAACTATTAGTCTGGTTCAAAGAAAAAAATAATTCTGAGATGGGGGTAATGAGGTACTATGTGTCAAGGAAACATTGACTATGTGAAAAGTCTTGACACAGATGAAAGAAGAGCATGTTAATGAGCAAAAAAAAAAAAAAAAGAGAGAGAGAGAGAGAGAGATGAAATAATAATCTAGTTTAGAAAACATGCTAAACATTTTCCAGTCAATCAGGGGAAACAAAAATCATATTCATATCTAAGATCACAAAAATGACAGGGTTGAGCTCTGGTAGTGAGAAGGGCCTCAGCTTCCTATTCTTGAAGTCTCTAATAGCTTTCTTGTTTGTCTCTACTTTCATCTTGTTCAGTCATTCCCACACTTGTTCTTCACACTGGAATGAGAGGGTTTTTGTTTTTTCTTTTAGTATAAACCAGATCATGTTTCCACCCTGACTGAAACCTCACAGTCATTCCTACCTGACTTAGCTTGTCTGTCAGGTGACACCATCTGACATGTGTTTCCCTCTTCATCTCCTCCTGATTTTCTGTACTTTGTTTCCTACCACTCTATCCCCTTATTCCATATGATCAGCCCCTTTGCCTTCGTTTTTCTTGAATAGGCCAAGGATATCTCCACTGTAGGACTAGTGTAATTGCTGTTCCTCAGTGTGAGCTCTTCTGCCCAGAGATATTTTATAGGCTTTCTCTCAACATTGAGATTTCAGCTCAAATGTTACTTCCTTACCAAGGCCTTTCCTGACCTCATAGCTTTCTATTGTGTTATGGTATTTTATTTTATTTATGTAACCTATGATTAGGTGAGATTATCTGTATTTACTATGTCCCCTGCATCCTCCCTCTGTCTGATTCTGTGCCTTATTTCCTCCAGCAAGAACTTTGCTTGTCATGTAGTAGTCACTCATATATTTAATAAAGAAATCCGTATTACCTAACTCTGTATTGCTTTGTCAATAATTTCAGTCTCAATTAGTCCAGAACTAAGCAAGAAGAACTGCTACTTTGAACTTAATTCTTTGTAACAACAACAAAAAACCCTGACTGAGTCAATGGGAGTGATAGTAACTTTGGAGAATGTGAACAATGTTCTTAGAATTAAAAATAGACCAGTAGACCTGTGGAAGGAATTCTGGGGGGCAGCCAAACATCTACCCAGGACTTTAGGAAAGTACATCTCAAAAAATATAAGGCAAATTAGGTATGACCACATGTCCAGAGATTCTGAAAGGGAAGGTTGCTTCAGAGAAATGGAAGAATAACAATGGCATTTTGATAATACAGACATTAATTATATTTTTTAAAACAACAACAACAACAAAAAAATAGAGCCTTAGGTACTATCTGGGATGAGATAATATTTTTAAAAACATGCACAAAAGACAAAATAAACAGTGTATAGCTAAAATGAAAATAGGAGTGTCATAAACCCATAAGATTCCTAGTCAAAGTCCAAAATGGAGTAGAAGTAAAAAAAAAAAAAAAAAAGGAAAAGAATCTAGAATTAAAACCCAGTGTGAGAAGAACATGAAGAGCCAAATCCACTTGGGTGAGACAGAGTAATGTTAGTACAAGACTAAACTCTTTTTTTTTTTTTTTAGATTTTATTTATTTATTAGAGAGAAAGCGAGAGCACAAGAAGGGGGAGCAGCAGGCAGAGGGAGAGGGAGAAGCAGGCTCCCCAAGGAGCAGGGAGCCTGATGTAGGGCTCGATTCCAGAGCCCTGGAATCATGACCTGAGCCAAAGGCAGAAACTTAACCTACTGACTCATCCAGGTGCTCCAAGACTAAACTGTTGATTATTGTTTGTTGTTAACTCTCATATTAAAAAAAATTATTTTTGAGCTGAAAAAAAAAGGAAACAGAGAAAAGGAAAACAAAGCACAAGACAGATGAAGACAAGTAAATTAAAGGGGAGAGCAATATAACCCAGAATATTAAAACAATTTGTAATCACACAAACCTTAAGGAATCATAGTTAATAGTAAATGGAGTGGGGAAGTCCTTACCTTAAAGCTCACAAGGGATAAAATGAATCTTTGAAACTACATACTTATTAATTTGGGTCCTTCATGGTAAAATTCTAAAGCATATTATTGGAGGTGTAAGAGAGTATCTTAAAGTGTACTCTGTGAACCAAGAACATGGCAGGATGTTAAAACAAACTAAAACACCATCTACCACCCAGATATCCTTATACAAATAAGCTTGGGAAATATTGGGTTAACTGAACTTAAACAAGACTTATTACCACTCCAAGAGTCCTCACTTTATAATATGCAGACTTCCCGAGAAGGGTATGTAGTATGTGGTGTCTCTCAAACTTATCCAATCATGTAAATTTTTCCTTTTTTTCCCTTTTAGCATCTCATGGAATTAGCATCATGAAGGATATAATTTGGAAAATGGTGATCTGATGACATGCTACAAAGTTTTATACTTAGGTCTCTTGGGCACAACACTTTTACTAGTAATTTAAATGAGGACAAGAGGGCCTTTTTATCATCTGCAGCCAACACAAAGATGGTTAATATGATGGATGTCTGAATCAAGTTTTAAAAATATTATGACAGGTTGAAATATTGGGGAGAACCTAACAAGATATTATTGGTTTCCAAGATTATCTTACAGGATAAGAGACACCTGCCATAACAGCAATTGCTATGAACAAAAGCTAGTGGGTTTACTTGACTTAAACTCAATATAAGCCAATAGTGTGTGACTCTTACAAATAACAACACAGCAAAACTGTTAAACCAGGATGTTTTCACAGATGAAAAAGCAGATAGGCATTCCTAACTGCTCTTCATACGAGTCACATGTTTGGAAGGTGAAAATAGAGATCGGAATGTGCTCAGTGCAGGACCACAAGAAAGTGAAGGAGTCTGGAACACAGTCACAATAGCAACACAATAGGAACACAAAACTGGAAATGTTTGGTTTAGATAGAAGAATATTTGCATTAAGTTCCATATAAGGAAAAACAGTCTTTGATTATTCACAATTCAAGGAAGACAAAGTAAAATGCTGACTTACGAGATGGTGAGTTCTTTATTGCTGAAGATCTTCAAGTTAGGCTGAGTAATTATCTTTCCAGGATGTTGTAGGAAGAATTCCTACACTGATTTCTACTTTTCTAGTCTAAATGATTTCTAGGAGTCTATTATATTATGCATTTCAATATTGTTTTTCTGTTCACTGAAATCTTACAATATTTTCATATACAGTACTATAAAATGGTAGACCTGGAACAAACCTTACATATCAGTGAACAAACCTTCACTGAAATCTTACAATATTTTCATATACAGTACTGTAAAATGGTAGACCTGGAACAAACCTTACATATCTTTGTAGGGCTCCACTTTTTAGAGGTGAGAAACCCTTTCCTGTGGTGGCTTGCATGGAGTCAGCTCGCAGGTCTGGGAGGTTCACATCTTGGCAGGTGTACCCTATGGCTTCGTGAACGTCACCATGCCACAAAATGAATATATTGAGTTACACCGGAAGCACTATGACTGTGGTTCGGATTGCCATGAGAAAAAAAGAAAGAAGGTCAAAAGGGTCGTGGGCCTTCAAAGAAGGCAAAAAAGATGACTGATCTGAAAGCTCAGCTCGGTGCCATGCTGAGAAAATACAAATGAAAAAGACTATCAAGGTGCATGAAAAGAGAAACACCAAACAAAAGAATGATGAAAAGACTCCACAGGGAGCAGTACCTCAGTATCTACCGGACAGGGAGGGACAGTCCCGAGCTAAAGTACTTTCCAAAATGATTAAAAAAGACAAAAAGAGAAAGCAGGGAAATGGGAAGCTCCTTTACCCCACAGGCCCAAGGAGAAACAGAACTATTAAAAGTTATTCAAACCGGAAAGAGGAAAAAGCAAGCATGGAAGAGGATGGTCACTAAAGTCTGCTTTCTTGGAGACAGCGTTACTCGAAAACCACCTAAATATGAGAGATTCATTAGGCCAATGGGCTTATGTTTCAAAAAGGCCCATGTAACACATCTTGAATTGAAACCAACTTTTTTACCTGCCAATTCTTGGCATAAAAAAGAATCCTTCATCCCTACTATATACAACTTCAGGTGTTATTACCAAAGGTACTGTAATTGAGGTGAACATAAGTGAGTTGGGCCTTGTGACACAAGGAGGCAAAGTTATTTGGGGTATATGTGCCCAGATTACCAACAATCCTGAAAATGATGGCAGCATAAATGGGGTATTGCTTGTTTGACAGCAGTTTCAGACAAGTAATTCCTTATAATTATTGAAGACTACACACCAATCAGGAAGACCACCATTACTGTGATGGCTCTGAATACTACCAAACAGCCTTACATATCTGCAGTCATCAAGAGAAGTATTTATTTATCGTGAAAACATTAAAATCGACATTCATTGAAATAGAGATGAGAAACCTAGGCTCAGAAAAGTTTCTTTCTTTGAACTGCCAGATATTTCCTGGGTACGAGACCCTGAAATATGTACTGTAGAGAACACCAACACTATCTTGGATGTGATCTCAAAGGTAGATAAGTTTCGGGTGGGTATATCCCTTTAGGCCCATAAACCAATTGCCCCATGGGAAAGGGCACAACATAAGGCCAGAGTGAGATCTTCTAGAGTTCAGGGCCAAGGGCAGGAGCCCTTCTTGGCTTACGGTAGGAATTTTGATTTCGTTCTATGGCTTGAGAACTATTTGAGTTTTCTGCAGAGAGAAGTAGCATCATTTGCCTAACGTGATGCTGCTCAACTTAGAATGCATATTTTCACATCCGTGGTCAATATGTCCTCCATTACTTCACACTGTGCCTATTATTATGTATTAGGATCTGTGTTCAACATTGATTGAACTCTCAGTTAACTTTTATGGCTACATATTGTAAAGAATATCTTTTAAATATAGATCTAAAATAATAAATATAAATATTTCCAAGAGGAATTGATTAATGTGCATCCACATTAAAGACTTATTTTAGTTAAGGGGGTAAGAGATATGAAGACTAAAGTACCAGAAGTCATTAAGTCAGTCTGAAAATGATGTACCAGGCACTATTGTTGGCCCTGAGGTTATGTCCATGAATAAAACATGTAAATTTTCAACCCTCATATAAAACTTAATTTCTTGCGATTGTTACATTAGAAGATGTTTAACATTCCTGATATATGGCCCTCTCTGTAACATGGTAGTTGCTCATTCAAGGTCAGAAAAATAAGTCTCTCCTGCTTCTAGTTTCTAACTTCTATCTCTGACCTCTAAATTCAAATTTACAGTGCTTATGTGACTAGGTCAGGCCCATCCAGATCATCTCTGTTTTTATTAATCCCAATTCAGCAAACCTTAAGTATATCTGTAAAATTTTTAGTAACTAATAGCAAAATCTGCAGTATTTAAATGTCATTAAACTTAATAATCTAAATTACATCTTCAGAAATCCCTTTTGCTATATAATGTAACATAATCAAAGGAATGCTATCTCATTATATTCATAGATTCATCCACACTAAAGGAAAAGAAATTACATAACAGTGAGGCACTGGGGGTCATCTTAGAATACTGTCTACCTGAGCACTTATTATATGTATACTGCACTAGAGGCTAAAACTAAGTAAACAAGTAAGAAGTCACTGGCTTCAAAGATATAAACATCTAGAAAAGACATTTTGATTAATGATAGTAATAATAAAACAATGTGATAATTCAATAAGATAAGTAGGCAAACCTGAAGATTTGGCACAGAAGGAAAGATCAATCATCTAAAAGGGCCATATGGAATTGTGAAAATGATGCAAGACCCTGTGTATTAATAGGTGTTTTCAAACTCTTCTGAATATGTAACCTTTATCTTGAGACTTTCATGGAAGGAATTACAGTAGAGACATATTTTTCCTTACTGGTATTAGTTTGTTTCTATTTAACACTATGAATGCCATTTCCCCACATCTACAAAGGAGCACCTTGCTAGGTGTGGCTACTTACTCCATGGGTTAATAAACTTTTCAGTTAAGTCTATAAAGTGAAATTGATGAGTCTATGGAGAGATCTTTCAGCATGCATAAATGTAGTAAAAAAAAAGTCTCGGTTTCTATTAACAATTAAAAGAACAACTAGTTTTAAACTTTCTTGCATTTGCAGGTTGGAAATAAAGGTTAAGTCACACCACTAGTAAATCTGTAGCAAGATCCCACAGGGCAATAAAAAATGATGAACACATTCATTTTTTTGGCTTATATACAGGGAAAGTACATGGATGCCTGGGCTCCAAAGGAACAACTTTGTATAGTTCTGTTTGTAGTTACACATGGTCTGTATAAACAGATGAAGGGTCCTTGGCTTCCTTTTGAACCAGGAAGGGTAGTGAGATTCTAGCAGCCAAAAGCAAAACACTAATTGTTGGCTACAAACAAGTTTGATCAATGGTCTGGGAGTTTCAACTGGCCATTCTATTTTCTTAGCAAACAATTCATCTTGTGCCAGCCACTGCTGTGCACCCTGTTTGATACTGGGGACTGGCTATTCATCATCCCTTGGTTTTCTCATCAAGCACAAGAGTGCCAACAGACTGCTTATTGCCTCAAGGTAGCAGGTGGCAATGTTGGCTGTTAAACAGTCATCAAAATGTCAATATCACTCTCTGCTTTGTTCCTGAAAAACATAGAACTAAATGGAAGCCCATTTCCCCTACCTCCTAAGTTTTCCCAACTGTCAGACAGTTTGAAAACAAAAAACAAAAAACTCAACAACATAGAAGTTTTTTATAGTTCAGGACTTAATAAATTTTTTAAGAATAAAAAAATTAATTATTCATAGAGTCTATCTGACATATTGGAAAAATATAAAATGAAATATAGGAATTGTTTTTGTTACAAGATTTTGAGTGACTGATCATTTCTTTAAGTGATCTATCATGTCATCCACAGGGTTCCTTAACCCTAACATGCTGGCATTTGGGGCCATATATTATTCCAAACTAAAATGAAACACAAAGGGAACACTGTCAATTATCTGCCTAGATCACCTCAGAATCGTCTTTTGGTTTCTTTCTGTATATCCATTCTCAAGCTCCTCTGAAATGTGCTCCTAATGGCTTACTCCAGTACCATGCTTCAGGGGCTTTTTCTTGAGTGACTGAAGCTGCTCTGCCCACAGGTGCCTAGAGGGAGGGGAGTGCCTGGGAGTTATCAGCTACTAGGACAGCTCATAAATTAGGGGATCAGCTCTGGGATGTAATTTTTGCTTTAATCTACCCTGGAGAAAGGCTGATATTGGGACTAGGCTTAGCTCCTCCTTTGTACCCTCATCAACTTGGGGAAGAACTTCCTTAATAAATTAACGACACAACAGAAAAGTATTTTGAAGAGACCCTTCTGGCTGTGATACGGGGAACAGAGGGTTGGTTGAGATTATAAAAAAATAAGACTGGGTTCCTAAATACTGAGGATATTATAACTCTTTGGAGTAGAAACATCTTGAGGGTATGTAGTCCAATCTTCATTCAAATCAGGAATCCCTGATAAAAAATCCAGTACAGATCAGCTTCAGCCTGAAGATCTGGAAGCTCACTCTCTTAATAAGACAGTCATCTTTTTCATATAATTGTAACTGTTAGAAACTTCTTCCTATTATGAGCTCAAGTGGGCCTGTCATGAGTTTTGTCCATTATTTCCAGTCTGTTCTCTGGAATCTTGCAGATAGGGCACCTGGGAGGCTCAGTGGGTTAAACGACTGTCTTCAGCTCAGGTCATGATTCCTGGGATCCTGGGATTGAGTCCCAGATAGGGCTCCCTGCTCGGCAGGGAGCTTGCTTCTCCCTCTCCCTCTGCTTCTCCTCCTGCTTGTACTCTCTCTCTCTCTCTCTTTCTCTCTCTGTGAAATAAATAAATAAAATATTTTTAAAAAAGAAAAGAGTATAATCTTGGAGATAAAAATTATTCTTTGTCCACATGTGGTTAATTTTATGTGTCAACTTGACTGGGCCACAAAACCCAGACATCTGACCAAAAATTATTCTGGGTGTCTCTATAAGGTTGTTTCTAGATAGGATTAATATTTGACTCAGTAGACTGGGTAAAGTAGATTAATCTCCCTAATATGGGCAGACCTAATCCTGATCAATTGAATACCTGAATAGTACAAAAAGGCTGATTAAGAAGGTACTCTACCTTTCTGACTACTTGAGGTGGGATTTTGGTCTTCTTTTGCCTTCAAACACAAAATGAAAACTCAGTTCTTCTTGGGTCTTGTACCAGTACTGTATACCACTATATCTGGGTCTTCCACTTGCTGTCTGCAGATCTTGGGACTTCTCAGCCTCTGTAATTACATGAACCAATCTTTATAATAAATGCTGCCATAAATATATATTCTATTGGTTCTGTTTCTCTGCAGTAACTAACACAACAAGAAAACTTTCAGAGATTTCCCTATGGAGTCTGATGTAAGAGTAACTGATATCCCAAATATATCACATCCCCTCTGGTTTGTCATATATTGATGCCATTGACTATACTACTTTGGATTAAGGAATTGTACCTCCATGAAAACTTTGCTTAAGTGCACATTTACATAAGAATTACATGAGAAGATAATACATTAATTCAAGAATAATTTTTATTTTACCATCAGAGCTTTGACTAGATGGGATACAAGAAGGTATAGTTTAATGTGGGACGTGGAAGGCCCAATAAGAGGATTAATGCAGGAAGTGAGATTCCAGTAAGGTTCTGTAATTCAAGATTCTAGAAATCCTGAGGGTAGCATGAGGTGTTTGAGAAGGGTATAAGAAGGCAGACAAAAGACTTCCGGTCATTAATTTTTTCTCAGACTGGCCCAGCATTAAAAAAAAAAAAATTACCACTGATAATTTTAACAGATGTCTAGTTTACACATACTTTTAGAAGACATTGGTACATTTAATAATTTTTGTGTACATTTTTCAAACATGAAAAATTTCCTTTGGTCACTTTTTATGTGGCAAATACAGATATTAGGGACAGAATCAATGGAGTACTCTCCTTGGTTATAAGACAATTGCTAAGACATACATTAATATCTGACTTGGTTGGAAACTTTTGGATAAAATTCTACAAAAGACAAGGAAATAAAACCTAATGGCCCTAAATTATAATCATCCATGTAGTCCAGGATTTTAAGACCCTGGGGTAGAAAGATTCCACATGTCTTACACATGTGAAGAATTTTTTTGTGTTAGCAAGAATGGTTATTTCTTGGGAAAAATCAATATCTTCATGAGAAAATTACTTTCATCTATTTTTAATCTTGGCCATTTCTCTTTATATATACTCGATAACTGATGAGTTACTAAAAAGGATTTTAAAAATTATAACAGGCACTGAACCATTTGAAGACCTAGACATCTTAACTGTATTCATTTATTTCACTTACACCACTGTACATTTGATAGTAATTTTCCTTTGGCTATACACCAGTGTCATTTCTAACTTTAGTCAACTTTATTTATATACATATTCTTTGAAGGGAATGCCTATCATTTCTAATTTGCAGCCCAAAATTATTTTTAATAATCTTCTATTACACTAAATTATTGGTATTTATTTCAATCTCACCCTAAATTTCATCACCTTTTAAGAGAGAGAAAACACTGTCTGAAGCTCTAAAGAGCTGGTTAAAGTCCAAGAATTAAACTATGGCTAGGTGACCTTGAGGAAAGTCATAACATCTTTTCAGGCCTGCTGCTTTTCCTTATATGTCAAAAGAGGCTATAAAGAATATTTCCTTTTTTTTAAGATTATAACTTCTGTCTGAAACCACTCTCAACTATGATATTCTATAATTAAAGTGGACTCTTTCAATACTAGTTATATCTATGCTTTTGTTTTAGCAGTATTTATTTTTTAAAAATTCAAGTGAATAAAAATGAATACAATTTCAAATACTTACAGAAATGCTTATGAATAAGTTAGGCATCTCTAGCACACTAACTTTAGAAACAAGAGCTTAATCACTTAATAAAGTGATGGGAAATGTCAGAAGATATAGGATAGCATTAGGGAGGAATGACATCTTCCCTTTATCATGCAATGTTCTACCTCTAAAATTCAGTAGGTTCACTGAGTATACTTCACCTTTCTGTGACTTTAGGAGAAAGCAGAAATTCTCCCATCACTCTGGATTCCCTACTGGAACTCGGCTTACATCCCAGTTTGAGTGGGAAATTATCTTTTCACCAATTATGAGTTAAAGTGTGTGGTTTCAACTGATAGGGAAGATAAACGCCAGGCCTCTGGTATACCCAGAGTATGCAGGACTTGTAGTGAAGCACCAAACACTCTTGAGGGAAAGCTCCTGGAAAGAATGTGGTGGTTTCTCCTTTTTTTTACAGAGATCAGATCCTATGGAAAATGTAGACAGGCTTGCATTTCCAATGGACACATGTAAAAGTATGGTGACAGACAACAAAAACTGAGGGAAAATGGTATTTTAGCTTGGATTACTCACACTGAATCAGCCTCTTCTTTTTTTGTTTTTGTTTTTTGGTTTTTGTACTTAATATCCTGAGGAGAAATGACTATTAATTACTTATTGAATAATCATGAAGAATGATTTGGGAGTTCATGAGGATACAAAGTCAGATATTAACAAACATCGCTCTTAAATGGATGCTCTAATTGAAGAGATAAACATAAAAGTAAATACAGTACAAATATGCTAATTAAAGCATGTATTAAGTGCAATGATAATACAGAATCAGTGAAAATTTCACTGAAGTAGTAATGCTTGATCTAGTTTTGAAGAGATGAGGAGTATGTTTCCAGGTGGGTTTGGGGTATTGAGAATGTGAAGCAGAATTAGGACTCTGCCAAGTCCTGAGTAGTAGCAACAGCATATACGAAGGCACATGGGGCTAGAAACACCATGGTCTTTTGGGCAACTGCACAAAGTAATTTGGTATGTGTGAAGCTTAAGGATGAGTAGAAGCTGCCAAGATAAGTTGGAGAAGTAGGTTATCGGTCAGTATTTCAAGCCAATTTCTAATACATAGACATATGTTACCATTACTGGACAAAAACAGACACTAAATATAAAAGACATTTTTATACTCCTAAATTGTTGGTGACAGTTTTACCAATTTTATGGTGAAGTTGTATTTTTAAGTACTTAACTTACGCAAATTTACCATACAAGCACCACCACACAGGCTCTAAAAGAAGACAAAACAAGACAAACAAATGCAACCAAAATCCAAATTCATCAATTCCATCCATTTGTCCACTTAATAATAATGTTATAATCTGAGCATGATATGGGAGTCTGAACTCTACTGTTTCCTCTATTGATCTCAGTTCCAGAGCACCTCTCACAGTGTATCTCTCTTCACTAGCTTAAGACTATGGAAAAATTTATATTTTTATTAGATTTAGTATGCATCCTTACTAGATACAGACTGTGTAAAAAAATGTGTATTTTTAAAAACAGTGTTTTACACAACGTAAATACAAGTCAACTGCTTTACATGGTGCTCCGTCCAAATAAAAGTGACCTATTCCAATGCTGAATAAAAAAGCTGCACTGGACTACTTGAGAGATGCTATTCTGATCTCCAATGTGTACCTTCCTATAAGACCAGGATTAGTTTTGACTCTATACAAATCTCATCCTCTGCATCTTCCACTTTGTATTCTAACTCTGGTGGAAAATGTAGGTTCATGGTACACTGTAAGTTCTTTTTTAATTCTAATAACCAAAATTAAAACATCAAGAAAAAAGACAAAAGAGTAAATAATGCAATAATTCCACCACTATGAACCGTTATTTAATATTGATATTATTAATATTAATGTTATTTAATGTTTGTAATCCTTGTGATATCCCCTATCTAAAAAGAAGCACCAGCACCTCCATCATCAAAGTATTCTAGAGGAAAATAATAGAATAATATAGCAAAACTTGGATGAGGTAGAATTTGCTCTGTAGTGTCTCAAGTTCTTTGACCTTGGTGAGTAGAGTCTCTCATGCCATCCTGATTGTGACCTATCTTATTCTTTCATTCTGAATGTGTCCAGTATTTTTTTTATTGTTTTAAAAGATTTTATTTATTTATTTGACAGAGAGAGAGAGAGAGATCACAAGTAGGCAGAGAGGCAGGTGGGGTGGGGGTGGGGGGGATGCAGGCTCCCTGCTGAGCAGAGAGTCTGATGGGGGGCTAGATCCCAGGACCTTGGGATCATGACCTGAGCTGAAGGCAGAGGCTTAACCCACTGAGCCACCCAGGCACCCCGTGTCCAATCTTTTAAGGGAAAACTTTGTCGTTTATCCAGACCCATGACATTCTGCTGGTGGAAGGAGGAATCTCCAACTTTTTGTTTTAAAGACAACAGAGTTTTTTTGATAAATATTTGTAAAACTTTGACAGTGATACATTCTTGCAGAGAAGCCTATCCTAGCTGGGAAAATGAATTGAATATCAAGCATACTATTTTTTTCTCCACCCAGATAAACACTTAAAGGACAACATGGCTCTGCTTCTCTTTAGTCACTGATGAGGAAGGCAGAGTTTGGGTGTAGGGAGATGGTGATGGGGAAAGTCTGACTAATGGCACTTGGTTAGGAAATTTGTTGGGATATGTAAAAAGATCAGATCTAAATTGAAAGTCATAAGCCACACCCAGGCCAAGAATTCAAGCTTCTCTAAAACAGGAATGTTGGCAGTTGCCTAATTGTGGCTTATTTGGGCTATAGATTCTCACACTATGTGTGCAATGCTACTGATGTGGGAAAGAATAATATATACTGATATTTGAATCTACTATCTACTGAACACTGCGTAGTGATGTATATTAAATGGAATATATTCCATAACCACAAAGCATTATTATTTCATCTTATGAATGTCTAAACCAAGCATAACTTTTTAATAAGAAATAAAATATGGGACTTTGCTTTTCCAAGACAAATAGAACGCCCCATGATTTAGAGCAGAGGAATAAATTAGGAGATGTGTGAAAAATTAAGAGTTCCCACAATATATAAATAAATGAAATACCATCTAGAAAATCCTTAAGATGTGGTATTTTCTTCCATGACCAGTCCTTTCTTATATTTAGGCTGCTAGTAAAATACTCAGAAATTACTGACCCAAGTGTTAATATTACATGCTGGATCTGAAAAATGAGAGAAGGGTCTTAAAAGCAAATGAAAAAAGGTCAGAGGAGACCACAAAGGGGAGACTGAACTCAGTTCAAGTTTGAAGAAAGAGTAGAACTTAAACTTAGACAGAAATGAAATCTTTAGGCATGGGAACCAACATGATCAAGGGCATGGAAGTAGGGCTCTTGATGAATCATTTTGGAGCCAACAGGCAGACTGATCTGGCTTGAAGAGTGTAGTTATGTTGAAGATAAGAGGCAAAATTAGATTTGGGACAGAATGTGGAAGGAAAAAAATGACAGGTTCAAGAAATTAATGTAAAAATAAAATTTTAAACTATCACAGAGATTTTATAGAGTATTTTAGATTTTATAGCATTTTTTAAAAGTCAAAGTTAAAAAAAATAGAAAGCAAAAGTTACAAATCATGAAAGTAATACATTGGGCTAAATCAAAGTTTAAAACTTCTATATAATAAAAATGAAAAGATAAGAAATGGTATGCCTTTTTGGAAGACCATTTGCAATTTCTAACAAAACTAACACATTCTCACCTAAGTACCCAAATTAATTGAAAACTTATGTTCAAACAAAAGCCTGCACATGTACATTTTGTTTATAATTGCCAAATAAATTCTTATTTATAATTGCCCAAACTTAAAAGAAATCATGATGTCCTTCAATAGATCAATGGATAAATAAACTGGTGCATCTACACAATGGAATATAATTCAGCAATAAAAGAAATGAGCTATCAAATCATAAAAAGACATAGAGGGGCTTAAATGCATATTGCTAAGTGAAAGAAGCCAATCTGAAAAGGGTACAAATTGTGTGATTTCAACTATATGACATTCTAGAAAAAGTAAAACTATGGAGATCCTAACAAGATCAGCGGTCACCAGGGATTCAGGGGTAGTAGACTGGGAAGAAGTGGTAGTGCACAGGCAATTTTTAGGGTAGTGAAACTATTCATGCATGAAACACTTTGCCAAAAGACTTTTCCCCACCCATCCCCATAAAACAGAGATACACAGAGCAAAACCCAGCTAAGTATCTTCAGTAAATATTTTTTGCATGGCCAAAAGTCATACTAAATGATCTGAGTAATTTTGCTTAATGAGGAGAGAAAAATAAACAACCCAGGGACAAATATTAGCTGTCATCATACCGTGAGTCCCCGAATAATCCCTTAAAACTACTTAAAGTTATGATATAGCGGCACCTAGATGGCTCACTCGGTTAAGTGGCTGCCTTTGGCTCAGGTCATGATCCCAGGGTACCGGGATCAAGCCCTGCATTAGGCTTCCCCTTGAGTGGGGAGCCTGCTTCTCCCTCTCCCTCTGCCTGCTGCTTTGCTTACTTGTGCTCTCTATCTGTCAAATAAATAAACAAAATCGTTTAAAAAATTAAAATTATATATGATATAAAATGTATATATTAAAATTAAAATGTATTAAAATGTATTAAAATTATTATAGTATATATGTTATTTAATATAGAATAAATGCACATTATACTAACACATTTATAATGTTGAAAAATCTTTTTTTTTTTTTTTTTTTTTTAAAGATTTATTTATTTGACAGAGAGAAATCACAAGTAGACAGAGAGGCAGCCAGAGAGAGAGAGAGAGGGAAGCAAGCTCCCTGCCGAGCAGAGAGCTCGATGCGGGACCCGATCCCAGGACCCTGAGATCATGACCTGAGCCGAAGGCAGCGGCTTAATCCACTGAGCCACCCAGGTGCCCCCTGTTGAAAAATCTTTTAAAAAACCTATAAGAACTCCAGGAAATACATTTATATATTAATATCAATTGTCTGTTGTTGGTTAGATTTTAGAATTTTATTTTCTTGTTCCTATATTTTCCACATATTCTACAGTAAGTATTCTTTTAAAAAGTAGGAACAGTGCTTCAAAATATGTATAAATGGGCATAATTATCTATTTTGTATTCCTCAATTACTATTTTTTAAAGATCTTATTTATTTATTTGAGGGAGAGAGAGAATGAGAAAGAGAGTACAAGTGGGGCGAGGGGCAGAGGGGCAGAGGGGGAAGCAGATAGCTGCTGAGCAGTCAGATGCAGATGGGGGGATGTTGATTCCAGGACTCCTGGATCATGACCTGAGTCTAAGGCAAATGCTTAACCAACTGAGCCACCCAGCCACCCCATTTTTTTTTTAAGATCTTATTTATTTGAGAGAGAGACAGAGAGAAGTGAGAAAGATCTCAAATACTATTTTAAAAATAAAGCCACAAAGTTTCTTCCAACTATAATGAAATAACAAAAACTGAAATTAATCTCCTGCTGTAAACAATTGGCAAAATATATGAAACAACTATTTTCCAATATGATAAAACAGAAAATGCAGGACTGGGATGCCTAAGAGAAGGTGAAAAAACAAAGGTGAGCTTTATTATTTTTTTAAATTTTATTATTATTATTATTATTAACATATAATGTATTATTTGCTTCAGGGGTACAGGTCTGTGAATCATCAGTCTTACACAATTCACAGCACTCAAAGTTGAACTTTACATTCATTTCGTTATTGGCCCCAAGCTTCCTGCTTGGGGCCAATAACGAAACATAATACAGGGTGGGGAAATGCAGACAAAGTACAGTTGGTGACACTGAGCTTAAGAGATGGGGATTAAACCTGGGAAGGCTGAGGCAGCTAGAAATTTTGGGACAAAATTTATGAAAGTAGGGAGTTATGAATAAAAAAAGGTCTGCATTGGGGTCCCAAACTGGTCTTGATAGATACTATGTCTGACATACATAGACATAGGTCTCCTTGTAGCATAGACAAATATGTTCTACTAGATTGACTTTCCTACAAATAATAACCATGAACTCTGGACAAAATGCCAAAGAAATTACATGAAAGAATTGAATAACACAAAACATCAGGTAAATTCTGGAATTAGAAGGTAAATTTTTAGCTTGAGATCAAGCTGCACTTAGCACCATGTAAATGGCTTAAAACTCAGTAGAAAACACTGTGTCTTTCAGGCCTGGAAATTCGAGTGCAATTGCTGGAAATTGAGGGACTATCCAGAAAAAGAGCACACTAAGGAGGGAGTGCCACAGTTTCTGCATATGCACTCTGCCTAAATCTCTTGGTACCCATGAGCTATGAATGCATGGAGCCGACTTTAAGCCACTCAGCTAAGAATTTAAAAAAAAAAAAAAGAAAACCAAAAAAAAAAAAACCCTAAAGGTCAAGCAGTTATCCAAAAGGCAAAATTTGCGGTCTGAGTCCAACCATGATAAATGCCTTAAAAAACAAACAAAATAAACAGTTTTGAGAGAGTGACAGAAATCTAAATAAATGACCAGGAGACTTTTTTTTTTTTCTAATTACCTTCTTTAAAAGATATCTAATTATCATCTTCAAGAGATAATTAACTCTTTGAAGAAAAAATAATGTATTAAACCAAATGGAATAGTTAACAAGCCAATAATGGAAAGAAAATGATATATTCAAATTCAAATATTTAACTAATCTGTAAAAAGTTAGAAAAGAGAAAAATAAATAACAAGTGAAATAATTATAAAATAAATTCAACATGGTAGATTTAAACCCAAATGTGCCAAAATTACATTAAATGCAAATAGCCTAAACACCAATTAAAAGGCAAAGATTATCAAAGTCTTGATTTAAAAAAAAGATATACATTAAATATTAAAAATATAGATTAATAGTAAAGGGATGAAAAATACAACATGAAAGCACCAATCAAACCTGGAGTAGCATATAAATATCAGACAAAGTAGATTTCCGAATAAGGAATATTATTAGGGGTAATGAAGTATGTTTCCTAATGATAAAGGAGTCCACTCATTAAAAAAACAAACACAAATAACAATCTTAAATGTTTATGCACCTAATAACAAAGTTTCAAATTACACAAAGGAAAAACTGAAAGAACAAAAAAGGAAAAGTAGACAAAATCTAATTATAGTTGGAGGTTCCAACATCTTTTTCTTGATAAAAGTAAGTGGAAATCAGCAAAAAATACTAATAACTTGAACAACATTATCAATTGACTTGATCAAACTGACATTTATAGAACATACCATCCAATCACTGAATAATATACACTCTTCAATTTCATACTTAAGGTTGCTTAAAATAGACTATATAATGGCACATAAGATAAGTCTTAATAAATCGGAGAGGATTGAAATATATGTAATATACTCTCTGACTAAAACAAAATTGAATTAGGAAATAATAACAGAAAACTAAGGGGGAAATCTTCAAGTATTTGTAAATTAAAAATTACTGTTCTAAATATCCCATATATTAAAGAAGAAATCACAAAGAAAATTAGAAAATACTTTGAACTAAGAATGAAAATATAATGTCAAAATCAGTGAGTACAATTAGCTTTTTATGGTGAATTTGTTCTTTTATTTGCTTATATTATAAAATAAAAGGTCTAAAACCAATAATCAATAATAAGCCATAGGAGTTTATAAGGCATTTCTTCAAGTGTGAATTAAAATCAGAGTAAGAAAACAGAAATAATAGAGACAAAAGCAAGAAGGAGTGGATTAGAAAGCTTTTAAAAAACAAAACGTAAACCTGAGCTTTTAGAAAAAAATTGAGAAAATTCACATTCATTCTAGTTTCAAGAAAAACAGAAAAGTTACAAATTATCAATATTAGAACTGAAAGAAAGGACATCGTTACAGATAGTACATATATTAGTAGAATAATAAAAAATAATTATAGACAATTACTGGCAAAAAATTCAATTACTTGGGTGAAATAGAAACTTTCTTCATAGATAAAAATTAACAAAACCTAAAAAAATATAAAAAATTAACAAAACCAAAAAAGTAAAAGAAATTGAATTTGTAACTCAAAATCTTACCATGAAAAAACTGGTAGAAAGATTGTTATACTGATGAATTCTACCAATTATTTAAGGTAGAAGTAAAACCAATTTCACACATATTCTTCCAGAAAATAGAGGAGAAAGAAAAGTTTATGAATCCATTATTCAAACAAAGACACAAGATATCTCCTCAGGCAAGGGAAACAAAAGCAAAAATAAACTACTGGAACTACACCAAAATAAAAAGGTTTGCCCAGCAAAGGAAACCTTCAAAAAAACAAACCATGAGAGACTGTGGACTCTGAAATACAGATGGTTTTGGAGGGGAGGGAGATGGAGGTTTGGGTGATCCTGGTGGTGGATATTATGAAGGATACATACTGCATGGAGCACTGGGTGTGGTGCATAAACAATGAATTTTGGAACACTGAAAAGAAATAAAATAAAACAAAATTTTTTTAAAAAGGTAACCTACTGAAAGGGAGGAGATATTTGCAACTCATATGTCTGATAAGACATTAATATCCAAAATATAGGGACACCTTGGTGGCTCAGTGGGTTAAGGCCTCTGCCTTTGGCTTGGGTCATGATCCCAGGGTCCTGGGATCGAGCCCTGCATCGGGTTCTCTGCTCGGCAGGGAGACTGTTTCCCCCTCTCTCTCTGCCTACTTGTGATTCTCTCTCTCTCTGTCTGTCAAATAAATAAAAAAATTTTTAAAAATTAAAAAAAATATATATCCAAAATATATAAAAAACTCCTAGAACTCAATACCAAAAAAACAAATAATCCACCTAAAATACAGGCAGAGGACCTAATAAACATTTTCCCAAAGAAGACATACAGATGGTCAACAGACATATGAAACGATATTCAATATCACTAATCATCAGGAAAATGCAAATCAAAACCACAAGAAGATATATCGCCTCTTACCCTTCAGAAGGCTAGTAGCAAAAAGACAAAAAATAACAAGTGTTGATCAAGATGTAGAGAAAAAGGAACCCTTGTGCATCATTGATGGGAATGCTAATTGGTATAGTCACTATGGTAAACACTATGGAAGCTCTTCAAAAAACAAAAATAGAAATACTATATGATCCAATAATTCTACTATTGAGTATTTACCTAAAGAAAACAATAAGACAATTCAAAAAGATATATGCACCTCTATGTTTATTGTAGTATTATTTATTATAGCCAAGATATGGAAGCAACCTAAGTATCCAATGATAGATGAATGGATAAAGGAGATAAATATATTTAGTGAAATATTAGTCATAAAAATGAATAAGATCTTGCCATCTGTGACAACATAGATGGACCCAGTGGGTATTATGCTAAGTGAAGGAGGCAGACAGAGAAAGACAACACTGTACCATTTCACCTACATGTGGAATCTAAAAATAAAACAAATGAGTTTTGTTTTTTAAAAAAAAGCAGAAACAGACCTGTAAATACATAGAACAAATGGGGGGGGGGCCAAAATAGCTGAAGCAGAGTGGGGTGGTACAGGTTTGTAGTTATTGAATGAATAAGTCATGGGAATAAAAGGTAGAATATAGGGAATATAGTCCATGGTATAATAGAGTTCTATGGTGACAGATGGTAGCTACACTTGTGGTAGGGTAGCATAACATATAGAACTGTTGAATCACCATGTTGTATAACTGAAACTAATGTAACATTGTGTGTCATTTATACCTCAAATTTAAAAAAAATAGAAAGAAAACAAAAGAACAATATCTCTTACATACATTCAAAAATTCATTTAACATATTAGGATATGATATGTAGTAATATAGCATAACTAAATAGAACTTATTCCAAGAAAGCAATACTGATTTTATATTTGGAAATCAATCAGTATAACTCGTCATATTAACAGAAAAAGAAGAAAACCGTTAATCATTCCAATAGATATAGGAAAAAAATTTGATAAAATTCAATATCCATACATGGTAACAGTTCAGTAAATAAAAAATAAAAAAAATCTCTTCTACTATTGATAATCAGAGTAAAGACTAGAGTTTTCCTATATCCATGGAATGTTACATTCTATGTCTAGATGTCCCCTCAATTTGATACTACTACTGATATCTGAAATTGAGACTATCAAAAGTAAAACACAAATTCCAGATTAATCTATTACCTATAGCGGCAACAGTTAAAAATGAACAAATACTAGAATATAGTGGTAATTTGTCTTTAGTAAGTTCTATCTGAAATTCTTTATTATCTCTCAGCTTCTAGATTCTCTGATCCATTCTACCCAGAATTTAAGAATCTCTTAGACTTTATTTTCCTTCTCAGAAGTCTGTTCCAGATACCAATTATTATTCAAATCAATGGTGCTAGGAATTAACCTCAGAGTCATTTACACATTGTTCCCTGATTACTTGTGCTCCCAAGTTTGATATATGAAGTGTTACACTCTTCACTGTAATACCCTCTCCTTCTTTTTCTAGATAGATGAACTTATATACTTTTTCAAGATAGTAAGTATCTTAGGCTTTGCAGGCCAGGGGGTCTCTGTTTCAAATATTTAACTGCACTATTTTAGTGGGAAAATAGTCATATATAATATATAAGCAAATGGAGCTGTGTTCAAATAAAACTTTATTTACAAAAGTAAGCAGTGACCTGCATTTGGTATGTGGGGCACAGTTTACTGACCTTGTTCTTTGATATCTCTTCCCTCATTCAAAGGATTACTCAAAACCCATTTTATAGTTAGGACTTGGAAGACCAAGTCACCTTGCTTATTGTCCCTAATATTTGCAGTTATTCTGGGAAAATAAATAAGAAAGTTAACTAAATGTATGTGGAGGAACTACTAAGAAATGCTATCTGTGTATTTGCCTTCTATCTGCTATTAGAGTTAAATTACTGAGGACTAGAACCCCAGGCTCCCATTGTTATGCACACAAAAGATGAACCAAAATAAACCATGATCATGGTAATCAAGATGACATGTAAACTTTTTAAGAAGTATGCAATTAGTGCTTATAATAAAAAAAAAAAAATTCAGTAAAGAGAAGAGCACACACTTTAAACCTTTGCTTGATCTGTTTCTGGAAGGATCAGGTACTTTGTAACATAGCCAAAGGAAAAATAGACGCTTATGCAATGTTAATTCTCTTTTTTTGGTTTCTAAGACTGGATAAATGGACACAATGGAAAATAATAAATAAATATAATCTAGTATACAGTATATGCTGGGGCTATGTTTGGTACATTTATGTATATTTATATCACTTATTTGAGCTACTTGGTTAGAACTGCAATAAAGAATTAATCCAAGAACAAATACCAGTATTACAGCATATCACAAGTGCTTTTAATTAAGACTTAGTTTTAAAATGTTAGCTAAATACTTCCACAGCGTTCCATTCTCCCTAATAATCCACTGACAAGCTCCCTTGATCAAGGGCCAGTGTATCTTCAACAGTGAAATAAATCTCGTTCTAATCAAAAAGTGATCATATTATTATAGTTCCCTAGAAACTGCATTTAGCACACAAAAAGATCACACATATCTGCCTTGCTGGAGAGCACTGGCTCACACATGATTTGTTGGATATGCCTAAGAGAGCTCTGGCTCAGTTTGGCTTATTTTGAAGTCACGATAATTGAACCCTACTCTTCCATTCCCCATGTTAAAACCTCCCTGCTGTGTGGGTCATTACCATCCCCTTTGACCACATTTGTGTTAAGTCATAGGTGAGCCTCCCAAAAGCAGCCTGGTATCTTTCCTTTCCATACAACATTTCAGAGTCTAGGGTCTCCTCAGCTGAATCAAATAATTTTCACAAATAGATGTTAGAAGAAGTTACTGACTAACTTTTAAAGGGCAAGGGCCATGTGGTTGAGCCTGGCCACACACAGGTGGCCAATGAGAATGCAACACACAGAGAAAGCTGCATAGTCATGCTAGGTCACACATAAGTGACCAACTGAATCACAATTTACCCTATAGTAGATATTTGAACCAGCCTATCACCTTGGTCAGAATTGGCACCCAAAAGGCGGGGCCCACACTCCTTGGTAGCTAGGGATACAGTATGCACGCCCCACTGATTGGATGTCTCCACCTGGCCTGACCCACCCTTGTATTTGGGCTTTGTTATGTGGGACTGGTTTTCCTGTCTTGCTTTTCAGTAAGTCCTCTGCGGTGGGGAGGGAAGGGTCAGTTTAAGTTTTACTGTATAAACAACAAAATGGCTGTTCAACTGAGATGGAGCCACTTTGGCTAAATAGGCCCTAACAGCACAATTCCCATTATATGTCAGATTAATAAGCGAATCAGTGACCTTAAAATGGCAAATTAAAAGTTTACAAGAATTTGCATTCCATCTCTTGTCTGTAATCTATTTTACCATCTATTACAACCAGATTATTTTTAAAAATTGAAGTTAAACTTCCCATACTTGGTCATTTCTTTTGATCAATGAATACTGTATGACTAGAGTAGAATTATTATTTTTTTAAGATTTTTTATTTATTCATCTGAGAGAGAGCGCTTGCAAGCAAGCAGAAGCATGAGCAGGGGTAGGGACAGAGGAGAAGCAGGCTCCCAGCTGCATAGGCTCCTGGGTGAACAGGAAGCCTGGATGTGGAATGTGGGACTTGGTCCCAGGATACTGGGATCATGACCTGAGCTGAAGGCAGAGGCTCAACCCACTAAGCCACTCAGGTGCCCAGGGTAGAATTATTAATACAAGAGGTTAAAAAATACTTTTTTAATCCTCTACCAATAAGGAAAAGAAAGGCTCAGAAGGGAGAATATACTTTCCATTTCAATCTTAAACCTCTTAAAATTCATTCATGAAAAATCTCTTCTCTTTTCTTTGTAAAATCTAGGAAATCACACGGAATTTATCCTAGCTTATTAAACAGAATACCTTCATACTTGCCTGTGTTTTGTGTATTTTTCTTTGCAGTCCACATAAATTTCAGCACAGGCATAGTGTGCCTGGAGAGAATACATTATAGCTTAAGGAGTCATTTTCATTCCAGATCCCATATGAATTTACTCTTTTCCATATTTAGAATTAACATCTGGAGTAGTCAGGGTTCCATGAGCCATGCCAGCTGCACTGATGATTCAGGTAAGGGGAGACCCCATGAAATTCAGGCACTACTCCTGACAACTAGCGACCACAGTTTTACAGAGCATTACTACAGCAGGGAGGAGATTATTATTTATCTTTCTGTATTTGATCCCTTATGTGTGAGAAACAGATGCCACTGTGGCTTGTCCAGACTGCTCTAATTCCACTACCCCAAGGTTGCCTTTTACTTTGCTCTTTTCTGGGTGTGTAGTTTCTAAAGGAAGCCAACGTGCCCTTATTTTATTTGGAAGAGAATGCTGTTCAAGGGATGAATACAGAGTGCAAAGGAGACAATTCTCCAGATCATTTACATTCAGTCAAAATTCTCAAAGGAAGAAGATAAAAAGTAAATTAATCAAAAGAAAAGGAAAAAACGATGTGACTGAACTAATCACTGTTGTTAACGGGTGCCCACCATGTGTCCTACACTATGCAGGAAGTATAAATGGACAAATGAAAAACTAGATAGATAGATGATATATAATAGGTAGATATATTAAAAAGTTGTTTTTCTTTACTTGTTTATAATCTAATGGAGAGGCAAAACTTACCCACCTGAAATAGCAAAAGTATAATTAACACTGATATTTATACTAAGTGTAAGAGACATTCAAAAAGGCGGGACAGATAGTGTTATATTATTATATAGAGTTACCTTTGATTTTCCTGTGAGTGGTATTCTAATTCAATCCTTGTTGGCAACCTAAGCACTTTACTAAGAAATCATCTTCCTTATTCAAACTTCCAGAGTTAAACCCTTCTCATGGAGCCAGAACTAAAGCTATCAACCAAACCCTAGATCTGGGCTGTTTGCACTCATGTTTTGACTTTGTTAGATATGTGGCTGTGGACAAATGACTTGACCTCCCTCTGCTTCAGTTTTCATATTTGTAAAGAGAAATATTTCTAGAATGTTCCTCATATGAGTATATGAAGATTGACTAAATTCATCTCATTTTTACTATAGTGTCCACTATAATATGTACTCACTGTTATTTCTAGTATAGTGCCTGATAGTGAGCATTATATATTTGCTATGATTTCTGGTTTCTACCACCACACAGCTTAACTTCCCCAAAACATCATATATGATTTGGGAAGGATAGACCACCACAGTATCTTACAATTGGAAATTTACAATTGCTGAGTGAATGAGTCCAAGGCAAGCATGGTAGGGATAGGTTGAGTATGCCCAGAAGGTAGAGGAATATATGATGTGAAAAAATTGGCCTGATCCTCCCATTTCTTTGAGTGAGGAAATGGCTATCTTAGAGAGTTAAGAAGACTTCACATCCACAGGCTGACAACTTAGATCATACTATTCCAACTACATCTCAGTATACTATTGTTATGGCTGGCCGCTTTTCTATGTGAGCCTCCACTAACCAGGGGAGGCCCATGTGTGTCACTGCTTCTTTCTTCCTGAAGGTGTCATAAAGATGAATTTCCTTAATGTCATGAGATTCTCAAAGATAATCATCATCAGGGCTGCACTGCTGGAAAGCAGTAGGAAATTAGACATGATAACCAATCTTCTCAAATCATTCAGCTATTAGTTTCAATTTCTTCCCAGGAAAATTTTGTACTCTGTTTTCTACTAATGAAAGGTCCAAAAGTTCACACCTACATCTGCAGCTAAAAGAGGAATGCCCAATTAGCCTTGGAATAAAAGATAATAGTCTCAGAAAATAGCATATTTTACATTTCTACGTTGTTTTGCAGATTTCATTTTTACAAATATTACCTGCATGTGTCTTCAGAAGATGGAGAAAGCAGTTGTCCTTATCTTCATTTTTGATGAGGAAACTGTGACTTAAAGACATAAAATGTTTGATCCAATCACCTTTTCACACTAAAAATGGTATTAATTCCTTTTAGTGGGCCATTAATTCCATTGTCTTTCTAATCTTCATGACTGAAAACTTGATTTTTTAGAAATGCTGATAAAACTGCAAAGAAGAGCAGTTTAAATTACTTAGAGGTCTTAATCTGACTCATTGATTTATATTTTCCCAATTATATTTGTATTTGAAGAGAATGAAAAAGAAATATTTGCTCTTTCTCCCAAAACCTTTGACCCTGTCCCATAAAGGAGAGTCCCACAGTTCCATCTGTGAACACTCTCTACAAATTATATTACCTGTCTCCATGAACTTCCTTTTTATTACTTCTTGGATCTTAGTTCCACATAGCTGGTAACAAACAAGTGGTGTCTAGTTCCCACTCCACCCCTGCTCCTCCCTGTGTTCCAGATAAGGGGAAAAAAAAAAATCCCTGTAATCAGGGTACAAAGAGGAGCAAGTGCCAAGAGTTCTTCTGAACTGGGATAGAAAATGCTCATACTCCATATTCTTATTGAGTTATTTGTACTTCCATAAACTATTTACTGAAAACTTTTGATGAGCTAAGCTCTGGAACAAGTGCTGAGAAAACAGATTTAAAAGATAATCATAACATTTTAGAAGTAAGATAAAATAAACCTGAAGTGAAAGAGCTTCTGTCCTATAGGAGATCTCAATTGCAATGTTTTATTAAAATGCTATATGTTAAATGCTCTGGGATGCCTAAAGAAGGCTTTCAGGGGAGTAATATTAACATACAAAAGATCATTTGAGAAAGAGGAAACATCTGTTTCCACTGAATGCCACCAGAACCATTGCAAGTTGTCTCTGTGGGAAAGGTAGAAAATAAGGGCTGGGAAGAGTTGCTGTTCCCATTCCCCCATTCAATGGTGTTTCCATATAGAAGAAATCAGCATTGGGGCACCTGGGTGGTTAGGTCCTTTAGCAGTTGACTCTTGATTTCCTCTCAGGTCATGATCTCAGGGTCCTGTATTAAGCCCTGCAGGGGTGGGCTCCCCACTCAGCAGGGAGAGTCTGTTTCTCTGCCTCTCCCTCTGCTTGTGCTCTCACACCCTCTCTCTCACAGAAATAATATCTTTTAAGAAAATAAAAATTAGGGGCACCTGGGTGGCTCAGTGGGTTAAAGCCTCTGTCTTCGGCTCCAGTCATGATTCCAGGATCATGGGATCGAGCCCTGCATCGGGGCTCTCTGCTCAGCGGGGAGCCTGCTTCCCCTTCTTTCTGCCTGCCTGCCTCTTTGCCTACTTGTGACCTCTGTCAAATAAATGAAAATAAAAATCTTAAAAAAATAAATTTTAACTCTACATTAACTCTACATTAGTAGATATGTAGAGATAACTCTACATTAGTCAAAATTTTTTTTTGTTAGCTGAATTCTTAATGTTGAGTAATTTTAAGGATAAAAGTAATCCATATTTTTTAACATGACATGTCTCCAGTTATTGATTAGCGGCCTGTAGTATATGATAATTAGGGTAAGTTAGGGTTTAAAAGCTTAGGAAAAGAGCCCAAGCTGCTGATGGGAAATAAACATGTCCATCTTCCCATCCTGGTATGACCCACTGGGTTTTTCTCAGGGGCAAGGGCTGCCTACTCTGATTAGTCAGACTTCCCCTTCAATTGGTGTGCTTCACCCACTCAGATTTTTAAAATATTCTGCATAACATCCCTGAATCATCTTTATCAGAAATGTGACCTAATAATAAGAACAGCTTTGGTCAAGTGCTATTGTTTGCTCCCAGCTAAATGTGCTCTAGAGGAAATTCTCCATTTAGAGCAGAAACTAATGGCTCTGAGCAGAAACTAATGGCTCCATGCAGCTACTTGCTGAAATCTATATGATCTTCAGGAATCCAGGTCTCAGCAGGCAAAGGAAATGGAAATGCAGAAGAAAATTGAGAATAGAGCTATAGAAAATCCTACTCTTCTGTATTCAATGAAGGTTTTTATTTTTCCTTTTATAAGAAAACAACTTTCTTATTTATTATTTTCCTTGTATTGAGACATGTTACATAACTTCATAAAATACACTGAGCATCTATCAGATTCAGAAGGAAAACCTATCACGGATGAAGGTGGCCAAAAGGTACAAATGTCCAGTTATATGTTCTGGGGTTGTAATATACGATGTGGTAATTATAGTTCATGAAACTGTATTGTGTATATGAAGGTTGCTAAGAGAATAAACCATTAAAACTCTTACCATAAGAAGAAAAACTGTAACTGTTTGAAGTGATGGATGTTAATGAAACTTATTGTGGTAATCATTTCATAATATATGCATATATCAAATCATTATATTGTATACTCAAAATCAAACTAAAGCAGTTTTGTATATCAATTATATCTCAATAAAACTGGAAAAATATATAAAAAATGTGAACATTGTCTAAATTCACAAACATAAATATTTTTGATATATTTTCTTTATATAGTTCTGTGAAGTGAATAGAAGATACTAATATTACTCTCCTTTTACAGATGGCAAAACTGTTAAGTAATAAGAAATTCACATAGTTTGTAAGAGGCAGAGCCAAGATCATGAACAAAGAATTCCTGATTCCCTCAAGTCTTCACCAGCAGCAGCTTCCTGCCTTTGTTCTGATGAGTTGAACAAACTTGTGGCTTTTCTGAAAAAAGACACCTCCAACTTCAACTGACTCAGTCCTAATGAGCAAGATAGATTAGATGCTGATTATTTGCATGTAAAAGAACTCTTTGCTTAATAAAGCAGTTCCCTTGAGCATTCTTTAGTTCTTTTAAATGTTCAAAGTTTACCCTGTACCAGTACTCTTCTAGACTATGGGAATGCAGTGATCAACTAAATTGACAAAGTCTATATTTTCTTACAGTTTATATTCTAGTGTAGAAAACCACACAAACATATGTGATCAAACAAACATATAAGTATTGGGTTTTCAAGTCATGATAAGTGCTTGGAAGAAAAGTAAAGCAGGGTAAAGGACTATAAAATGACAGGCTATGGGGAGCTGTAATAGCATGAATGGGAATGTCTCTCTAAGGTTGTGACCTTTGAGCAGAGGAATGAATGGAGTCAGGTAGCAGCAGTCAGGTGAAGAAACAGAGCAGCAGACAAGGTAGGAGAAGGCGAGTGCTGTGCCCACACCCAGGTCTATAGAGCACTAAGAGTGCAGGGAAGGCTGGGCCACATCTTAGAAGGCATTGCCCAACAAAGATCAATAAGGGATGAAATCAGTCAGTCACTGGGGAAAAAAATCAAATAAAATAGACTTTAATAGATTAGAAAACAAAATTGAAAACCAAAAGGTCAGGGTGACTGAGCCTGGGTGCTCAGTCAATTAAACGTCTACCTTTGGCTCAGGTCATGATCCCCAGGTCCTGGGATCCAGCCCCATGTTAGGCTCCCTGCTCTCTTTCCCTCTGTGATCTCTTTCACTTTTGCTGTCTTTCAAATAAACAAATAAAATCTTAAAAAAAAAAAAAGTAAAGTAAAAGAAAACCAAAAGGCCTTAAGGACTCTAGTTGTCTACTTATACGTGGGACGTGTAAGACTGGTGGAGCAAAATAATTTGTCAGTAAATATTTACTGAATATTCAATATAGAAGTTTTATTCTTGGGGAAAAAAAAAAAGAATTCCTGACTCCATAAACAGCACATGTTCAAAGCAAAAGGATTATCCTCTATAACCAAAACTAGGTATTGAGCTTGGTGGAAGATGTCTTTCATTGTACACTGCAAACCAAGGTACACTTGCCTGATATTGCTTGTACTGTCTGTAGACCCTGAGTGGAAGCCCATGCTTATGCTCTCTGCCCATGCCCTCTTTCTCCTACTGTTGATTCCAACCAGAATGGACCTATATCCCAAGAGGGAGAAGCAGCCAAGACTTGATTAAGTTACTCGGATGCCATTTTGATAAGAATTTGAACTAAGACATCAGTGATCTTTAGACAATGGATCTTATAGGTGAGCTGAGCTCAAATGGAAACAGATCTAATGAGCTATTTGCATAGGAAAGAACAAAGAAAGTTCACTAGGAAAGAGAGAAGAAAAGAAGAAGAAAAGGAGTAAATTAACATTAAGAAACAGAGCAAAAGGATTTTCCCTGTAGAAGGTGTGGAATTGCCCAAAATTCTGCTTCAAAACTTCAACAGAAGCATATACCATTCATATAAAATACAGCATTGGTAGCTGGACAGAGACTACCATTGATTTTTATCCCAATTAACACCTCCAGTTATAAAGTTCCTACATTTGAATGACTTATTGATGAGGATGAGATAGGAGCTGAAGAATAGTCATCACTTGTCTACTAGTTGTTAAAATCATAGATCATCTAAAAATTTCTTCTGGACTCCCATTTTCAACTTCTCCACCCAAGTAGAGACCTGTAGCATCTAAGAACTGGAAGAGAATGCAGAATTCATCAAACCCAAGTAGGTCAAGATAATTTCATTTAGCCGCATAATATTCCCATGAGGTTGGGGCAGGCAGAGAATATGGATGGAGAAGTTTAGACACCAATAGGCCTTGTACAGGTCATGAAGCTTATGCATGACCAGGAATTCCTGGTTCTAGTCCTGTGTTTCTTCCTTAGCAACAGTTACATGACAGATCATACTTTATTCTCTTAAAACACTCCCCAGAAACACTTTGCCAAGCTCAGAGAGAACAGCAATCTTAAGACTTTCCACTTCAGAATAACAAGCCAGTGGACCCACACAACAGAAGACAGATCTTGAATGAACACAAATGAAACAGAAAGTAGGAAGTAGGAAGCGGAGGCCCTTCTAGGGCCTACTGATTTATAGAATTGGATATGTTCTAAAACTAAGCTTGCTACATGGTTCTATCCTTGTTTATTGGGATGAATTGCCCAAGTCATATGGTTTCCCCAAGTCCAACTTTCATCTGCCAGACAAAAATAATATTACTGATCACTAAGATGGTATGAAGAATTCAAATGAACAAAACAAAAGGAGAACTGGAGGCACAAAGAACTATGAAAGCATGGGTTGATAGAGCTAAAAAGAGGTTTTGACATGTAATCTAGCTTTGAAATATAGAATAAGATGAATTACAGTCCTCTGCCTTGGTAACTATTAGAGATGTCCATACACACATACTTGTATCTCCAGAACACTTTGTCACACAGTTGGGAAGAGTGCAGAAGAAAGTGGGATTCACCAATCTTATCCCACTACTCCCCTCCACTCTGGGCCTATTTTATCAGTTCAAGATGAGGGATTGCCTGGGAGAACAGAAATAGCCATGAAATAGGGTAAAATTATTTCCGCCAACTTTTTATCCATTTCTAGCCTTTCAACCACCTCCATCTCAATGCCGAGCTGTCCTCCTCCTCACTATATTTTTCCATATTCACTAATATATTCTTTATGTTATACATGATTATCCAAGGCCACTGACTTAAATAAGAATTGTTCTCTCCCAAGAAACAAGCTCCATTACTCTCTGGGCTTACAAAAGTAATAGCTATCACATAAACTTCATGTACTCCTCCACAAACACTAGTGGAGCCCTATAATTTATTAGGTACTAACTTCAGCTTATAGACAGTCTTCTCATACCATGGAAATTCTTAGCCAGATGAAATATAGCTAGATTGCAAAAGATGACAGTGTTAGAACTGTCAGATACATAGTAGGCCAATAAAGCCTGGTACTTATAACCCCCAGAGACTGAGAAGGCAATGATCCATGTGGGACAAGGCTGGGGCTTAAAATGCTAAATATGGGTAGGATCTGACATTGGCCTTGATCTTTCTGTTCTCTAGCCAGTTGCTGAGCCTGAGCTTTCATCAATGGACATGGGAGCATAAGGGCAGCTGAACTCTGAGCAGCCCCCACGAAATTTGAGAATATGAGTGACCAGCAGATATTGATCTGGTTCTGAAAGGGAGAGAAGCTGAAGGGAAGTATTTACAGAATTCTCTATTGATGTCCAGAAAGATGCCCCATTTTTCTCTCTTCAGTTGAAGTGGCATGTCTTAAACTCTCACAGGACTTACGAATAAACCAGACAGGCCTTGTTACCATCTGAAATTCTGTAACAAGTATTTTTCAGCCCTGGCCAGCATGAGGAGAACAGCAGAATTCCACACTGCAACGTCCAAGGAAATCAAAATATGAACCCCCTGTTGATATATTTTCTTTTGACACACACAATTTTGCTGAAACTGCTGACTTGGAATTTGAATGCAAAGGTGTTTTATCTGAAAATTCTATAAGAGCTTAGGGCTTCAGGAAAGTCCATTATACCCCTATGACTGTAATACCACATTGTCCTCTGATTCTAAATTCACTATATATTCTTACATCTAGAAGACACTTCAAAACAGTTCAAACTGTAATCCCAAATATAAACCTCTTTTTTATTATTCACTTTGTAATTGTGCACCAATGCCAAATATGAAAGATGCTTAATTTACTACTATAGCTAGCAGCATATCCATTTCCAGATTTCTGAGGCATCTACCAAGATCTATATCTCAGTCCACGTGCAAAAATATCATGGGCTGTGTGTAGATCTCTGTTTTCTAGGAAGATATGTGAGATGGAAATTGGCAAATTGCAATTGCACTTTAAAGTGTCTGGTGAAATTATCCTGGATCCTTGATGTATGGGAAAGCGGTTTGGATGGCTGACCAGACCAGACATTGTGCATGCTCCTGCCAGGGAAGCCAAAGCAATACACTGATCCATTCCAAACCACTGGGGGTGGGGAAAGCTGCTTAATTAGGGAAGTCTGTAGTTCTGAAGGCTGGGTGATTTAAATGTTCAGTGCGGAAAGTTATTGGTCAGTTGATAAGTCAGCCATGGTCTGAAGACTTTTTCTCTTAACATAACAATTTGTCTTCAGACTTCTTAAAACCTCAAGTAGACTCCACACAAGCCAAATATTTAGTGGTTTCGTGAAGTTTTTTTGGTATTCATGTCAACTGCAGTTCTTCAGAAACCCATTTAAAATGTTGTTTCTTTTCCATATGGCATTCTAAAAGGGAACACGGGATTACAAATTTAAGATTGTGACAAAAAAGAATGCTTTTTGTAACTGTTTCCATAACTTTCTAAACTTCTTAAATGACTTTGATTTATGTTGTGCCAAGAATTGAATACCATGTTTATCACTAGGATTGTGAATATCTATCTATCTATCTATACCCTTGGCAACTGGAATAACTATATGTATGGAGGCTTTTTTTTTTTTTTTTAAGAGTCTATTTATTTATTTGACAGAGTTCACAAGCAGGCAGAAAGGCAGGCAGAAAGAGGAGGAAGGAGGCTCTTCACTGAGCAGAGAGACTGATGAGGGACTTGATCCCAGGACCCTGAGATCATGACCTGAGCTGAAGGCAGAGGCTTTAACCCACTGAGCCACCCAGGCTCCCCATGTTGTAGGCTTTTAGTTTTTTTTGCTATGTTTTTAGGTTTGATTGACAGATTCCACAAATGAGTCTTGAACATTAAATCATCTGCTTCATCTCAATACCTTCCAAGCATCTTTAGCACAATTCTAAAGTTTAGGACTCAGAAAACTATTTGCAAATTTGATCTTGTTCTACCCTATTTTATTATATACACCAGGGATACCACATTTCCTTAGATTTTCAAACTTTTGTGGCTATAATTTTTCCCATTTTCATGAATATGAATATGAAAAGCCAAATAAGGAAGAATTCTCCCTTCTGAGAAGTCTTGAGGTCCCTGCCAAGCCCATGGCTCCTTTTAGGGTCGTTATCCATCTATAGATTGCATATCCTGTGATCCTCACCCCTCTCTCAAGTCTGGTTGCAGCTTCTCCAGCAAAAGAATATTTGTCTAACCCAAAGATAGCCACCTAAAGACTAAGCAAATGCCAAAAAAAGGGTCCGGCTAGAGAACTCTACACAAAATGGTGGAGTGACTGATTCCATCAAAGCTCTTACTGGAATCTGGCTGGGAGATGTACAAAGACAGTGAGAAGTGGGAAAGGACTTGAGAAATAAATGAAAGAAAATAGAAGATACACAAAAGGGTAGAAGCCTGAAGGCAGCAAAAAATAGGTAGAGAACAAAGCAGAAGGGAAACTGAACCGTGAACATGACAGAATATCATTAGGGTTGCCATGTATCACCATGGAGATTATTAAAAGTACTGTTCCATTCTGATTCTCTAGGTCTCTGTCAGTTTGGCTCTGGAGTTGCTGAGACTGGTTCCATTCCTTCCTATAACACATCTCTGTTAATAGGGATACAAAAACAGGCTTTTTAGAGTTTCTGACAAGTGTATTAGAACCTAAGTCAAAAATTCATTTACTATGAAATGAAGCACCTATTTTATAGATAGATGTTCTGACAAGTTCTATGAGGGCTATAAAGTGAAATTTGCAATTACCCTTCTTAGTTTAAAGAGTAAGACCATAGACTACTGATGAAGGCAGTAAAGGGTTAAAATTGGGCACTTTGAAGACATACTGCCTGCTTACAAATCCTGTACCAATATCAACTAGCAGTATGGCTGTCTCCTTGAGGTCAGGTTTCCTAATCTATAAAATGGGGTACCATTCTCCAAACTACCAATTAATGTTCTTGTGAGGATTATAAGAAGGAAGTTCTGTAAAGGGTTTGGAACAGAGTTCAGAATAACTGAGATTGCCCACACCCTTCCCAGGTATCTGAGGCCTTCGTGGCAAAGAAAGGAATTGGGTGGATTAGAAGCAACTCTGCACAAACCCATTCCTCATAGGAAGACATTCCATACACGAAACCAGGCAGTGTGGTTGGAGAGTTACACCTGTATCCCAAGGCAGCTTTCTATAGAACAGATATCCACTTGGTGACCTTGATCCTTGGCACAGAGGAATCCTCCTCTCATCGGTCACTCACATTCCAAGGAAGGAATTTGGCTGTCCTTCCTCATCACCCTCTCTTTGCTCCTCTCTTTGCCAGACATCTGCTACATATGCTGCTGGTCTTGTGTCTGCTTCATCTTTCCCCACATGATCTTCATCTCTCCCCTTTTCTTTCCTCCTCATACTTTCTTACAGGAAAGAACCAGGGGCAATTTTCTTACAACATACTTAACCACACAAAACATATATTTCCCACTTGGCTCTGGTGTGTTCATGAGTCGATCAAGACCATCTGCGCTTGCATATCCAATATCCCCCAGTATACCCCACCCCCTAAATCTAATCCTTTCTGTGTAATGTAACAGGGTCTTTGTGCTACAAAGCCCTTAATAATTTTTAAACAAAATTGCCTTAATATATAGCAATTGCTAAATGCAATACGGAAATATTTATTTCTCTTGCCAACTAGATTCCAGTCTGTGGCTGCTTTGCACAACTTGCAGAACTCTATGTGATACAAACCGTACAAGACACATGTCTTAAAAGCTACTCCTTTGGGGAGTCTAGAAACACATCATATTCAATTCTATAAGAGATGAACATTGCAAATTATCAGCAAATTAATTGCCCAGGGCAAGAACCCAAGCCAGCTTTATAATGTTTAATTTCCTCTTGACCCTTCTATGACTGATATTTGATAGGCAATACTGAGTCTTTCCTGTTGCACCTGATTTCTAAGTGTGGACTTGTGCTTATCATCATGGTAAAACACTCAGGCATAAACTCTACTGACAGAAATCCAGTTGGAAATTAACACCATCAGAATATCCTGGAATGTAATATACTATTGTCATGTATAAGCACTAAAAATAAAAAAAGTAATTTTTGTAAGCTAATATTTATAAATTTTATAATGTTCATGAATTTTCCAGTATATGTGGATATATTAAATTACTATTCTTATAGGAATTCTTAAAACCCCACAATATCATGCGCCAATGAATCTTAAATTTTCTGAATTCTACTGCATCATTCAACAAATGCTGGTTGAACCCTTTGTTGTACTCAATACACTTGGATAGTATTCTTCTGTGAAGAATACAACAAATCAGATACACATTTTGGTCCTAAAAGTTTATGATTCAGTAGAAGAAATGAGACAGACATACATGTGGTAGGCAGATTATTAACCACACAAAGATGTCCACTCCTCAGTCTCTACAACCTGTCAGTATGTTACCCTAGATGGCAAAAGGTACTTTTGTGATTTGTGATTAAGATTAAGCACTTTGTGATGAAAGTGATTATCCTGGATTATTTGAATGGGTTTGGACTAATCCCATGATTCCTTAAAATCAGAGAAACTTCTCCAAATCTGCAGTCAGAAGGAGATGTAAATGATTCACATTACTGGTTTTGAAGGTAAAGGGGGCCATAAGCCAAAGATTGTGAATAGCCTCAAGAATCTGGAAGAGGCAAGGAAATGAATTCTCCCCTAGAACCTCCAGAAAGAAATACAGTCCTGTCCACAACTTGATCTTAGCCAAGTGAGAGCCATGCCAGATTTCTTACTTCCAGAACTATAAGGTAGAAAATGTGCATTGCTCTAAGTTATTAATTTGTGGTAATTTGCGATAGTAGTAATAGGAAACTAATATAATGCATAATTTATACGAGTTAGAAAGGGCCAATTGTTATAGAAGAAATACAATGAATGAGATATTAAATTAAGATTAGCATGACAAAATTGACTATATTTATCCTCTTTCTTAACTCCAGATTTGTATTCCTTGTATTTGTAACAAATAACACCCATATCAAAATAGCATCAAAATGTCTTCCTTATCTTCCCAGGAGCTCTGCAGCAAAAAGCTAAGAAGACCATGCACATGAGGTGAGTGACTCATACAAGATGGGAAGCTGGCTAATGGTTAGCCCTGAATTTAACAAAGTTAACACCCAAGAAAAAGTTTCCAAACTTTGACTAAGCCAAAAGTAAGTTTCTGGGATCAAAATGACAAGTTCATGATAGAATCCTACATGGTATTTATTTAAATACCATGCTATTTAAATAAAACCTTGTTTTCTCTTTAAAATGTATTCATAAAACATTCCTCGAGTCCTCAACAAGATAAAGAAACTGGGACCAAATATTGATACTTTTGCTGTAGTCTGCATGGTGAGTCAAGGATAGAGTTGTAATTGCTAAAATGTCTGGCCAAATGGAAAATATTTTTTTTTAATTTTTTATTTTTATAAACATATATTTTTATCCCCAGGGGTACAGGTCTGTGAAACGCCCAGTTTACACACTTCACAGCACTCACCAAAGCACATACCCTCCCCAATGTCCATAATCCCACCCACTTCTCCCAAACCCCCTCCCCCCAGCAACCCTCAGTTTGTTTTGTGAGATTAAGAGTCACTTATGGTTTGTCTCCCTCCCAATCCCATCTTGTTTCATTGATTCTTCTCCTACCCACTTAAGCCCCCATGTTGCATCACCACTTCCTCATATCAGGGAGATCATATGATAGTTGTCTTTCTCTGCTTGACTTATTTCGCTAAGCATGATACGCTCTAGTTCCATCCATGTTGTCGCAAATGGCAAGATTTCATTTCTTTTGATGGCTGCATAGTATTCCATTGTCTATATATACCACATCTTCTTGATCCATTCATCTGTTGATGGACATCTAGGTTCTTTCCATAGTTTGGCTATTGTGGACATTGCTGCTATAAACATTCGGGTGCACGTGCCCATTTAGATCACTACATTTGTATCTTTAGGGTAAATACCCAATAGTGCAATTGCTGGGTTATAGGGTAGTTCTATTTTCAACATTTTGAGGAACCTCCATGCTGTTTTCCAGAGTGGCTGCACCAGCTTACATTCCCACCAACAGTGTAGGAGGGTTCCCCTTTCTCCGCATCCTCGCCAGCAGCTGTCATTTCCTGACTTGTTGATTTTAGCCATTCTGACTGGTGTGAAATGATATCTCATTGTGGTTTTGATTTTATTTCCCTGATGCCGAGTGATATGGAGCACTTTTTCATGTGTCTGTTGGCCATCTGGATGTCTTCTTTGCAGAAATGTCTGTTCATGTCCTCTGCCCATTTCTTGATTGGATTATTTGCTCTTTGGGTGTTGAGTTTGCTAAGTTCTTTATAGATTCTGGACACTAGTCCTTTATCTGATATGTCGTTTGCAAATATCTTCTCCCATTCTGTCAGTTGTCTTTTGATTTTATTAACTGTTTCCTTTGCTGTGCAAAAGCTTTTGATCTTGATAAAATCCCAATAGCTCATTTTTGCCCTTGCTTCCCTTGCCTTTAGTGATATTCCTAGTAAGATCTTGTGGCGGTTGAGGTCGAAGAGGTTGCTGCCTCTGTTCTCCTCAAGGATATTGATGGAGTCCTTTCTCACATTGAGGTCCTTCATCCATTTTTAGTCTATTTTCGTGTGTGGTGTAAGGAAATGGTCCAATTTCAATTTTCTGCATGTGGCTGTCCAATTTTCCCAACACCATTTATTGAAGAGGCTGTCTTTTTTCCATTGGACATTCTTTCCTGCTTTGTCGAAGATTAGTTGACCATAGAGTTGAGGGTCTATTTCTGGGCTCTCTATTCTGTTCCATTGATCTATGTTTCTGTCTTGGTGCCAGTACCATGCTGTCTTGATGATGACAGCTTTGTAATAGACCTTGAAGTCCAGAATGTGATGCCACCAACGTTGGCTTTCTTTTTCAATATTCCTTTGGCTATTCGAGGTCTTTTCTGGTTCCATATAAATTTTAGGATTATTTGTTCCATTTCTTTGAAAAAGATGGATGGTACTTTGATAGGAATTGCATTAAATGTGTAGATTGCTTTAAGTAGCATAGACATTTTCACAATATTTATTCTTCCAATCCAGGAGCATGGAACATTTTTCCATTTCTTTGTGTCTTCCTCAATTTCCTTTATGAGTACTTTATAGTTTTCTGAGTATAAATTCTGTGTCTCTTTGGTTAGGTTTGTTCCTAGGTGTCTTATGGTTTTGGGTGCAATTGTAAATGGGATTGACTCCTTAATTTCTCTTTCTTCTGTTTTGTTTTTGGTGTAGAGAAATGCAACTGATTTCTGTGCATTGATTTTATATCCTGACACTTTACTGAATTCCTATACAAGTTCTAGAAGTTTTGGAGTAGAGTCTTTTGGGTTGTCCACATATAGTATCATATCATCTGCGAAAAGTGATAGTTTGACTTCTTCTTTGACGATTTGGATGCCTTTAATTTCCTTTTGTTGTCTTATTGCTGAGGCTAGGACTTATAGTATTATATTGAATAGCAGTGGTGATAATGGACATCCCTGCCATGTTCCTGAACTTAGTGGAAAAGCTTTCAGTTTTTCTCCATTGAGAATGATATTTGCGGAGGGTTTTCCATAGATGGCTTTGATAATATTGAGGTATGTGCCCTCTATCCCTACACTTTGAAGAGTTTTGATCAGGAAGGGATGCTGTACTTTGTCAAATGCTTTTTTAGCATCTATTGAGAGGATCATAAGGTTCTTGTTCTTTCTTTTATTGATGTGTTGTATCACATTAATTGATTTGCAGATGTTGAACCAACCTTGCAGCCCTGGAATAAATCCCACTTGGTCGTGATGAATAATCCTTTTAATGTACTGTTGAATCCTATTGGCTAGAATTTGGTGAGAATTTTCGCATCTGTGTTCATCAAGGATATTGGTCTATAGTTCTCTTTTTTGATTGGATCTTTGTCTGGTTTTGGGATTAAAGTGATGCTGGCCTTATAAAATGAGTTTGGAAGTTTCCTTCCATTTCTATTTTTTGGAATAGTTTCAGGAGAATAGGAATTAGTTCTTCTTTAAATGTTTGGTAAAATTCCCCCGGGAAGCCGTCTGGCCCTGGGCTTTTGTTTGTTTGGAGATTTTTAATGACTGTTTCAATCTCCTTACTGGTTATGGGTCTGTTCAGGCTTTCTATTTCTTCCTGGTTCAGTTGTGGTAGTTTATATGTTTCTAGGAATGCATCCATTTCTTCCAGATTGTCAAATTTGTTGGCGTAGAGTTGCTCATAGTATGTTCTTATAATAGTTTGTATTTCTTTGGTGTTAGTTGTGATCTCTCCTCTTTCATTCATGATTTTATTTATTTGGGTCCTTTCTCTTTTCTTTTTGATAAGTCTGGCCAGGGGTTTTTCAATTTAATAAATTTTTCAAAGAACCAGCTCCTAGTAAACCCCTGTAACATATGCTTTAACCCAATCAGAAGAGATCCCAGATTGTGAGGGGGGGGGAGAAAGGAGATAAAGAGAGGTTCAGAAAGAAATAAAGGGCAAAAAAAGGAAAGAAAGAAAAGAATTAAAAAAGAAAATGAATAAAATATAAAATATATATATATATATGTATTAGATAAACTAGTTAAAAAACGTTAAAACGAAAAGGGTAAAAGTTAAAAAAAAATTTAGCAGAAGAAGAGAAAAAAAATGAAAAAGAAAAGATAATTAAATTAACTGCAAGACTAAAGAATCATAGGGAGAAAGCCATGAGTTCCCTACTTTGCTTTCTCCTCCTCTGGAATTCTGCTGCTCTCCTTGGTATTGTAACTGCACTCCTTCGTAGGTGAACTTGGTCATGGCTGGATTTCTTGTTGATCTTTTGGGGGAGGGGCCTGTTGTAGTGATTCTCAAGTGTCTTTGCCCCACGCAGAATTGCACCGCCCTTACCAGGGTCCAGGCTGAGTAATCCGCTCGGGTTTGCTTTCAGGAGCTTTTGTTCCCTGAGCGCTTTCTGTAGAGTCTTGGAGGATGGGAATACAAATGGCAGCCTCCTAGTGTCAGGCCTGGAGGAGCCGAGAGCCCAGGGCCCCACTCCTCAGTGTGCCCTCAGAGAACAGTGCCCAATTACTCCCATCTCCATGGTCTCTGGCCGCACTCCGAGCTCACCGAGGTGACAGGTTCAAGGTAATCCCGAGCTAGGAGCTCACTCCTTGGCTCTGTCTCTGTAGCCAGCTTCCCCGTTCTAATACCTGTAAGCTCTGCGACACTCAGACACCCCCGATCCTTCTGTGACCCTGCGGGACCTGAGGCCACTCTGATCCTGCTTAGGCTTCACTCTGGTTTAGTCTCTGGAGCGATGTCCCTCAGCGGAACAGACTTTTAAAAGTCTTGATTTTGTGCTCCATCGCTCTTCCACTCACCGGGAGCCAGCCCCTCCCTCCTGGGTCTATCTTCCCATCGCTTTGGATTCACTTCTCCGCCAGTCCTACCTTTCAGAAAGTGGTTATTTTACTGTTTCTAGAATTGCTGTTCTTCTCTTTGATCTGCTGATGGGTTTGTAGGTGTTTGCAATCTTTAGATAAGCTATCTAGCTGATCTCCTGCTAGCTGAAGTAGTCTCAGCCTGCTACTTCTCCACCATCTTGACTCCTCCCTCCCAGACCTATTACTATTAATGAAATTGAATCAGTCAGCAAAGAATTCCCCAAAAGTCCAGGACCAAAATGCTTCACAGGTAAGTTCTACCAAACATTTAGAGTTAATACCTAGGCTTCTTGAACTATTTCAAAAAATTGAACAGGAAGGAATGTTTCTAAACTCATTATACAAGGCTACCATTATTTGGCTATCAAAATCAGACAAAGACACTATAAAAAAAGAAAATTATAGGCCAATATCTTTGGTGAACATAGACACAAAATCAGCAACCAAATATTAGCAAACCAATACAATAGCAACAATACATTAAAAGAATCACAAACTGTGATCAAATGGGACTTATTTTAGGAAAGTAATGATGGTTCAATATCCAGAAAACAATCAATGTGATACACTATATTAACAAAATGGAGAATAAACATCATATAATTATCTTAATAGATGTGTAAAATGAATCTGACAAACTCAACATACCTTTATGATAAAAATTCTCAACAAAGTGGATATAGAGGGAAAGTACCTCAATATAATAAAATCCATATATGACAAACCCACTGCCAAAATCATACTCAAAAATGAAAAGTTTAAAGTTTTTCCTCCAAAATCATGAACAAAACAAGGATGCTCACTCTTGTTATGTTTATCAAACAGAACATAGTATTGGAAGTCACAGTCAGAACAATTAGGCATGAAGAAATAAAGGGCATCCAAATTGAAAAGGAAGGAGTATAATTGTCATTATTCAGAGATGTGGATTCTATATGTAGAAAACCCTAAAGCTTCTACCCAAAAAACTATTAGAAGCAATAAATAAAATCAGTAAATTTGCAGATACAAAAGCAATATGCAGAAATCTGTTGCATTTGTAGACACTAAGAACAAACTGTCAGAAAGATAAATTATGGGAGGAGTCAAGATGGCGGAGAAGTAGCAGGCTGAGATGACATCAGGTAGCAGGAGATCAGCTAGATAGCTTATCAAACCATTTCAAATGCCTACAAATCCAACAGGAGATCAAAGAGAAGAAGAGCAGCAATTAAAGAAACAGAAAATCGACCACTTTCTGAAAGGTAGGACTGGCAGAGAAGTGAATCCAAAGCAAAGGGAAGATAGGCCTTGGGGTGGGGGAGTGGATGGCTCCCGGCAAGCAGCGGAGCAATGGAGCAGAAAATCAGGACTTTTAAAAGTCAGCTCCGCTGAGGGACATCACTCCAGAGGTGAAGCTGGGGTGAAGCCCATGCGGGGACAGCATGGTCTCATGTCCTGCAGGGTCACAGAAGGATCAGGGGTGTTTGAGTGTCTCAGAGCTCACAGGTATTAGAGCTGGGAATCTGGCTACAGAGATAGAGCTGAGGAGTGAGCTCGCAACTTGGGATTACCTTAAATTGTGATCCGTGGCACAGGCCACTTCTCTGTGTGTGGAGATTCCACAAGATCCAGGGAGACACCCCTGGAAGAGCACAGGGATCTGCAGAGTTTGGAGACTCCTGGCAGGGCTGTTTGCCAGAGACAGAGACACTAGGTCACAGTCTGGGTGGGCTCAGAGCACAGCCAGAGGCCAGGGAGATGGGAGTGATTGAGAGCTTTTCTCTGAGGGTTCACTGAGGAGTGGGGCCCTAAGCTCTTGGCTCTTCCAGGCCAGAGATTGGGAGGCTGCCATTTTCCCCATCCTCCAGAACTCTACAGAAAGCAGTCAGGGAGCAAAAGCTCCTGAAAGGGAACCTGAGCGCATTACTTGGCTTGGCCCCTGGTAAGGGTGGGGCAATTCCGCCTCGGGCAAACACACTTGAGAATCACTACAACAGGCCCCGCCCCCAGAAGATCAGCAAGAAGTCCAGCCAAGAACAAGTTTACTTACCAAGGAGAACAGCAGAATTCCAGAGGAGGAGAAAGCAAAGCATGGAATTCATTGCTTTCTACCCATGATTCCTTAGTATTGCAAAGTTGATTAATTTTTTTAATTTTATTTTTTTCTATGCTAAATTTTTTTAACTTTTACTCTTTCCTCTTTTAACATTTTTTAACTAGTTTATATTAACAATACCTTTCAAAAAATATTTTTTGAACCTTCATTATTATGGTCATATTTTATCCCTTATTGTATCTAACTACTTTTTGTATACACATAGGGTTTTTTCTTCTAAAAAATTTGGGATACAAATTCTTCTAATAGATCAAAATATATCCTAACTCTAGCACAGGGCTTTGTTCTAGTCTCAAGCCTGAGCAAATTCTCTACACTTTCTTTTTCTTTAATCTCCCAACCAACTTATCAACTCCTTTTTTAGAAATCAAAAAAAAATTTTTTTACATTGTTATAGTCATATTCCATCCATTCATCATGTGTACCCTTATATATGTTTTTCATTCTTTAAAATTTTGGGAGGTGGTTTCTTCTAAGAGACCAAAATACTCCCCAAATTAAGTGGGTGACTCTGTTCTATTCAACAGTATAATATATATATATATTTTTTCCTTTTTATGTTTTTTTCTTTATTTTTTTCCTTTTTTAATTTTTTCCCCAAAACTTCTTTTTACTCCTTTTCTTCCTCCCATGATTTGGGGTCTCTTCTGATTTGGTTCAAGCACATTTTCCTGTGGTCTTTGCCACCCTTTTAGTATTTTATTTGCTCTTTCATATATTCTTATCTGGATAAAATGACAAGGCTGAAAAACTCACCACAAAAAAAAGAACAAGAGGCAGTACCAAAGGCCAGGGACTTAAACAATATGGACATTAGTAATATGTCAGATCTAGAGTTAAGAATGATGATTCTCAAGGTGCTATCTGTGTTTGAAAAGGCATGGAAGATATTAGAGAAGCCATTTCTGGTGAAATAAAAGAACTAAAATCTTACCAAGTTGAAATGAAAAAAGCTATTAATGAGGTACAATCAAAAATGGAGGCTCTTACTGCTAGGATAAATGAGCCAGAAGAGAGGATTAGTGATATAGAAAACAAAAGAACAGAGAATAAAGAAGCTGAGCAAAAGAGAGACAAACAACTAGTGGACCATGAGGGGAGAATTCAAGAGATAAGTGATACCATAAAACAAAACAACATTAGAATAACTGGGATTCCAGAAGAATAAGATAGAGAGAGGGGAGCAGAAGGTATATTGGAGAGAATTATTGTAGATAATTTCCCTAATATGGCAAAGGGAACAAGCATCAAAATGAGGTGCAGAGAACCCCCCCCCCCAAATCAGTAAGAATGAATCCAAACCCCGTCATCTATTAGTAAAATTTCCAAGTCTTAGCAACAAAGAGAAAATCCTGAAAGCAGCCTGGGACAAGAAGTCTGTAGCATACAATGGTAAAAATATTAGATTGGCAGTAGACTTATCCACAGAGACCTGGCAGGCCAGAAAGAGCTGGCATGATATATTCAGAGCATTAAATAAGAAAAACATGCAGCCAAGAATACTATATCCAGCTAAACTATCATTTAAATTAGAAGGAGGGATAAAAAGCTTCCAGGACAAACAAAAACTAAAAGAATTTTCAAACACCAAACCAGCTTTACAGGAAATATTGAAAGAGGTCCTCTAAGCAAAGAGAGAGCCTAAAAGTAGTAGATCTGAAAGGAACAGAGACAATATCCAGTAATAGTTACCTTACAGTCAACACAATGACACTAAATTCATATCTCTCAATAGTTACCCTGAATGTAAATGGGCTAACTGCCCCAATCAAAAGACACAGGATATCAGAATGAATAAAAAACCAAAAACCCATCAATATGCTGTCTACAAGAAACTCATCTTAGACCCAAAGAAACCTCCAGATTTAAAGTGAGGGGGTGGAAAACAATTTACCATGCTAATGGACATCAAAGAAAGCTGGGTGGCAATCCTTATATCAGATCTATTAGATTTTAAGTCAAAGACTATAATAAGTAATGAGAAAGGACAATATGTCATACTTAAAGGGTCTGACCAATGAGAACATGTAACAATTTTAAATATCTATGCCCCTAACATGGGAGCAGCCAACTATATAAACCAATTAATAACAAAATCAAAGAAACACATCGATAATAATACAATAATAGTAGGGGACTTTAACACTCCCCTCACTGAAATGGACGATCATCTAAGCAAAAGATCAACAAGGAAATAAAGGCCTTAAATGACACACTGGGCCAGATGGACATCACAGATATATTCAGAACATTCCATCCCAAAACAACAGAATACACATTCTGCTCTAGTGTACATGGAACATTTTCCAGAATAGATCAAATCCTGGGTCATAAGTCAGGTCTCAACTGGTACCAAAGATTGGGATCATCCCCTGCAAATTTTCAGACCACAATGCTCTGAAGCTAGAACTCAATCACAAGAGGAAATTTGGAAAGAACCCAAATACATGGAGACTAAACTGCATCCTTCTATAAACTGAATGGATCAACCAAGAAATTAAAGAAGAATTGAAAATTTCATGGAAACAAATGATAATGAAAACACAACAGTTCCAAATCTGTGGGACACAGCAAAGGCAGTCCTGAGTGGAAAATATATAGCGATTGCAAGCCATTCTCAAGAAACAAGAAAGGTCTCAAATACACAACCTAACCCTACACCTAAAGGAGCTAGAGAAAGAACAAGAAAGAAAGCCTAAACCCAGCAGGAGAAGAGAAATCATAAAGATCAGAGCAGAAATCAATGAAATAGAAACCAAAAACACCAACAGAACAAATCAACGAAACTAGGAGCTGGTTCCTTGAAAGAATAAATAAGATTGGCAAACCCCTGGCCAGACTTATCGAAAAGAAAAGAGAAAGAACCCAAATAAATAAAATCATGAATGAAAGAGAATACTTCACAACCAACACCAAAGAAATAAAACAATTATGAGAACATATTATGAGCAACTATATGCCAGCAAATTTGCCAATCTGGAAGAAATGGGTGCATTCCTAGAGACATAAAAACTACCACAACTGAACCAGAAAGAAATAGAAAACCTGAACAGAGTAATAACCAGTAAGGAGATTGAAACAGTCATCAAAAATCTCCAAATAAACAAAAGCCCAGGGCCAGATGCCTTCCCAGGGGAATTCTACCAAAAATTTAAAGAACTAATTCCTATTCTCCTGAAACTGTTCCAAAAAATAGAAATGGATGGAAAACTTCCAAACTCATTTTATGAGGCCAGAATTACCTTGATCCCAAAACCAGACAAGGATCCCATCAAAAGAGAGAATTACAGAACAATATTTTTGATGAACACAGATGTGAAAATTCTCACCAAAGTACTAGTCAATAGGATCTAACAGTATATTAAAAGGATTATTCACCATGACCAAGTGGGATTTATTCCAGGGCTGCAAGGTTGGTTCAACATCCACAAATCAATGTGATACAATACATTAATAAAAGAAAGAACAAGAACCATAAGATACTCTCAATAGTTTTTGACAAAGAACAGCATCCTTTCCTGATCAAAACTTTTCAAAGCATAGGGATAGAGGGGACATACCTCAATATCATCAAAGCCATCTATAAAAAACCCACCACGAATATCATTCTTAATGGAGAAAAACTGAGAGCTTTTCCACCAAGGTCAGGAATGTGGCAGGGATGTTCATTATCACCACTGCTATTGTACATAGTACTAGAAGTCCTAGCCTCAGCAATCAGACAACAAAAAGAAATAAAAGGCATCCAAATTGGCAACGAAGAAGTCAAACTATCACTCTTAGCAGATGATATGATAGGTTATGTGGAAAACCCAAATGACTCCACTCCAAATCTGCCAGAATTTGTACAGGAATTCAATAAAGTGTCAGGATATAAAATCAATGCACAGAAATTAGTTGTATTTCTCTACACCAACAGCAAGACAGAAGAAAGAGAAATTAAGGAGTCAATCCCATTTACAATTGCACCCCAAACCACGAGATACATAGGAATGAACCTAACCAAAGAGGCAAAGAATCTGTACTCAGAACACTATAAAGTACTCATGAAAGATATTCAAGAAGACACAAAGAAATGGAAAAAATGTTCCATGTTCATGGATTGGAAGAACAAATATTGTGAAAATGTCTATGCTACCTAAAGCAATCTACACATTTAATGAAATCCCTATTAAAATCCAATCCATTTTTTTTCTAAGAAATTGAACAAATAATCCTAAAATTTACATGAACCCAGAAAAGACCTCGAAAGCTGGAGGAATGTTGAAAAAGAAAGCCAAAGTTGGTGGCATCACAATTCCAGACTTCAAGCTCTATTACAAAGCTGTCATCATCAAGACAGTATGGTACTGACACAAAAACAGACACATAGATCAGGGGAACAGAATAGAGAACCTAGAAATAGACCTCAACTCTATGGTCAGCTAATCTTCAACAAAGCAGGAAAGAATGTCCAGTGGAAAAAAGATAGTCTTTTCAACAAATGGTGTTGGGAAAATTAGACAGTCACATGCATAAATATGAAACTGGACCACTTCCTTACACCACACCCAAAAATAGACTCCAAATGGATGAGGGACCTCAATGTGAGAAAGGAACCCATCAAAATCTTTGAGGAAAATACAGGCTGCAATCTCTTCGACGTCAGCTGCAGCAACTTTTTCCTAGGAACATTGCCAAAGGCAAGGGAAGCAAGGCCAAAAGTGAACTATTGGGACTTCATTAAGATCAAAAGCTTTTGCACAGCAAATAAAACAGTTAACAAAACCAAAAGACACATGACAGAATGGGAGAAGATATTTGCAAACGACATATCAGATAAAGGACTAGTGTCCAGAATCTATAAAGAACTTAGCAAACCAACACCCAAAGGACAAATAATTCAATCAAGAAATGGGCAGAGGACATGAACAGACATTTCTGCAAAGAAGACATCCAGATGGCCAGCAGACACATGAAAAAGTGCTCCACATCACTCAGCATCAGGGAAATACAATAATACAAATAGCCAGTCAGAATGGCTAAAATTAACAAGTCAGGAATTGATAGATATTGGCGAGGATGCAGAGAAGGGGGAACCCTCCTACACTGTTGGTGGTAATGCAAGCTGGTGCAACCACTCTGGAAAACAGCATGGAGGTTCCTCAAAAAGTTGAAAATAGAGCTACCCTATGACCCAGCAATTGCACTACAGGGTATTTACCCTAAAGATACAAATGTAGTTATCTGAAGGGGCACATGCACCTGAGTGTTTATAGCAGCAATATCCACAATAGACAAACTATGGATGGAACCTAGATGTCCATCAACAGATGAACGGATAAAGAAGAGGTGATATATTTATACAATGGAATACTATGCAGCCATCAAAAGAAATGAAATCTTGCCATTTGCGACGACATGTGCTTAGTGAAATAAGTCAATCAGAGAAAGACAACTATCATATGATCTCCCTGATATGAGGAAGTGGAGATGCAATGTGGGGGGTTTGGCGGGTGGGAAAAAATAAATGGAAAAGGATGGTATCAGGAGGGAGACAAGCTAGAAGAGACTCTTAATCTCACAAAAAAACTGAGGGTTGTCAGGAGGATGGGGTATGGAGAGGGTGGTGGGGTTATGGACATTGGGGGAGGTAGGTACTATGGTGAGCACTGTGAAGTATGTAAACCTGGGGATTCACTGCCCTGTACCACTGGGGCTAACAATACATTATATGTTAATTTTTTTAAAAAAAGAACAATAATAAAAATATCCATTAAAGCTTAAAAAAAAAAGAAAGATAAATTATGAAAATAATCCCACTTAAAACTGAATCAGAAGGAACAAATTACCTAGGAATAAGTTTAATTAAGGAGGTGAAAGATCTTATATTCTGAAAACTATAAAATGTCAATGAAAGGTAACTGGAAATGAAACAGATAAACTGAAAGATATACTCATGAATTAGAAGAATTAGTATTGTTAAAATGTCCATCCTACCCAAATCAATTTGTAAATTCGATACAACCACCATCAAAATACCAATGGAATTTTTCACAGAACTAGAACAAATAATCCAAAAATTTGTATGGAACCACAAAAGACCCTAAATAGCCAAAGCAATCTTGAGAAAGAAGAATAAAGTTGGTATCAACTTCCCAGATTTCAAACTATACTACAATGCTATTGTAATCAAAACAGTATGGTACTGGCTAGCAAGAAGTTGTTTTAGGTGAGGTCAAAGAAGTTGCTGCCTGTGTTCTCCTCTAGAATTTTGATGGATTTATGTCTCACATTTTTTCACTGATGGTGGGAATGCAAATTGGCACGGCCATTCTGGAAAACAGTATGGAATTTCCACACAAAGTTAAGAATAGAACTACCCAATATCCCAGCAATTGTAGTACTAGGTATTTATCCAAAGAATACAAAAGTAGTGATTTGAAAGGGCACATGCATCCCAATGTTTATAACAGCAATGTCCAAAATTACCAACATGTCCACTGATAGATGAATGGATAAAGAAAATGTGATATACACAATGGAGCATTACTCAGCCATCAAAAAGAATGAAATCTTGCCATTTGGAACAACAAGAATGGTGAGTTTATTATGCTAAGCAAGGAAAGTTTCTCAGAGAAAGAAAAATACCATATGATTTCACTCATATGTGGAATTTAAAAAATAAAACAGAGGAATATATAGGAAGGGAGGAAAAATAAGATTAAAAGAGAGAGAGGCAAACCATAAGAGACCCATAACTATAGGAAACAAACTGAGGGTTGCTGGAAGGAAAGTGGGTGGGGAGATGGAGTAATTGGGTGAAGGGCATTAAGAAGGGCACTTGATGGAATGAGCACTGGGTGTTATAGGCACCTGATGAATCACTGAACTCTACCCTGAAACTAGTGATACACTATCTGTTAGTACACTAACTTGAACTTAAATAAAAACAAAACCAAAAATGATATGGTACTGTCACAAAAACAGACACATAGATCAATAGAACAGAACAGAGATCTTAGAAATAAACCCATGCTTATATAATCAATTAACTGACAACAAAGGAGGCAAGAATATATAATAGGGAAAAAATAGTGCCTTTAATAAATGGTGTTGAGAGACTGGACAGCTACATACAAACTGGATTACTGTCTTACACCATATACAAAAATAAACTCAAAATGGATTAAAGACTTACTTTTAGAAGAAAACATGAACAATAATATCTTTGTCATCAGCCTTAGCAGTATTTTTTGGATCTGTCTCTCAGGCAAGGACAACAAAAGTAAAAGTAAATGGGACTACGTCAAACTGTATGGTTTTTGCACAGTGAAGAAAACCATCAATAAAATGAAAACAGAGCCAACTGAATGAGAGAAGATATTCACAAGTGATATATCCAATAAAGGGGTTAACATATTAAATATATGAAGAACTCATTAATTCAATATAAAAAAGCTCTGATTAATAAATGGGCAAGGGGGGATGCCTGGGTGGCTCAGATCATGATCTCAGGGTCCTGGGATTGAGTCCTATGTCAGGTTCCCTGCTCAGTGGGAGGTCTGCTTCTCAATCTCCCTCTGCCCCTCCCTGTTGCTCGTGATTTCTCTCTCTCTCTTTAATAAATAAGTAAAATCTTTTTTTAAAAAATAGGTAGTGGAGGGCACCTGGGTGGCTCAGTGGGTTAAGCCTTTGCCTTCGGCTCAGGTCATGATCTCAGGGTCCTGGGATCATGTCCCGCATGAGGCTCTCTGCTTGTTGGGGAGCCTGCTTTCCTTTCTCTCTCTGCTTGCCTCTCTGTCTACTTGTGATCTCTCTCTGTCAAATAAATAAATAAAATATTTTTAAAAAATAGGTAGTGGATCTGAATAGACATTTTTCCAAAGAAGACATCCAGATGGCCAACACATAAATGAAAAGATGTGCAATATCACCAATTATGATGGAAATGCAAATCTAAACCTCAATCTAATATCACCTCAGGCCTGTCAGAATGACTAGTATCAAAAAGACAAGAAATAATAAATGGTGAGGATGTGGAGAAAAGGGAACCCTCATGCACAGTTGGTAGGAATGTAAACTTGTATAGCCACCATGCGAAAGAATATGGAGGTTTCTCAAAAAATTAAAAGTAGAACTACCATACAATCCAGAAATTCCAAATCTAGGTATTTATCTGAAGAAAATGAAAAACTAATTTGAAAATACATGTATTCCTATGTTGAATGTAGCATTATTTATAATAGCCAAGATATAGAAACACGCTAAATGTACCTCAATAGATAAATGGATAAAGATGTGGTATATATACACAATGGAATATTACTCAGCCATAAGAAAGAATGAATCTTGCCATTTGCAACAACATGGATGAACTTAATATCATGCTAAGTGAAACAAGTCATATAGGGAGACAAAAACTATATATTTCACTTATATGTGAAATCTAAAAAAAAATTTTTTTTAAATGAACAAACAAAACAAAATGGAAACAGATTCATAGATAGAACAAATTAGTGGTTGCCAGAGGGGTGTGGGTGGTGGATGGGCAAAATAGGTGAGAGTGATTAAGAGGTAAAATCTTCCAGTTAGAAAATAAATAAGATATAAAGATATAATGTACAGCATAAGGAATACAGTTAATAATGGGAACTAGTTTTTATGGTGGCAGACAGTACCTAGACTCATTGTGGTGACCATTTCATGTTTCAGATAAATATTGGACCGCTACTGTAAGATACTGTTGTAGCCCCTCTTTGGGTTAGCTATATCTTACTATCAATCTTTTAATCTCATTGAACACAGGTTTCAGGACATCAAAGAAAAGATACAAATGGTTTTTGCTCCCTTTTTTGCCCTATTAAATAAGATATTAAATAATTAAACAAATGATACTCAAAATTTTCCAGCCTGCTGATACAAGTGATTATCATTTTGGACCATAAACAGATCTAGTTTCTCTTACAATGGGGTGCACAGAGTAGTTTTGCTCACAACTGACAACTGAATTCTATTAGTGGAGGAAGAACAATGGGAAATTGAATAGCTGTTCTCCTGTTGGAGATGTCTATATGTTTGTATGTGTAGTCAGAATTTGAAATTTTATGAGAATATTATACCATAATCTTCTTACCTCATTCTTTACTCTGAGGGCCTTATTTTTCTGTATTATCTAATAGAACACTAAAAACAATGAGCACTCTTAATTCTAAGTAGAGGTATGACCACATGTTCTCTTATAACATGTAGTTTATTTTCAGCAAAAGGGGTACAGAGATCTGAGTTAGTTAAAAACAATGGTTACAGTTTATTGAACTCATCTGTTTTCTTAAAAAGATAAAATTGTTACCTGATGGTGTGCAGGCTTTTCTTAAGTTCATCTGAGGAGAATGGCCAGACACAGAGATTTTCGAAAGAGGTCGATGGGTCATTTGGATAAACACCAGAATTGATGACCAATGTTCTGTAATCAAAACCTCAAATCCCCGATAAGTGAACTGTAGCCAACCTTTCATTGATCATTCATAGAATAGGTATGAATCTTTAATCCACAATGCCTTTCATTGTCTTAATGAAGCCACTTTTCTCAGTTCACCTAAATAAAAAGAAAGGGACCAATGAAACATAGGGAAATAGTATTACACACTTAAACCCTTAAACACACACACATACACACACAAACCATACCAAAATAACAAACAAAACAAAACAAAAAACAAAACTTTTGAAATTATAGCTTAACAAGATGTGGGGGTGGTAACACATTATTTTAAATGGTCTAATCATAGAATTTTCTCAAAAGGAGAAAAACAAATGTTCAAGTAGCCCTTTTGCTAGACAGTCCCAACAATGAGGTCAGTCAAACCAAGTGGCATTTTTCCTTGGAATTCATTGAGGTATTCAGGTCATTATTGGCTGTGGTATTTGGGAAAATATGGAGGAAGAAACTTGGCTCCCGGAAAGGAGGGAAAAATTATCTCAATGCCCCAGAAGTTCTCTTTCAAACTCCAGATTTGTAATGGGATATTTAGAGTTAGAATTTCCAGTAAAGAAGAGAATGTATCAAAGTTACATATTTTAAAGAAAGTCAAGGAGATGGTTAAACAAAGTTAAAAAAACAACTCTGGAATAAACAGTCTTGGATTGTTGAATGGTCAAATAATCCTACTGAATCATAGGAAAAAATGATGTCATGTCTAAATGTTAAATTGGTGGCGGGTGTCTTGTGCTTATAATTTGATTACACATTTCTTGAGTGCAGGTGTACTGGAGGGATGCCTCTCCCATTAAAAAGATCCATTTATCAAGTTTAACATGATAATTATTTATCATATTTCTTTCTTGGAAGCTGTCTCATTTTTTTTTAATTTTTCTTTCCTTGAAAACATTGAGGATTATTAATATTTATAATCCATCACTTGATCATATATTTCAGGAGCATGCACAATGTGCCTGGCACTGTGCCAGGGAATATATGAACCACAAAACAAGTAAAACGTGGCATCTATATACATGAAACTTAAAATATAATTATAAAAATAGAATTTACACACATACAGACATTAAGCAACAATTGTCTATGTGATGCCAAATGGAAGTATAACATGTTTTCTAGAATGAGAGGGAGCTATATAGCCTAGGATATTTGGGGAAAGACCTCAGAGGAATATTGGGCTTGATTAAGACCTTGAGGAATGGAATGGAGATGGGAGGCATTAAAGAAGAGTGTGAAATGAACTCAGAGGCAGTAAAAACATCAGAGAGTACAAGGAAGTGAATATATCTGCTTGACCATTGGGCTTGAAACATATATATCTGACATTTAGAACATGAGTAATGGAAAAAGTCTGTAGTACAGTGGAATGAGCCCAGATTTTAAGATGAATTCTGATTTTGCCCTATAACCTCAGCTTCTATCTAATATGTATTGAAAAAAACAGAAATTTTAGTTTTACTTATTTGAAAGTGGCTCCGGACTTATTTTTTCTTGAATACTGCTCCTCAGTCTCTATGCATCTCAAAATTGCTTCTACCTCTGATCTAGGACCTTTTTCCCTCTTTCTGCTGCAGGTCACTAACCAGAATTGTTGGGCATCCACTTAAAAGGCTATTTATTGCTTATTCTCACCTGGAGAGAATCATGTTGAGCAAGATGCAGTTTATTACCATATACTTTCTCTTTTTCCATAGTTCCATTAGACTAAAAGCTCTACAGGCACAACAGGCTTAAGGCAATGGTCCTCAAATTGGTCAGTACATTAGAATTATCTGGAAAGTTTCTAAAATTCCGATATTCAGACCCCTGAGTGAGAATCTTTGTAAGGTGGAACTTAAACATTGGGATTTTTTAAAGCTCCCTGGTGATTACAATGTGTAACCAGGTTTGAGAACTATAGCTCTAAAGCAATCATTTGAGAGATTCCACTAGACAGTAATGACTGTCACACTCCAGTTTCCAAAGAATGAAATTGAGGAAGAGAGACTTGCTGAAAGAGGTTCTGCATCTCAGCTCAGATAAAGCAGGAACCCTTTTAGCAGTTCTTTTTGAGATCTGTCCACCAATATGGGTTTCAGAAAAATCCATTCCCTCCTGTACTTGGTCAATGAGTAGATGTTGAGATGTGTTAGCATGACTTCCAAGAGCAATTATTCTCAGAGATTATACAGTCTAAACCCATGAAAGAAGTACAAATATATTCAAAACTGCCTCATAAATTTCTCATGATTGAGTCTACATTTTACAAAATTCTACAAAGGTGAGTTCCTTTCTTCCCTTTCTCTCTCATCCCATGTCTTTTTCAGTTTGTGGCCACTTTTGTACCATTCAAGAGCAGGAAAAAACTTCAATATTGCACTCTACCCATTTAATACCACTCTTTTGGCCATACGCAGAGTAGCTGAAGATTGAGGATTATACCTCAAAAGAATTACATGCTCAAACACTTCAGCTTCTCTGTAAGGATGAGAAGTACTGTTGAATTCTTCTAGATAATGTTTATATTCTAGCTAAATTTCTTAAGATTTCTGAGCCTCAGTCTTATTAACTAGAAATAAATAATATTGGTATCAAATTGCAAGATTCTCAGGATATTATATCTCATTTATGAAATACTATATATGAAGCATAGTGGCAATATGGGAGTATTCAAAAGTTGATCATTAGTATTCCAATTTGAAAATGTCATAGGTTAGCTTTTTATGTTAAATAGGAAAATAAGGGACATGTGGGTGGCTCAGTCGGTTACACGTCTGCTTCAGGCTCAGGTCATGATCCTGGGATCGAGTCCCTCATCGGGCTTCCTGCTCAGGAGGAAGTCTGCCTCTGCTTCTGCCTTCTGTTCCCTCCTGCTTGTGCTCCCTCTCTCTCTCTGTCTCTCTCAATCTAACAAATAAATAAAATCTTTTAAAAATAGGAAAATAAAAAAAAAGGAAGAAGGAGAGTTGGAAAGAAAAGGAAGAAATAAAATTCATATTATTTAAAAGCCCATTATGTGCCAAACCATATGTTAAGGTCTCATTTATATCTACCCATGCAATAAGTTTTAATATGCTCTTTTTGTAGATGAGAAAATAGAGACCTATGGAGTTTAAGAAAGAGGAAATGACTAAGCCAAGTTTAGAAAATAGATTTTAAGCAACTTTTAGTTATGGACTTTTCTGAGCTACCTTCTTCACCAACTCCTTTAGATGCCTATGGTTTCCACAAAGGCTTCTGACTCTTAATATCTGTCTTTAGGAGGGTGAGAATTTTGAGAAATTATCAGAATTCCTGCACATGTGGATGATGTAGTGTGTGTGTGTGTGTGTGTGTGTGTGTGTGCGTGTGTGTACACACATATATTATTGTATATACATGCACTCAAGCAAATGCATGATATCTTGAATATCATACATATATTCAATTTTAATTTTTAATAAATCTATTCCTATTTCTCTGTAAACATCAAGTATTTCTTTTCTCATTGCATATATTCCCTAGTGTGTACTAAACCACATGACCAGTAGCAGACACCAAGTTTTGCTGTAATACTTCAATGTCAGTAACAGTGCCATTCCTCTCTAGACTGATGTGAGATTTTTTTTTCTGGGGTAAATATCTAAATGTGAAACTTATGGGCTATGAGGTGAAGCTATACTTTTTTTTTAACTGTATTCTGTTCACTAGAATGGTCTACATGTAATCTACTTGTACAAGATGGTTCCTACTATATTTCCATATTGTCTCCAGCATCTGACATTATCTGAAAAACAAGCTATTTCACCTCTATTAATTTTAAAATCTAAAGAGAGAGTCCAAAGAAGAATATTTCATAAATCAAATTCAGTTCTTTTAAAAAGCCTGATTGTTGGGCACTTGGGTGGCTCAGTCATTAAGCATCTGCCTTGGGCTCAGGTCATGATCCCAGGGTCCTGGGATCGAGGCCAGGCCAGCATCAGGCTCCCTGCTCAGCAGGAAGCCTGCTTCTCCCTCCCCTACTCCCCACTTATGTTCCCCTCTTTGTGTCTCTCTCTGTCAAATAAATAAATAAAATCTTTTAAAAATAAAAAAAATAAAAAAGCGTGGATGTGACCCCTTCAGTATAAGATACTGGAAACAGTACAGAGACATGGTTTGCATCTCCACTAAAGGACATCGTATGTCCTTTATTTGGAGGGATAGTCAGTGTTTTAACTTAATGGAAAGATTTAAAACTTTCTTTTGTAACCACTGTAAACTGCAAAAAATAATTTCTAAATGAGAGAGTGAAACGAGCACTAGTGCCTGGACTTCTGGTTGGCCTGCCTTCTGGTTGGCCTGCCAAAGACAAAATGAGGACACTAGAGTTTCACATTACACATGGGCCTGAAAAGGCTGTAAGGCTACAGTGGCAAATGGATAGTCCTATGACCTCACAGAACCTACAAGACAGTGGAAAAGACAGAAAGCAAACAACAATTACAAAAGACATTTGTAAGTCTGAGATTTAAATAGTTTTACTGAAATGAGCTTTTGCATCATCTGAATGTCAGAGCCTGGTTACATGGAATCTGTAGTTCATGGGTTCTTATCACCCAATTTAGAAGCCTTTTTCAATACCCCTGTCTGCAAGAAAGATGAAGTACCTTGCTTGCATAAGATACTTTCCAATTCACAATATATCCAGGCTCTTGTTCTTTTTATTTAACCAACAGTCTCTTAATTTTAATTTGTCTTGCATGTCCAGATCCATCTTTACGGCCAGAACATTATTCAAAGATTAATGGTCTTGAAAGAATAATGCTCTTCACACTAGATTTCTAAGGAGCTGTTCAATCTCTTTGCTAATTTGGCAGTAAGAGTGATGAGCTGAAACAAAAGTAACCTTGACAGGAATTGTCTTCATCTATTATTTTTCCTATATCCCAAGAGAATCTGGTGGGCTCCTAAACTTGCCCTTTGAGCTAAGTAGTTAGAAAGTACTTTGACTCCTGGCAACTTACCGAGTAGTCTGATAAATGTGACTTAGCTACCTTAGTTTTGGTTTGTGGGAAACAGCAGAATTTTCTATGGTTATTTTGTGCACTCTTAGAGAAGGGAATTATTTTCTTTCATATGTGTGGGATCAGTAGACAGGAAAGATTGTGAAGGAAAAATTATATGGTAGCAACATATCTGACTGACTCCTGGGATTTCAAGTATGACAAGTAGTGCTTTTCTCTCCACATTATCAATTTCATGGTGTTTAGAAGTAACTGCTGGGTTTTCTTTTAAGTCTATTAGAAAATATTGGTGTCTGACTTACTGTTGATATGACACATGGAATAAATTTTAACAGAAGGGCTGCTCACTTCCTACATGATATGTAGGTTATTATCTGTGTTAAATGAGAAAAATATTGTGATTTTATTTTATTTTGTGGAATTGAAAGTCTGCAACAAAGGGTATATAAAGATTAAGGGAATTCTAGCATTTTCTTTTCTTTTTTACAGTCATCTTTACACTAATACACTTATAATAAATAAATTATGTAGTTGAGAGGGTCCTCTAATAATACTATTCCCTGGACACTTACTTTATTCAATTGCTCATTAATTTATACATTTAACAAATATTTATTAAGTACTTACTATGTGATGAATACTCTGCCAAATATTGAAGCTATAATATCAAGACTTAATCCCTAATCAGTGGGAAAGACAAAACCTAAACAAAAAACAAGTATATAGTCATAAAATATTCTGAATTCTATAATAAAGAAATGGAACTCTGGGAGAACAAAATGAGAATTAGGCTAAGGGACAGGAAAACAGAAAAAAATGAAGTTTAAGCTGAAAAATGAGGTTTAAGATGAAGAGTTAGGCATGGGGATAGAAACAAGAGAAGTAATTTATAAGCAATGGAAATAGCCTTTGGGAAGGTCACAACCAAAACAAAGACTGTAGTATATTCAAGGAACTAAAATGAGTCCTGATTTCCTTGACCTGATGTGTTCAAATAAGAGGTTGTAAGCAGTGGCCATAATATGGAAGTCTTTTTAAGCTTATATTTAGGACCTCAGGATTTATTGTAAGATAAATCTTATCCTATCCTAAAGAGTACTATCCTCACTTAACGGATAAAAAAAATTGGCCTGGAGAGGATAAATATGCTCCTATTTATCCAGAAAATAATTAATCAAGTTAGGTTTTTAAACAAGTACTATTTGCCTCCAAAATCCATGACTTTTACCCTTTACTGTATGGCCTCTTTTCTAATCTACATGGGTGGTCTTATCTTGACAAAGTGTTATCTCAGAGAAACTTTAATACAACATTTATACATTATTTTTAAAGATTAAATATATATTATTGTCTCTCAAGAAAATTCCAGAGTGACAGGAGTTTCTAATCACAATTCAAGGTAAAGCTTTAGATCTCTTTTCCCACCTCTTTTCATTTACAGTAACCCCCATGCTTATTAAGTCATTTGCCAACTCTCTTCCTTCCATGCTTTAAACATAAATGCTCTAAGCCATGTCTATATAAGCATTCACACTTCATTTCCTCGTGCTTATTGTAATATTCATTTTTTTTTCTTTCTAGTAATTCTTTGTACACTCCAATGTGAATTCAGCCATCATCTACAGATTTTTCAGTTCTTTCATGTCTCTTTCCACCAATTGGCAAGGCAATTAGCTAAATGGGAAACCTCCTGACAATTCCCTGTGGAAAGATAAACACCAAGATGATCTTGGCTGAGAAGAATACAGACATATCTCAGACCTTATAACCTCATAAATGAGGTGTATGTGTGGGGTGTAACTGAGACTCCAGTGTCTTAGAAAGAGGTTTGTGTCTCTGCAAAAACAAAACACCAAGATGTGCCTGGCTGGCTCAGTTAGTAGAGCATGCAACTCTTGACCCTAGGTTGTTAAGTTCAATAACTGTGTTGGGCATTGAGCTTGCTTAAAACAAAAATAAAACCTCCACTAATTCTATGTACTGTGGGATGGGAATCACATAGGATATCTGGCTAGCCATTAAAGTAAATCTATTGGTATGGGGAAAAATTTGGCTTGCTACATGCAGCTCTGGGAAAAGGAAGATATTTCCTTAATGTCACTGCCACAGAAAGAAATTGCAAGCCATTTCTACTTTCACCTAAATAGAAAAAGGCTTCTTCTGAAATTTCTTAACAGATAAGTTTTAATTTGCCAAAATTATTATCACCAATTACCTGGAGAAAAACTCCTTATAGGATCATTTACTCTCTCACTTATACCTATTGATAAAAGCAGGTAATGGAGCTATTTAAGGAAACCTGATGACTTCTGGGAAGATGGTAGCATCAAGAAAGAATGGAAGTATAATTAATGGCAGAAAAAGAAGAAAACTCGAAGCAAAATCTTAATCTTATTAAGAATATAAATTATAGCACACACATGTAAAGAGTTTTTGGAACAAAAACAAATAAACTTAAAAATTAGAGAAATTGAAAATAAAGAGGCTACCACTGAAAATTAGGTTTTATAATTAGAAAAATACATCAAAAAGTACTAAGAAAGGAAAATAATAAATGAAAACACAAGATATATGAAGAAGAAAAAATATATGTGATAAAAGTGGTAATCATAGAAATATTAGAATGTAAACTATATGGGGACATAAATCTTGTACTTTTTTATCATTGCCAATATCTTCAATGGTGCTAAACCCATAGTGGGTCCTCAAAGAACAAATGAAGGAATAAATGAATACAAGAAAATTTACCTAGAGTGAGGATTTAAAAGGTACACTTATAGATGAGCTAAAGCCATTTTTCCCTGCTCCTCTCTGGCAAGTACAACTGTAAACCTTGGAAATGGTATAAGGCATCAAGAAAAGAGAATTATAAAAGATAAAGAGAGGATGATGAGCTGGCTTGGAGGGCAAGGAACCGGTAGAACTGCACAATGGCAGGAAGTCTTGCATACTTCCATCCAACACAGGAAGGTCACCCAAAACAAATATTTTCAGATACCTAATCTAGCAAAAGAGGGCAGCTGAGACAAGCTCTTCCTTTCCACAGATTGAACAGAAATCTCCCTGACAACATCAGGGGAGTGAGACTCCTTAGGTAAGGACCGGGAACCCAAGCTAAAATAAGTAGTCTGTGGAAGTATTCTCTCTCTTTGAAGAGCCTGAGTCTGCTTTCCACACAGTAGATATGAAGTGAAATCGGTAAAAGAGACAGCTGAGTTTGGAAAGCTCATTGCCTCAGACACCTGAGAATCTCCTATCCCTGGACAGAGATATCAGACAACCAGGAGGTATCAGACCTTCCTCACTGAAAGATGTTCAGCAGCTCACCATAGGACCCCCCTTCTCTCCCTAAGGCAACACTAGTAGGAACAACAGGTACCCCCAGATCACCAGGTAAACCAAACAGACTAAACTAAAACCAAAAGCCTCTAAAAATAAAACTACCATTGGAGACAGTCCGTAAAGTAGGCCAAACCTCATGTGATAAATCTGAACAGGTACTGCTTGGAAAGTAAAAGATTTAAATAAGATCCAGTGTCCCCTAACAACAGACAAAAATGTTAACAATATAATAGAAAATCATCCACCATATTAAGACTCAGAAAATCAAAACTTGAATGAAAAAAGATAATCAACTAATACCAAAAAACAAAGATGAATCTAATGTTGGGATTTATCTGACAAAGATTATAAAGAAATTTCATTAAAATGTTCCAGCAACTAGTTATAAACTCTCTTGCAACAAATGAAACAATAGTTTCAAATATTAGTTAAGAAATAGAAATTATTTAAAAAATCAAGTGAAAATTTTGAAGCTGAAATGCAATAACAAATAAAAACTCACTGAATGGATTCAATAGTAGAGTGATGATGACAGAGGATACGATCAGTGAATTTAAAGATAAAACAGTAGATTGACAGGTTCTTTATCTAATCTGAACAATAGAAAGAAAATAGACCAAAAGAAATTAACAGAGGTTCAAGGATCCGGGAGTGGGGAGTATAATAACAAAAATCAACATGGATATCATTTGGTATTCCAAAATAAGAAGGAAAAGAAAATGTGAATGAAAGAGTATTTGAAGAAATAAGGTCTGGGGGGGTGCCTGGATGGCTCAGTCAATCGAATATCTGTCTGACTTTTGGTTTTGACTCAGGTTATCATCTCAGGTTGGTGAGATCAAGCCTTGAATCAGGCTCAGTGCTCAAGGGGGGAGTCGTTTGTGAATTCTCTCCCTCTGCCCCTCCCCTCACTCTCTCTCTCTATCTTTCCGTATCTCAAGTAAATAAATCCTTAAAAAAAAGGAAGGAAGGAAGAAATAGTGTCTGAAAATTTTCCACATTTGGTGGAAGCCATACACCTACAGATCCAAGAAGCTGAGCAATGCCCCCAAACAGTATAAAGTCCATGGAATCCACACTAAGACATATCATAAACTTTTGAAAATTAATAGTAAGAAAATATCCTGGAAGCCACCAGATAGAAACTACACATTATCTATAGAAGAGTCAAAGAATTTTTCATTGAAAATCCCAAAGGCCATAAATATGTGGCACAATATTTTTCAAGTACTAGGAGAAAATAAGCATCAATCATAAATTCTGTATCTGTGGAATTGTTCAGGAATTAAAAGAAAATAAAAAACATTCTCAAGATGGGATTGGGAGGGAGACAAACCATAAGTGACTCTTAATCTCACAAAACAAACTGAGGGTTGCTGGGGGGAGGAGGTTTGGGAGAAGGGGGTGGGATTATGGACATTGGGGAGGGTATGTGCTTTGGTGAGTGCTGTGAAGTGTGTAAACCGGGCGTTTCACAGACCTGTACCCCTGGGGATAAAAATATATGTTTATAAAAAATAAAAAGTTAAAAAAAAAAAAAGAAGACAATTGTGAGCAATAAATGGTAATAGTCATAGTAAAATCTGAATAGTTCATTTAATATAATTGAAAATTATATGTAATAAGCAAGAACTATGCCATAAAACTGACATTTTGTCAGGGAAAAATGCATTAACATGGAAGCAAAATACTACTTCAGCAAACTCGGGAGTTGGAAGACAGGTTTATTTTGAAAATACAACCATCCTACAGGTCTGGTTTCTGTGAGGATGATGGGCAGAATTAGCCAAACAAATATAGTGAGTGGGAACATTATTAATTTTTGATACACTCTATAGCGATAACTATTACAAATAAGTTATTTAAAATAAGAAACAGTCACTAGTCATACTTACCAAGTCAGAGAGAGAGAGAAAAATATTTGGAAAAAAACCCACGAGAAGTTACTTGCTTTAGATTTTATAACAATACAGAGATAAATGGCCATCTGGCTCCAAAGCCCATGTAGTTCTACACTATTATTTGGTTTTCCTCTATGATCCTAACAAATCTATACTGAAGACATTTCAAGTTAACACATCTGCCTTATGTTTCATCATTTCTAACGTCAGAGAACAAAGCAAATATTAACAACTCACCCTCATAGCTTCAATTGGCACTGTAAAATATCAGGAATAGCAACAAAAATGAATGAAAAGGGAACAGAAATTACATTATATTTATGTATGGCACTAGTCATTGACCAAAGGAGAAATGCATTAAATATGAGAAAGGGAGAGAGAGGATATGTTTCTTAAAACATCATGTTCCAATGGTATTTCTAGCCCTGGTTAGTAAGAACCACTGCCACAAATGAACCTGGAGATCTGAGGACCTATTTATGGGGAGAGTAAGCTAGGTTGGCAAAGAATTTTTGAGGGAAAAAAATTTTTTAATTAAAATTGTATTTTTTGGAAGAATGTATTCCTCTTTCAGGAGACTGGTGCCTCTTTGGGGATGTTTTTAAATATTCTGAGGCAGAAGAATTCCTTTCTTTCAGACAGTGAAGTATCAGTCCTCTTTATAACAGTGCCAAATGCTGTGAATGAGGTTTCAAGAAAGAGATAAGACTTGAAATAGAAGCTTTTGAACCAAGAAGAAGCACCATCACTTAATATTACAACTGAAGCTACAGGTACAAGAGGCCCTGAATTATTTCTGTCCTGCATTGTGTGTGTATATCACTTTGAAGTTTCTAAGAGAAAAGTCTCATATGGAGATTTGGATGTTCCCATTCCCAAAGATTTAGAACATTTTTTTAAAATGGCAAGTTCTGAGCACAAATACCTACCTATTGAAATAGCTAGAGGCACTGGATAACAGGAAAAGATGAAAGACCTAATTCAAATGGTTGGGCCAAATAATGACTAAGGAGAAATAATAACCATCTGCAAATATTTGAGGGAAATATGGAGCAAGAAGGGGAGAGGAATTTCTTTAAGTTATCCAAAGAGGTATAACTAAGAGAAACAGAATTAAATTGAGCAAAGAAAAATGTAGGCAGAGCATGAGGAGGAAAATGACCATGTAATGGGATCTGTCAGTCTGTGGAATAGTCATTCACAGGAAGTGGTGGAAACCCCATCACTTGAATCATTTTCAGCTAAGTGGAAAAATTGCTCTATTAAAGAAGACTATTACCACTTCCTCATATCAGGGAGATCATATGATAGTTGTCTTTCTCTGCTTGACTTATTTCGCTAAGCATGATACAAGATGGGATTGGGAGGGAGACAAACCATAAGTGACTCTTAATCTCACAAAACTGCTGGGGGCAGGGGGTTTGGGAGAAGGGGGTGGGATTATGGACATTGGGGAGGGTATGTGCCTGGGTGAGTGCTGTGAAGTGTGTAAACCTGGTGATTCACAGACCTGTACCCCTGGGGATAAAAATATATGTTTATATAAAATAAAAAATTAATTAAAAAAAAAAAGAAGACTATTCCACCCTGGAAGAAGAGGGACTTGATGAGCACTGTGTCTTTTTTTGTCTTTAATTTCAATAATTTTAGAAAAGAAAGAAAGAAGAGGAAAACTAAGAGAGCAACCTGGTAGAATAACTAGAAAAAAATTTTTTTTTTTAATTTAGAAATCACAGAGTAGCAGTGATGAGCAAAATGAACAAATGAGAGAGAAATCCCATTAAAAGACACCGATTTGGGGGCACCTGGGTGGCTCAGTCAGTTAACTGTCAGGTTGCAATCTTGGAGTCCTGGAATGGAGGCCTGTGTCAGGCTTCCTGCTCAGCAGGGAGTCTGCTTCTCCCTCTACCCTCCCCCCACTAATGTTTGCTCTTTCTCATTCTCAAATAAATAAGTAAAATCTTTAAGAAAACATACTAATTTCAATAATTACGGATAAAATTTAAAACAAGGCTAAAGATGAAATGACTTCAAAGAGAGGTTGGATATTTATTTAGGGGCTTTTGTTGTCTATCCACAATAAAATATTAAATTCCTTACTGCAGCTTTTATTGCAGTATACTTTGAAATATGGGATTGTGATACCTCCAACTTTGTTCTTTCTTCCTGCAAAGAAAAATGTAGGCAGAGCATGAGGAGGAAAATGACCATGTAATGGGATCTGTCAGTCTGTGGAATAGTCATTCACAGGAAGTGGTGGAAACCCTATCACTTGAATCATTTCAAGTGAAATGATTTGGTTTGGTTATTTGGGGTCTTTGTGGTTCCATACAAATTTTAGGATTACTTGTTCTAGGTGTGTGAAAAACACTGTTGGTGTTTTGATAGTGATTGTATTAAATCTGTAGATTGCTTAGGGTAGTGTGAACTTTTTAATAACATTAATTCTTCCAATTGATGAGCATGGTATATCTCTCCATTTGTCTGCATCATCTTTAATCTCTTTCAACTATACCTTATATTTTTCAGAGTACAGATCTTTCACCTCCTTAGTTATATTTACTTCTAGGTATTTTATTGTTTGGAGTAATTATACATGGGGTTGTCTTCTAATTTCCCTTTCTGCTACTTTGTTACCAGTGCATAGAAATGCAACAGATTTCTGTGTATTAATTTCATATCCCAAAACATTAACAAAATAATTTATTCTAAAATGTTTCTGGTAGAGTCTTTAGGGTTTTCTGTAAATGGCATTATGTCCTCTGCAAATAGGGACCCCTTTATTTATTCTTTACCAACTTGGATGCCTTTTCTTTTTCTCATCTGATTGCTGCAGCTAGGATTTCCAGTACTATGTTGAATAAAAGTGGTGAGAGTGAACCACCTTGTCTTGTTCCTGATCTTAGAGAAAAGCCTTTGAATTTTCACCAGTATTAAGTTAGTTGTGCTATATATATATAGATAGATAGATAGATAGATATACATATACATATAGATATATGTATATATATGGCTATTTTTAGGCTGAAGGATGTTCCCTCTAAATCCATTTTGTTGAGATTTTTATTATGAATGGATGTTGAATATTGGCAAATGCCTTTTCTGCATCTTTTCAGATGATCCTATGGTTTTTCTTCTTCCTCTTATTAATGTGATGTATCACACTGGTTGATTTGCAAATCAACCATCCTTGCATCCCGGAATTAAATACCACTTGATTGTAGTGAATAACGCTTTTAAGGTACTGTTGAATTTGGTTTCCTAATATTTTGTTGAAGACTCTTACATCTATTCTTCAGAATACTGGCTTGTAGTTTTCTTTTTTGGAGTGTCTTTAGTTCCAGGGTAATTCTGCCCTCATTGAATAAATTTGGTAGGGTACTTCCTCTGCTATTTTTTGGAAAAGACTGAGAAGAATAGGTATTAACTCTTCTTTAAATGTTTGATAGAACTCACCTGTGATGCCATCTGGTCCTGGCTTTTGTTTGTTGGGAGGTTTTGATTACTGATCCAATTTTGGTAGTAGTTAATAAGTCTGCTCAAATTTTCTATTTTCTTTAGTTTTGGAAGATTGTGTGTTTCTAGGAATTTACCCATTTCTTCTAGGTTGCCCAATTTGTTAGCATGTAACTTTTCATAGTATTCTCAGATAATCCTTTTTATTTTTGTGGTATCATTGTTATTTCCCTTTCATTTATGATATATTTGAGTTTTCTTTCTTTTTTGTTTATCAATCTGGCTAAAGGTTTATTAATTTTATTTCTCTTTTCAAAGAAATACCTCTCTGACAAACATCTTAAAATTGGTCAAGAAATTTTCTTCATGTATACCTTAGGAGTTTTTCAACTATTGCTTCTGTGCTGTGCATCAGGTTGAGTCATTTAGTGTACTGGCCTTTTATGGGTAAAGACTTGGTTTCCTATAGCTCTCTGGCTTTCCTGAAATTAAGCCCCACTGACTTTCATAGCCAGAAGTTATGGAGACTTGTATTCCTATACAGGTCTCCAAGGCCAGAAGTGCTTGCTGTGGAATCTGATATCCTTGCTCCTCCATGTTCATGATGTCCCTCCCACTTGTGGTTAGTTGCACCAGGGGTTGGTTCCTGACTGCATGTCCACCCCTATATCTTTTTCTATGTGGCCTTCTCTTTATGACTAGCTTTTGAAAGATGTGTTCAGCCAGTCCCCCGCTAATTTTAAGAGTTTGTTGCATAGAAGCTGCTTCAGTAATTTTTCGGACAAGATGAGCTCAGCATCCTCCTATTCCACCATCTTCCCTGATCTCTTCTAGGTTCACCATATCTTAGTGTCATGAAGGAATGAATACAATCTCTTTTCATTTTTCAGATTAAATTAGTACTGGGGTATCATCAGGAATCCAAAATAACAACAAGTGTTTATTGTGTACTTATTCTATGCCAGGTACTGTGCTGAATCCTTAAAATTCACTGTTTCTTTGATCTATTTCAAAAATCCTATGAATTGAGTAGTTTTCCACATTATAGAGATTATCAAATTAAGGCTAAGTGATTATTATAATCTATCCAAGATGAAACAAGAAGAAAGTAATGGAGCTATAATTGAGCACACGTTGCTAGGGACTGAATTTTGTCCCCTTAAATCCATATATTGAGGCCCTAATTCTTAATATGGCTATATTTGGAGATAATTAAGGTTATACACATAATTAAGGTTAAATAAGGTCATAAGGGAAGGCCCTAATCTGTTAGGATTTGAATTCTTATAAGAAAAGAGAAAGACGCTAGGTATATCTCTATCATCTCTAGCTCTAGCTCTATTTCTAGCTCTAACTCTAGCTCTCTCATTACAGAGAGGAAATGCCATATGAGAACACAATGAGAAGAGTCCATCTACAAGCCAGGAAGAGAGGCCTCCCCAGAAACCAATCCTAAGAGCATCCTGATCTTGGACTTTCAGCTTATAGGGCCATAAGAAAATAAACTTCTGGTTTAAACAACCCAGCCTGTGGTATTTTGTTATGGCAGACTGAACAGAATCATTCCATAGCCCTTTGTTTAAACCCCTCCTCTGTTTTATGAATTCTTATTCACTAAGTCTCTGCAGGCATGTTATTGTTTAAGAAAGTAAAAGTCAAAGTACAAAAAATTTTAATTTAAATATTAGTTTCCATTCAAAATATCTTTTTAAAAGATTTTTTAAAATTTATTCATTTGAGAGAGGGAACAGAGAGACAGAGAGCACAAGCAGGGGCAGAGGCAGTGGGAAAGGAACATGCAGGCTCCTCACTTGGCTGAGAGCCCAACATGGGGCTCTATCCCAGCAGGACCTGGAGATCACAACCTGAGCCAAAGTCAGATGCTTAAACATCTGAGCCACCCAGGCACCCCTCCACTCAACACATCTTTTTCTGTTTAGCAATTGCATGAATAATCCTTTTCCCTTTTTTTTTTTTTTAATTTTTTATTTTTTATAAACATATATTTTTATCCCCAGGGGTACAGGTCTGTGAATCACCAGGTTTACACACTTCACAGCACTCACCAAAGCACATACCCTCCCCAATTTTGAAACTCTATCAGTGTATGAATGATTATCCAATTTTATAAATATAAAAAAGTGTACTGGGGAATCACAGGCATAGCTACTGAGAAATAATGACCTGAAAGAAGGAAACAATGACAGTGATAATGTCAGAATAAACACTTTAAAAGAGAATGGTTTTGAATAACAAATTGTAAAAGACCATTGGGAAAAATTGATAAAGTTTCCATATATCTTTGTAACAATGACCCTTTATGTTCTATAAAATGTCAAATGTAAAATAAAGGATGTTATAACATTATACCAAATGCTTCTTCTGTCTGATTTCTCCACAAAAAAAGAGAATTTGATTTATACTTTATTTCTTCCCATTCTTAGTACATAATTGAAGTATGTTTGCTATAATAACCTAATTACAGTAATTGGTTTAATAAATATATTTTTATAATTTTTAGTTCTAGCTTTCAATATAAAGTTCAACAAACCTTTTGTTCACTATGAAATGTGAAAATCTGGTCTCTATAGGAATAAATTCACTTTAAGTAGACTTTTGGCAGAAATAAGTTATAAATTTTATAAAACTCAAATAACAAAAGTTATTTCATTTATAGTTTTCCACTTACTTCTTGGACAATAAATAGAAGCCTCTGGTATATTGCCTGTATTTTTATTTCTGAGAAGCAGAATTAATAATCGATCTTCATCTTTCCCTTTCTGGTTTCTGTCACTATAACAGTGATAACAGCCAACGAAAAATACTGTTGTGTGTTTAAGCCCTAAATTAAAATCAAATTTCTATTTTTGGTTTGATTTTGACTGACTTCTTTGATGAAAATCCAGGCTATAAAGATATTCTCTGTGTTCTCCAGTAGGACAGTAGTTCAGGCTAAAGATGAATCCAACAAATTCAGAGGAAAAAACTCCAAGAACAAATTAGAATGCTATCTGGGAGTAGATAATCATCATTATTAGAAAGCATGCATTATACGTGCATTTATGTAATAAATATATATTCATGATGACAAATAGAATAAATGTTAATATCCTGGGAAAATGCTGTTTTGGCCAGTTTCCTAATTCATTTTAGTATCTTGACTTCTTGAAACACCTCATTAAGACTCCACAAGGTTGTGGCACCTGGGTGGCTCAGTGGGTTAAAGCCTCTGCCTTCAGCTCAGCTCATGATCCCAGGGTCCTGGAATCGAGCCCCGCATTGGGCTCTCTGCTCCGTGGAGGGCCTGCTTTCTCCTCTCTCTCTGCCTGCCTCCCTGCCCACTTGTGATCTCTCTCTCTGTCAAGTGAATAAATAAAATCTTAAAAAAAAAAAAGAAAAGACTCTTAAAAAAAAAAAAAAAGAAAAGACTCCACAAGTGCACCTTTCCTGAGAAGGAGTTGCCTTTCAACCATTAGTCTGAAGCAAGACACCTAACAGTCTGATATATCCTTTCCATTTTTGAGGACAATTCTGTCCATACTAAGCGATTTGTGACTACTTCTGAAAAATTTAATTTTTTCTCCTGTATTTTTTCCTGGCACTATGTTGAAAGGGTGATTTAAACATTGTGATTTATGTGTCATTTAAAGTAAAGGCAGTCAGTTTCTTTTTCTTTCTCAAAGAGGTGTGATTTGGCTGCCATCTGGCTAAAATAAGTAGTTATTTCCTGTTTAGTGACAAGACAAAAAGAAAAAAGAAGTGATGAGGACCAGAAAATCAACTCTGAACAGCAGGTTTGGGAAACCATTTGTGTCTCAGCATGAGTTTTGATGTCAAACAGACCTGAGTTCTGGTTCTGAATCTTCTTGCCAGTGTACAAATTTGACCAAGTATGTAAATATGTAAAGCTTCAGCTTCATCACTAGTAAAATCAAAACAATAATAGATTTGTTGTAAGATTGAAAGTATAATATGTATAGAGTGGTAAGCACAGAATTCCTTGTGGCAGGGAAGTAAATAAAATGATCGATTATTATTTTCATCAAAATATTTTAAAATAAATAATAAAAGTTGTTTGTTTGTTTTTTGGGAGAGAGAGAGCAAGTGGAGAGAGGGGCAGAAAGAGAGGGGGAGAGACAATTTTAGGAGTTTAAGCAGTATCTAGACTCAGTGTGGAGCCCAATGCAGGCTTGCTCTTACAACCCTGAGATGATGACCTGAGCCAAAATCAAGACTCAGAGACTCGGTCAACTGAACCGCCCAGGTGCCCCAGTAATTTATTTTTTAAATAACTCATATCTTATCAAGGAGCACATACATACATCTTATCAAAGCCTCCAACTTATTTACCACTTCTTAATTATTTGTTCCAATTTATATGAGTCCTCAGTATGGGAAACTAATGTGGTGACCTACAGAGTATCCAAATGGTTTAGGTTTCTTGGAGCTGTATTTTAAGAGAGAATTGGAAAGTTAACATAGCTTGAATCAAGACCAAATAGATTTCATTTTTTCCATTTCATATGAATGCAAACTGGTCTTAGTATACTTTTTGGACAATGGTGGAAAATAACACGTTTGTCGTATCAATGGCTACAAACCATATACCTGAGTCTATGCTAATCTGCTCTAGCACACCTGCATAGAAACTGCAATTGGGGCTACAGTTTTCTTGAGTTTGCAATAGTGTACCACTATCCAACAGGATCTAAAATGTTCATGGGGACAAGTCTGGTAAATTAAATGATAGGAACAACCATCTCTGCCCCTTTTAGGTCTTAATCTCTGTCATTCTTTCTGAATGCAGTGTTATTAATTTTTTTTACCATTTTGACTAGGTATAAGATAGGCAATTTCAATGATTTCCACTTATCCTCCCTTACTATCATAGCATTTATTCCACAGGCCAAGGAACAAGTGTGGGAGTGTACCAATTACCAATTATATGTTTTGTTTCAGATATCTGGGTATCAATGTCAATTCACACCAAGAGCCCTTAAAATGTCTGGATATTCTTTTTTCCTCAGTGTATCATTAACTGAATAAATGGTGATAGGTTCCTTTGGGGAAAGAATTGAGGGAACTATTACCATATACATTTACCATGGAGTTATAGAGTCATTCCTTCTGTGGACTCAGCATCTCCTTTAGTCAGTAGGTTCAAGAGCCTGAGACTTGGCTTAGGTCTGGAAACTGGGCAAGGGATTGCCATATTGTCCACATAGGACTGGTTCTCCTAGCCTCCTAATCATAGATTTATAATTTCTTTTGGTTGCATAAATTAATCAATATCATTTTTGGTTGTTCATTTATATCTTTCTCCTAGTAATATTGTGCCTTGTTAGTCATTTCATAGCTCTGAAGGTCAGGCCCTGAGTTGCCATTCCAGTCTTGCCTCTCATTACAGTAACTATGCACAACTTGTTTCTGACGACTATGCACCCAACTTCTATCTTTCCTGTTTCTAGTTCAGTAATAGGACTTCTCCTATCATTCTTAGCTGAAGTGGAAAGACATCACTGAGCTTCCCAGTGACATGGATGTCCCTCTCACCAAAGCAATCCTTGTTGCTTTGGTAAACAGCATGTCTCTGTAGCTCCCTTACAAACTTCTCACTGTCAGCTGGTAGTTTTCTAGGTGTACATAGTGCATCCCCTATCTCTTCACTTCTGCCTATTGAGCCCTATCTCAGCTGTCAGTAGAATAGGTCAAAAATTTACACTTCATTTAGAATAGGCATTTTTTTTTCTAAGTTCCCAAGGATCATCCTAGAAGTATGCTAACAATTTTTTTCTTCTAAAGTCTTGTCAGGGAGTTAAATCCTGTATTCCAGAAGAATGGCAAATAAAATCTCATTTATCCAACTTTATGTTCTGCACTTCTGATCCAGAACCTCAAGAAGAAATCTTGTAAAAACTCTCTTGGTCCCTGCTACTATATATTAACCAGGTCTTCCTGAATCTTTGAGTTGGATAGATAGATAGAAAGAAATCTTGTTTAGCACATCTAGCCATCTAGCACTTTCCTGTCTGGGTTATACAGTAAATTTATCCTAGATATTTGTCTGATGGTCAGGAGAGGAGGTGGAGATAGATCCTGAAAGGAATGTATATTGTCTTACAAAGCAGAAGGAGGAAGCCCTAGCCTTTAGTAGGGATTCTGGACCACTTCTATGGGCTTAGAGAGAGCTAGAGGATCTAAGAATTCAAGATTTTTTGATAAATTGACCCAGATGGCAAGACCCCTAGACCCAGGATTCCATATGTTTTCAATAGGCTCCTGATCATGGCATATCAAATTTGATACAGTTAAAGTCAACTTTCTTTGGAGCTCTACTACTCTTGTAAAATTCTTTCCTTCCCTTCCAGCTGCAGGGATTGAGAGTCTCTTTTTGTACTATTAAAGAATGCCCTTTGGCTTTCAGAGCTCACATTTAACAAATTATTTATTACCCTTAGCATTTTAATGTCTTTACTTAAAACTGAGCAAAGGCTGTGTGATTCCACAGTACTTAAAATTATGATCCGTAGAACTTTTCAAATACCTAAGATATTCTCCTAATGGGGAATTTCCTTTCACTAGCACCCCATTTCAGTTCACCATTAGTCAATGTTTTAAGAATATACCTCTACAACCTGTTGAGGTCTATGAGTACTCTACTTACCAACTATGATGGCATCATTACCAGTTGGCCAGCAGAATATCCAATTCACTTTACACTCTACTTCTTAGAACCACTCCTAACATAGTCAACTGTCAGAAGATACATTCCCTCAGAGAGAAACACTGAGATGAAGAGTTGTATGCAGGATATTTTTTGGTGAAGTGCTCTTGGGAATAACACCTATTGAGGAAGGGAAAGCTGTATTAGGACACAGAGACAAGTTGAACTGCAATGTAATCTTTCAGCAAAAGCCTCAGCCAGTCCTCTAGGAGGTTCTGGAGCTGGGAATGACCCTTAAAAGTAGTATTAAATGGAGGCAATGAGGTTGAACCTTTGCACCTTCTTTGATAACCAGTTATTGGATACAGGCTGCCCCAGGGAAGAGAGCAAACTTGGATGAGGTGGATTCCTCTAGGTTAGGACAATTTCCAGAGAAAGATTTAGCTAAGAACTATTAGTAACCAACACTTCTCTAACCTGGAGTAAGGAGTGCTGTGGCTGTAGAAGCATAGTAGTATCCGGATTGCATACGATAGCATCCACTATATCCTACTGAATCTACTTTTGGGTGAGCCTAGATCTCTATACACCTTTCATAATTACTCTGTTGGCAAAGAAACTTAGAGCCAAGAGAGTTCTTGGATTTATGATTGAGCAGATACTTTGAGAAAATGGAATCTGCCCAAGAAATGGCTCATCTCAAGTGTCCAAGAGTTTGACATTACTGCAGCTGCCTTCAGTATAATCTATAATTGTTTCTAAAGATCCAAGAAAATTATTTATTTCTTCCCAAGAAAATCTCTCCCAATTTTACAAGTGAAAAAGGAATGTCATAATATTTAGAATAATAGAATGAATTGGTATGCTTCTAGTAAAGCCAAACCTACAACTGAACTTGTTATTAAACTGATACTCCTGTGATAAATGGCCAGCAGAGCCAAAGCCTTCTCACCATCTTCTGAATTTAATCTATGGGCCTGCACAGTATAATTTTCAGGAGAAGAATTTCTGTTAACCTTTTGTAATCTGCTGTATTAATGTAAAATTGCTTTTCCTTACTCAGCAGGTGTTGTTCCCAAGAACACTTTACTAAAAAATATCCTGCATACAAATCGTCATCATCATCCACCAGTCAAAACACCTGTTAAATTCTTTTGTGCCTATGACAAGATATACAAGATACTGGATCACTGCAACATCAGTGACTCTCAAAGGTAAAATATGCAATTTCTTTCATCAGCATTTAATATGTTCAGTGTGACTTCTCTGATTTTTCATTATGCATTTTTAAGAGTCAATAAGAAATCCTGTAGTAATCATTAACATATCAACTTCCTAGAACTAAAGAATTCACCAGGTTCAGAAACAAATTCCTTGGTTTAACTTCAATGTCTGAATTCAGTTTAACCTAGATCAAAATCCTTGCAGTCTTCAAAGTGAACTGAGTCCTGATACTTAGGAGTACCACATTTCTGATGATACTTATATGACATTTTACCTGTGGTGGAAGAAGAAATCAATTATGTGTTGCTGTTAATCAATAAACCATGAGAACTGGCCAAAGGATTGAACAGGACACTATACTTTTTAGCTGTCAGCAATATTTAAATACTTTACAGAATGCTAAAATTTGAAGACTTAATCCAAATACAATTTAAATAAACCAATTAAAATAGAACATACCTAAAGAAATAAGTATCTGCATGTGAATTCATGTTAAATTTTTAATAAATAATGAACAGCTCAGGGAAGTTGGTTTTATATAGAGTACGTTCTTCACTTGGTGCATACCATACATTTAGGAAAATGGAAATGTATTACCGTTGGAAAGTCATTAAACTGCTTTTTGCCAATGCCTAACACTTTTCTTCCGGATCCCACATTCAAGGAACCACTTGAGATTATGCAGAATATTTAACCTTTTCTAGACACAATCCAAGGATAGAAGTGCTTGGCTTCTTTCTGTACAAAAGAGGCACTGAAATTTTTTCAAGCTCCAGAAACACATTACTCATCAATATGCAAACCATACTACAACTTACTAAAATTCTATGAGAGCAATACTATTATTCCCATTTCAGTGATGAAGATTCTTTTTTTTTTTTAAAGATTTTATTTATTTATTTGACAGAGAGAGATCACAAGTAGACAGAGAGGCAGGCAGAGAGAGAGGAGGAAGCAGGCTCCCCGCTGAGCAGAGAGCCCGATGTGGGACTCGATCTCAGGACCCTGAGATCATGACCTGAGCCGAAGGCAGCGGCTTAACCCACTGAGCCACCCAGGCGCCCAGTGATGAAGATTCTAAAACACAGAGATGTTAAATGTCTTGTCCCAAGTCACACATTTAGTAATAATAGAAACATCATTCAATCCCAGACAATTTTCTTGGAGAACTTGTAGCTTTAATGATGGCAATTCTGACTTCCACCTGTATTATTTGTTAAAAACATTAATAGAATCAGAAGTATATGAGAAGAAGACTGAGAAATTTCAAAAAGCATATGAGGGGCACCTGAGTGGCTCAGTGGGTTAAAGCCTCTGCCTTCAGCTCAGGCCATGATCCCAGGGTCCTGGAATCGAGCCCCGCATTGTGCTCTCTGCTTAGTGGGGAGCCTGCTTCTGCCTCTCTCTGCCTGTCTCTCTGCCTACTTGGGATCTCTGTCTGTCAGATAAATAAATTTTTTTTTAAAAAAAGCATATGAATCATGCAAACTAAGCTAATTACACCATTTGATCATGATTTTTTTCACCCTGTCAGGCATTTCCATTTATTTGCAAATCTTCACAAGAATCATGCCTCTCAGTGGACCATATATGATTTGGACACTTATGTGGAATTAGGTGGATAATTTTGTAGGTGGCATTGGTATGTTTTCTACTGAGTTATAGATGTTGCTTATATATTTTGGATATTAATTTTTCATGAGATGTGGTTTGCAAATATTTTCTCCCATTTTATAGGTTGCCTTTTCACTCTGTTCAATGTTTCTTTTGCTGTCCAGAAGTTTTCAAAATATTTTCAATATTTTCAAAAATATTGTCTATTTTTGCTTTTTTTGCCTGTGTTGTAGGGTCATATATGAAAATCATTGCTAAGACCTATTTACGTGAGCTTTTCTGTTATGCTTTAGGATTTTTATGGTTTTAGGTCTTACATTGAAGGTTTTAATCTTGATTTTTTTAATATGGTGTGAGATATGGATTCAATTTCATTCTTTTGCTTATGGATATTCTGTTTTCTTAAAACCATTTAGTGAAGAGACTGTCTTTTCACCATTTTGTGTTCATGGTGCCCTTATTGAAGTTACGACTCTGGTGAGTTTATTTCAAGTCTCTCTATTCTGTTTCATTGGTCTACATGTCTTTTTTTTTTTATGGCAGTACAGTGTTTTGATTTTATAGTTTTATAAAATATGAAATTAGAAAATATGATACTTCTAGCTTTTTTCTTCTTGCTCAAAATTCTTTTGGCTATTTGGAGTCTTTAGTGGTTCCATAAGAATTTTAGGGTTTCGTGTGTGTGTGTGTGTGTGTGTGCCTGTATGGATGTGTAAAAAATGTTATTGGAATTTTGATAAAGATTACATTGAATCTGTAGATCTCTTTGAGTGTTAGGGATATTTTAATATTAATTCTTCTAATCTATGAACATGAGATATCTTTGATTTATATTGCCTTCAATTTCTTTCACCAGTGCTTTATAATTATAATTTTGAAGAAAGAAATTTTCAATTTCTTTCACCAATGTTTTATAATTTTCAGTGTACAAATCTTTCACCTCCTTGGTTTAATTTATCCTTAATTATTTTATCCCATACAGTGCTATTGTAAATAGAATTGTTTTTTGTTAATTTCTTTTTCAGATAGTTTTTGTTCTGAATAGACATGCAAATGATTTTGGTTCACTGATTTTGGTATCCTGCAAATTTCTTGAATTTATTTATTAATTCTGAGAGAGTTTTTGGTAGAGTCTTTAGTGTTTTCTATACATAGGATCATGGATGCTACTGTATGCAATCCAGATACTACTATGCTTCTAGATCCTATGCTTCTAGAGCACTCATTACTCCAGGTTAGAAAAGTGCTGGTTACTAATAGTTCTTAGCGAAATCTTTATCTAGAAATTGTCCTAACCTAGAGGGAGCCACCTGGCTAGAACTTCCAGTACAATATTAAATGGAAGTGGCAAAAGTGAGCATCTTTATTTTGTTCCTGATCTTAGAGGAAAAGCATTCAGCTTCTCACTGTTGAGTATAATCTTAGCTGTAGACTTGTTATATATGGCCTCTATGAAGTAGAATTATAGTTGTTCTGTACCTAATCTTTTGAGTTTTCAATCATGAAAAGATGTTTGTTTTTTCTGTATCTACTGAGATGTTCAAGTGTTTTTAAAAATCTTCCATTCTGTTAACATAGCACATCACAATGATTGGTTTGCATATGTCGAACAATCCTTGAATCCAAGGATAAATCCTGCTTGATCATGGTTTATGACTTTTTCAACATGCTGCTAAATTTGGTTTGCTAGTATTTTATTGAGGATTTATGCATCAATGTTCATCAGGCACAACGATCTATAGTTTTCATTTCTTGTAGTTTCATAGTTGAGCTTCAGTATCAAAGTAATGCTGGCCTCATAAAATAAATCTGTAAATGCTCTCCCATCTCTTCAATTTTTTGGAAGAGTTTGAAAAGGTTGGTATTAATTCTTTAAGTTTTTGCAGAATTCACCTATGAAGCCATCTCATCCTGGGCTTTCCTCATTGTAAGTTTTTTGATTATTGACTCAATCTTCTTTCTTATTATTTGTCTGTTCAATTTTTCTATTTATGGATGAATAAATCTTGATAGTTTTCAGTACTTCTTCATATCCTTAAAGCTTTGTATTATTGTCTTCACATTCAAAGAAGGAGTTATCTTCTCTAATCTTATTGACTGGCTTCAAGAAACGCCATAACCAGTCAGCCTGGTTAGAGAGTCTGGTAAAGACTTCTCAGACCTTTTCTAATGGTACACCTGTTCCACTGCTCTTATTCCTTCATTAGAGGGAAAATTAGAATTGCAAAGCCAGGTAGGGTATTTACAGTCTTTTGTTTATTTTCTCAAGGAAAGTGCCCTGAAATGTCAAGGCTGTGTGTCATCTCCCAATGCAGCAGAGTTGAGCCAGTTGCTGATGTTTATGTGTTGCATGTGGGAGTTTCTGGAAGGTCCATGATGACTCCCATGTGCCATCCAAAGAGGCTTCTTTGTGCTCAGTTGGCAGGGGGATGCCCATTGCTGGTCACAGTGGGGCACAGAGAGATGTGGAAGTGTACATCTACTCACTGTGGGGTTCCCCAATGAGGGATCCTACAGAGGTGTGGATGGGGCCCTTGGGCATGTTTATAGGAGCTGCAGCCTGTTGTTAAGATCCCCTGGGTGTTGTGAACCCTAACTTCTCTCTGCTTCCAGTGGTCCTGAGATTTCTCAGCTAGTCCCTTCAGTGTTCTGGGTAGGGCAAGACAGAAATGGACCTCTGGGACAACATTCTAAATGACTGGTAAAAGTGGGGACACACTTTGTTGTCACTCTCCCCCTTGGGAAAAATCAAGACTGAAGAGATTTTTCTTTCCCCAGAGTTGTGCTTCCTTGGGGGAGGGGTGATATGGGTGAGGTGAAACTGCTTTTGCCTTTTTCAGTACATCTACTCTCAGATTTTTTGGTGTACCAAAGGTGCTGGAACTTCTCAGGTACTTGTGGTGTCCCGTAAAGGTGTTCTCACCGGGACTGGTTGTAAAAGTCAGTGTTTCTATGGGAGGTATGAGTGCTGAGATATCCTATTCCTCCATCTTGCTGACATCCTTCCCAATCTTAATTTATTCAGGATTTTATCATGATTTTTTTCTACACCTATTGAGGTTGACTTACAGGCTTTCTATTTTAACCTATCAATATGATGAATGATGTTTAAAGATTTCTGTGATATTACATCTTCCTTGAGTTCCACAGGTAAACTTTAACTTCACCATATATATTGTGTTTTTTATATACTATTATATATTTAGTTTGCTAATTTTCTGTTCAGAATTTTGGCACCTATATCCTAGGCCAATATTTCTCATTTTTTCTGCCCTTGTGTGGTTGTGGTACCAAATTTGTGCCTTATAGAATGCACCCTTTCCAGTACTCCTTGACAGTTTTAAAGATTTTATATAAGATTAGATGATCTGCTCATAGAAAGCTTGTTATTATGTGTAAAACGATTTAGAATTAATTTTTTCTTTATGGGGAAATTCTTTCACAATAGGGTTTTTTTAAAATTTCTACTACAAGAAACTATAACTTAGAAAATTAAAAACTATAATTTCTTAACTCCATTTCATCCAATTTTAAAAACTTAGATCAACTTTGTAATTTGACATTCTTACTACAAAATAAGATGAATTATAAAAATTCATCAATGTCAGTTAAAGGATGAAAACTATGTATTAGTCCAAAAACTCTTAATCATTAAAACTGTAAAAAAAAAAAATATATATATATATATAACCATTCATGTTTTTCTAAGGACAATACTTTTTGTTTACTACTTCTCTCGTCCAAAGTTTTCAATATTTTAATTATACTTGTGTTATGGTCAAATAATTTCCCCATTTACAAAACACTTGTACTGTTATTTACTTTATTTATTTATTTATACTTTTTGTTGGTAAATTTAAACATCAGAAAATACTTAGTATGTATCTGATATATTCCTCATTCAGCTTGAATAACTATCAAATTATAGAAAATAATGTATCAAATATAGTCGTTTGTTACTCTCTATCCCTAGATGATGAAGTTAATATCAAAAAATTTTTTTCATTTTTAAATACATCAGAATGGAATATATCTCTAACAAGTAGTTCTAACAGTATGGTCTGTTTGACCCCTATTGGTCCCCACCACCCTTTAAAGGAATTTATTTTCAAAAAAAATAAAGATGTTGGTTGCCTTTTTCTTTCTGATTCTCATGAGTGGACAGTGAGGTTTTCCAGAGGCTACATGACATGTGATATCACAAAGGAATGAATGCAAAGCAGATATTAGAATTGCTCGGAGCGCGGCCGGAGGTCAGATAGAATTCATCTGCTTTCTATAAGAAAAGTTATTTTAAAGATTTGCAAAATGTAAAATGTCACACTTCTATTTTTCTTGTTTTGAAAAAATATATTTTTATGAAAATATGTTAATATTTACTAGATTATTATTTTTATTTAAATGACCCAATTAATACTTTAATTTTTGTGTTTTAATTACAATACATGGATATCAATAGATACACACCACTTAAACAAAATAACTTTAGGGTCCTCAATGATTCTTTAAAGTGCAAGAGATCCTGAGACTCAAAAGTTTGAGAGCAAGTGCTCTCATGTACAATACCACTCTTAGGTAAAAACTAACAACAGTCCCATAACGTTATAAAATAGTCCAGTCAGAATTAAAATTTCCTCCATTTGCAATCATTTCTTAAATTTGTCGAAATCAGAATGCAAATAAGGTCTATATGTCACAATATAAGTCCCTTTAAGTCTATAAATTCCTCACTGGTTGTTTTTTGTGGTGGTTGTGTTTTTTTTCAATTTATTTGTTCAAGAGAATAGGTTATTTTTTTTCTGTATAGCTTGCGCAGTTTTGTTTTTGCTGATTCCATCCCCATGCTATCATTTAACATGTTCCCCTGATCTGGATGTTTTCTATATATTACTTACATGTACAGGCATGAACAGATTCAAATTTAATATTCTTGGCAAAACAACTCATAGGTATTATAATGTAAGAGTTTTTTTCTCTTTTTATGAAGTTACTAATCATAGATGATCATTACTTTGAACTGTTAATTTGCTTGAGGTTACAAAATGATAATATAATAAGTATTTTATTCCTTAAGATAGTAAACAGAATACCTCCATAAAAATAATTTTTTTGTCTTTAACTATTTCATCTATGTGGGACTATTTTCTTCTGCAATTCAGAATAATTGCAGAAAGTCCGCTAAACCTATTTGGGCTCTTTGTAGTCCATCTCCACTCCAGGGAAAAAACAGAACATTTGTGATAATAATTAAAAAATAACATTCACACCCAAAACCAGTTAAACCAGTAGTAAAGAAGTAGTAAAGTAGTAAAAAAAAAAAAAAGTAAAAACGTTGTAAATAATTTTTTTCTCCATTCTGCCTTCTGGGTTGGGAAGTAGGGCAGGCAAGAGACTATAGAAAGAAACATCTTATCAAAAAATATGTGAAGTGCTTTACTTAACATACTCTCAAAAAAACTATAAACTGAAAATCGCGGTTATTTCTTCTTGTGATTTCATTTGTTGAAAGCTACCTTTGTCCCTTAGGAACAGGACTGAAAACCTGAAATAAACTCTACTGGTGTGTGCTCTAATGACTAAAAAAATTACCTTCTACAATCCCAGTAATTTCACTGCCAGCCCTGAAGAAGGCCATCAATTTTTATGAGTCTGCTTAGTCCAACAGCAGCAGAGTGAAAGTGAAATGCACTTGGAGCAGGAAATATTGTTAGGGCCTCCCGCAGCATACTGGACCTTCTGGCCCACACTGTCAAGTTGTTTGTCTGTCCATTGCCTAAGTACCAGCATACATTCTTCACACAGATGCTGTATATTTTGCTTTCACCCTGAATAAATTGTCAGCATAAATTCAGAGCAGCATTTATGCATGTTATCTAAAATTTTAAGTGTTTCAGTTCTTTTTATTAAACAACAAAGTATGAAACATGATTTTTTTTCCTTCTCTAGTTTCTGCTGAAAACTTCAAAGAGGCTGAGAAGACATGTGAACTGTCATGATCTTAAGAGTGCAGTCTGTCAGTGTTTTCAATCAGGCTCCTTCAAAAACTGGTTGAAAGTGTTTGGTAGATTGATTCAGAAAGGAGTCTAAGGTTGCATACTTCACAAGATCCTGAACGTGCTTGCCACAAATTCACATACAAAAAGGTGTGTCCTTTTTTCCAATTCAAAAAGGGTGAACAAAATAAATAAACTTTAAAAAAAATCCAAAGGGATAGCATAAAACATTAATTCAACAGTGACAAACTTCAGCTCATTAATTCTAAACATTCTGGTTAGAAATTCAGAATATAAGAAAAATGTCCTATGTAGCCAGAGACAAAGGTATGGTAATAGCCAAGCCATGAAAATTTGCAATACAGTGCTTCAATTTAATAGTACTTCTTCTTCTTCTTCTTCTTCTTTTTTTTTTCAGCATAACAGTATTCCTTGTTTTTGCACTATATCCAGTGCTCCATGCAATCCATGCCCTTTCTTTTTTTTTTTTTTTCTGTTTCTTGTAACTTTTTTTTTTTAATTTTTTATTTTTTATAAACATATATTTTTATCCCCAGGGGTACAGGTCTGTGAATCACCAGGTTTACACACTTCACAGGACTCACCAAAGCACATACCCTCCCCAATGTCCATAATCCCACCCTCTTCTCCCAAACCCCCTCCCCCCAGCAACCCTCAGTTTGTTTTGTGAGATTAAGAGTTACTTATGGTTTGTCTCCCTCCCAATCCCAGTGCGGTTTTAATCCTTGCCCTTTCTAATACCCACCACCTGGTTCCCCCAACCTCCCACTCCCCCACCACTTCAAACCCCTCAGAATAGTACTTCATTTTATAAATTTCTGATGCTAAGAATGACTTTGGGTGGTACATTATAAGGTAAAAGAATTTTTATTCACATTTTCTTCATAAAAAATCACAAATCCCAAAGAATTTTTTGTCTCCAAAGCCCCTTGTCTCTCTTCTATTCAATCCCCACCTAGATTTCATCTGTTTTGTTTTGTGCTTTAGTGAAGTATTTAAGTACATAATCTCCTCAGTCTTCCAGCCTCCAGAACTATGAGAAATAAATTTCTATTGTTTATAAGCTACCCAGTCTATGGCATTTTGTTATAGCAGCCCAAATAGACTAAGGCATTACATAATGAGAAAAAAACAGCATCATTGACGGAAATAGAGATTCTAGATAGAGGGGTATTCTCCTCATACAAAACTACATATTTTCATTTGAGGCTCCCTTAATTTCAGATTCAGTTAATTAAAAGATGATTCTTTAACTCTAATCTTAACCAAATCCCACATAATCCAACTACCTGACTGATATTCTCACTTGGAAAGCTATGGGCATATCAATTATAATTCTGCCTATCAGAGCTCTTAACTTCTACTCCTTGACAGTTGTTCTTTCCTGAATCTTCCTTGTCTCAGTAAATGTCATTTTCTACCCAATTGTTCAACTGAAAAATCTTGGGTAGTCCTTCATTCTTCTATTTCCTTCACCTCAACACCACCACTACTATTATATGATCTACCAACAAACATGTTCCACCTAAAAAACATATTCCACATCTGTCTACTTCTCTTTATTTTCACTATTTTTGTACTGGTCTAAGTCACTGTTAACTACAGCTTTGATTCCTGCAAAAATCTCCCAGATGGTTGTTTCCCTTCTATTTGTGTTCCCTTATAATCCACATAAAAGCCAGAGTAATGCTTTAAAAACATGAAATGGATTTTTTTTCCCAAACTCCTACATCAAATTCTTTAGTAGTCTTCTATTGAATTTAGAATAAAATCTAAATTTTATGGCCCATTAGGTCCCACACAATTTGACTTGCCCTTACCTGTGACTACTCTCTCCTTTATCCTTTCTTCTCTGTGCTCTTGTCACATTGCCCTCCTAGAATGGGCCAAAATCTTTCCCTCCCTGGGGATTTTGTCCTTGTTTTCCCTTCATTCTAGAATTGTCTGTTTCTAGATCTCTGCATAGCTGGTGCCTTCTAGTCATTCAGTCTCAACTCAAATGTCAACTCCTCACTGACATTCAATTGTAAGTAGCCTTTCCCACCATCCTAAACCATCACTTTCTAGTACAACATCTTCCTTTTATTTATTTCATAGCATGCATAAAAAATCTCATTTATTCGGTTATTTGTTTACTCCTGCCTCCTTACCCCAGTGTCATCCCATGGAGTGAGCATCTAGTCTGTCTGGTTTACCCCTCCATTTCTTGTGTCTGGAATACCCTCAGTCCCCACCGAATATTTGTAAAAGGAGCAAATGAACAAAGTGGCTCTTGTGTAAATCGGTATAATTCTGGCTATATAGAATTCCCATTCTTCTAGTCTCAAAGATGGGAAAATATGAGGGTAAATATACACTTTTGTGCAAAGGTTGCTACAGATTCAGATCTGCACAGTGGAAAATTTATTTCCATAAAGGAAAACAAAGGTTAAATTGTAAGAAATATTTGGAGATACTTGTGGACAGTTATGACCCCATTCCAAGGGCTCTGCAAGTCTATAAACAACAGAAGCCCAAGCCACATCTTGGATGGTATGCTACTGTTTTCTATAGAATGGGGAAAAATCTTGGCTTGTGTTCCAGTGGAACAGGACTGGTGGCTTGAGGGACAGCAGGATTAACACTTTCCGATGTGACAGGATTCCTCACCTTAGATTCCCAGAGGGCAGAGAGCAAGGACCACATAGCCACACAGGCCAGTGTTCTGACTTCTGGCAAATATACAGGCCCCAGGGTGAATAATAAATTAGGCCTGGCAGATTACATGTTGCCCCAAGAAGAGATGAAGAGAAACAGAACAGGGATGGACAAGTGCCCATGGGAAAAGAAGAGTATTAGCTCTCACATAAACCACTGTGCCCTGAGTGACTGGCTTAATCATAAATCTGGCAGCAAGAAAAGGAACTGAAGAAAGCAAAAAATAGCAGACAATCCCCTTCCCTCTTATTCTTTAACTTTCTGATGAAGGAATAAAATATTGTTACCAGATGTATCATGTGATGATGTTAATTCTTTCTTCCATCATCAAGAAAGAATTGATTCATATCATCATTAATATAAGACCACTTTAGAAAAAGTAGTATATGGAAGTTATTAGTAATTCTAACTGGTCCCACACAAACTTGGACTCAGATTATGGTTTTATCACTTAGAGCCATGGCAATGGCACCTTTTACACTGGAAATACTTTACTGTTACTACATAAGAACAGGTAAGGCAAACATAGACTGCTCATATAAAAAGTTTAATTCAGGACATGGAACACAGAACTCTCAGTAAATAACAAAATATAAACAAGATATAAAATTACTATTTTAATATCTAATCTTTTCTATTTTCTGTTGATGGATAAAGCAAGTGGCCTAAATAAGTATAAATTTTCCCCACATAGAGCCTATTGGATGTTTTGAATTTGACAGAAATCAGAGGCTAGAAAAAGTAATTGTTCTTTATCTAAAATATGTATATGTCTACATATTCCCTTAAAGTCTAGCATGAGCTGCAGAATTTAATTATTAAAAGCAATAATCAAATAGTCAATGAATAAATATAATTTTAGAATTAAAGTAGAAACTTTATTCCAATTCAACATACTATTATCTCCCACTCACCAGTTTAGCAAGAAATAAAAAGCTGAATGATATATTTCAATAATAATAGGGGGTAAAAATACAGGTACACTGTTGTTGGAAGCATAAGTAAATGTAAACTCCCTGGAAAACAATTTCTCAATATGTTCCAATCCCGTGAAAAATGATTCCTCTTTGGTCCAGCAGTCTCATTTCCAAAAGCTTATCCTAAAGAAGTAACAGGAGTTACATAAAGATATATGCATAATTGTCTCATTTTAGGAATTTTTCTAAAAGTCCTCACTCCCAGAAAACTTGACCATCCATTATTTGAGATTTTGCTAAATTATGATAAATATTTCATAGTCACTAAAAATGGCAATGTAAATATGCATTGGCATTAAAATAGTCCTATGTTATTCATTTAACAATTAGACTATAGGAGAGAGGTTAGGAGAATAGCAGAGTAGGACGACTCTAAGTTCACCAGATCTCATGGATACAATTAGGTAACACTTGCTTCAGTATAAATAACCCCAGAAAACAACCAGAAGACTGACAAAACAAATTCCATAGCTATAGGTAGAGAAGAACCCACATCAAAGAGGGTAGGAAGGATGGAGATGTGCTGGGGAATGAAATGGACTGCGACTGTCTGTGGTTGGGAGGGAGAAATAATAATGCCTGTCTGCAGGCATGATGAAGGGTGAGAAATAGACTCACACCAGGGAGATAGCATGGGAACACAATTCCTATAACATTTGGCTTTGAAAGTGAGAGGGGCTGGATTTTGTGAGTTCTTACAACCAAAAGGACTTAAAGCCTAGAATTTTAAAAATCAGTGGGCTCAGTTCTGGGAGAGCCTTGAAGACAATAGGAAGCTTAGTCCCCTCCCTTAAAGAGACAACACAACAAACAGCCCACAGAGATATAGGGTAGAAGCAGCAGCAGTTTAAAAAACTCCTGGGACATATGGGAGGGAGAATTATTTACTCATCTCAGAGGGAGACCCCTCCAGGAACAAAGAAGCTGTCAGGTGATATCTCCTTCCCTTGCTCCTCAGCATAAACACATGGCCACATGTAGGTACCACAAAGTGCCCATGATCACTAACTTGCTTACATCAAGTTTACCTGCCCACCCCCAGGTCTTCAGTAGATCCACCCTACCCAATCATGTCTGCCGCAGTCCCAGTGCTATAGGTCCCCTCCTCCAGGAGACCAGTGCCACTGCCATATCTCCCAACCCATGCATTTTGGTGGTGGCTGTGGCAGCAGTGGGCCCTGCAGAAGCCTGAGGCACACCTTTTAAATCTGAGTGCCCCATCCCATTCTGGACCAAATCCTGCCTACAACAGGTAAAGAGAACCTCTGCAGATGACTGGACTGAAAGAAAAATCAACCAGGACAAAAGAGCAGGGTCCATGTAATAGACATAGACATATGTCATAGACATACTCCTCGAAGAAATAGGTTCTGGGTAACTAAGGACACTTTATTGCAGGGCACTACAGGACCTTTTCTTCATACAGCCATTTTTTTCAAGAGCAGGAAAAACAGTTTACTTTCCTAATACACAGAGAAACAGACAAAAAGTCAGGAAAAAAAAATGAGAAGACAGAGTAATATGTCCCAAATGAAAGAATAGGACAAAACCACAGCAAGAGACCAAAGTGAAATACATATAAATGATATGCCTGGTAGAGAATTTAAAGTAAAAGTCACAAAGATACTCACTGGACTTGAGAAAAGAGTGGAGGACATCAGTGAGACAATAAACAAACAAAAATAAATAAATAAAAAAGAACCAATCAGGGATGAACACAATAAATGCAATTGAAAATACACTAGATAGGATAAATAGCAGGCTAAAGGAAACAGAGGAACAAATTAGTGACCTGGAAGACAGAATAATAGAAGTAATCAAGCTGAACAGGTAAGAGGAAAAAAAATATGTAAAATAAGAATAAGGGAATTCAGAACCTCCATCAAGTGTTATAGGAATCCCAGAAGAAGAAAGAGAAGAGAGGACAGAAAATTTATTTGAAGAAATAATAGTGATGAGCCCTGGGTGTTATATACAACTAATGAATCACTGAACAGTACAACAAAAACTCATGATATACTACTATATGTTGGTTAATTGAATTTAATAAAAATAAAAAATAATAAATAATAAGGAAAGGAAAAGAAAAGAAGAGAAGAGAAAAAGAAATAATAGCCAAAACATCCCTAATATGGGGAGGAAACAGATATACAGATCCAGTAAGTACAGAGATTCCCCCAACAAAATCAACCTGAGGAGGTCCACACCAAAATACAGAGTAATTAAAATGGCAAAAAAAAGTAATGATAAAGAGAAATTTTTTTAAAGCAGCTAGAGATGCGACAGTTGCATACAAGGGAAACTTCATAAAGTTATCAGTGGAGTTTTCAGCAGAAACTCAGGCCAGAAGTGAGTGCCATGAAATATTCAAAGTGCTGAAAGGAAAAATCCATAGCCGATAAGGCTATCATTCGGAATAGAAGACATAAGGAGTTTCTCAGATAAACAAAAGCTAAAAGAATTCATGAGTACTAACCCAGCCCTATAATAAATGTTAAAGAGTACTCTTTGAGTAGAAAGGAAAGAACATAAGAGTATGAGAGGTAGAAAACACAAAAGCAGTAAAAATATATTTATCTATAAAAATCACTCAAGGTATTCACAAAATAAAAGGTATATGCCACCGAATACATAAAACATGGGGGAAGAGGACTAAAGAGTGGGTTCAAATATAGGGAACCATTGACTTAATATATAGACTGTTGTACGAATAAGATGTTATTGGGCGCCTGGGTGGCTCAGTGGGTTAAGCCGCTGCCTTCGGCTCAGGTCATGATCTCAGGGTCCTGGGATCGAGCCCCACATCGGGCTCTCTGCTCAGCAGGGAGCCTGATTCCCTCTCTCTCTCTCTCTGCCTGCCTCTCTGCCTACTTGTGATCTCTGTCTGTCAAATAAATAAATAAAATCTTAAAAAAAAAAGATGTTATGTACAATCTAATGATAACCATGAATCAAAAATAAGTAATAAATATGCAAAGAAGAGAAAGGAATCCAAGTATATCACCAGCATATCACCAAAGAAAGCCAGCAAAAATGAAAGAAAGCAAGAAAAGAAAGGATCAGAAAAAAAGTTATTAAAACAACCACAAAACAAGTAACAGAATGGCAATAAATATATATCAATAATTACTTCCAAAGTAAATGGACTAAATCTTCCAATCAAATGACATCCGGATAGAAAAACAACACCCATCTACATGCTGCCTACAAGAAACTCATTTTAGACCCAAAGACACATGCAGATTAAAGTAAGGGAATAGGGTGTCTGGGTGGCTCAGTTGGCTAAGCAACTGCCTTTGGCTTAGATCATGATCCCAGAGTCCTGGGATCAAGTCCCACCTCAGGCTCCCTGCTCAACAGGGAATCTGCTTCTCCTGCTGAACTCTCCCCTCTCATGCTCTCTCTCTCTCTCTCTCTCATTCTCTCTATCACTCTCTCAAATAAATAAATAAATAAAATCTTTAAAAGTTGAGGGAATAGAGGTTTGAATTTATGATGCAAATGTATGTCAAAAGAAAGCCAAGGTACCAATACAAATTACAGACACACTGGACTTTTTTTTTTCCTGGACAGCTCATTATTTTTAATGTACAATACTCAAGGTACAAGAAAATGGCACCTAATAAAGTTATAAATAAAAATCAGATCAGTCATCAGGGACTCTTGAGTTAATGACATCTTCATAACTTCAAAGCTTATCTTTGCTTTCCAGGTGTAATTTGATAAGATCATCCATTTGAAGAATGTTAATTGAAGCTTCTATTCAATTTTGAAATTTCAAACTCTGTTCAAATTTCCAACTCTTAACTTTCACTGGTTAAATTTAAATCATGGTTGATTTAAATACCCCTGCTTATTTGTTCTTTCAAGGTTTACCATTGACAAAATCAAGACCAATCCATTTTAGATTTTTGCATTCTTGGTTAACTTGAACCTCATTACTGAAAGCTCTTAAATTTGCAATAAAATATGTAAAGTTTGAGGCAGCATTAATTGCCAGTGTTGTCAGGAATAATAAGAGATCTCACGGGGCACCTGGGTGGCTCAGTGGGTTAAGCCTCTGACTTCAGCTCAGGTCATGGTCTCAGGGTCCTGGGATCAAGCCCCCCATCTGGCTCTCTGCTTGGCGGGGAGCCTACTTCCTCCTCTCTCTCTGCCTGCCTCTCTGCCTACTTGGGTTCTCTCTCTCTGTGTCAACTAAATAAATAAATAAAATCTTAGGAGAAAGAAGAAGAAAAGAAGAAGAAGAAGAAGAAGAAGAAGAAGAAGAAGAAGAAGGAGGAGGAGGAGGAGGAGGAGGAGGAGGAGGAGGAGGAGGAGGAGGAGGAGGAGGAGAAGAAGAAGGAGGAGAAGAAGAAGGAGAAGAAGAAGAAAGAAGAAGAAGAAGAAGAAGAAGAAGAAGAAGAAGAAGAAGAAGAAGAAGAAGGAGAAGAGATCTTGCAAACTCCACAATAGCAAGCTGTTTTTGAGATCCCATGCTGGTTGTATGGTTTTCAAGGTATATGAAAGGGGTTGCTTCTACAGTATCCCCACCTGGAATCATGGATTTTGAGTCCAAAACTCTCTTCAAAACACAAAATTTATCATGTAAAGAGCACTCCATCTCATCACATGTGAAATCATTTGTCCCACATAAGATAATTAATGCAGATTATGAGTCTTAGTACTACTTTAAAAAACAAAGTGAAATTCTTAAATCAATATTTTCATAAAATCAGTCTATATATATATTTGCCATAATCAATTTGATTGACTCCTGCTTACATGGCTCATTCAGACATGGAAGCAATACCTGGACTTTGTAGAAGAGATGAAATGGTTATTCCATCTTCATTTACAACAGCCTAATATTGTTCTCTCCCATGTGTATAACTGCTCATATCACTAAAAGACTAGAGTAGTAAATCAATGGAAAGAAACAAAATACACTTTAGCAAGACACAAGGACACTATATAATAATAAGGGGGACAATCTAATCAGATATAACAACTGTAAATATATATGTACCCAGTATAGGAGCACAAAAATATATAAAACAGTTCATGGTTAACATAAAGGAATTAAGCAATAGTAATACAATAATAGTAGGGGACTTTAACACCTCATTTACATTAATGGATAGATCATCCAAACCAAAAATTAACAAGGAAAGAGTGGCTTTGAATGAACTAGATGGATTAGATGGATTTAATAGGTATATTCAGAAAATTCCTAAAAGAGAAGAATACACATTATTTTTGAGTGCAGATGGAACAATCTCAGATTAGATTACATATTAGACCATGAAACAAGTTTCACCAAATTAGAAAATATTGAAGATGTATCATGCATCTTTTCTGACTAAAACTCTGTGAAACTAGAAATAAACTGCAAGAAAAATCTGAAAATAGCACAAATATATTAAGGTCGCACAACATGCTAGTAAACAATGAATGAGTCAACCAAGAAATCAAAGAATAAACGAAAAAGTACATGGAGAGAAATGAAAAAGAAATTACAATGGTCCTGAATCTTTGTGATACAGCCAAAACTGTTTCAAGAGGGAATTTATATCAATATAGGCCTACCTCAAAAAGCAAGAAAAATCTCAAATAAACAACCTAACCTTATATCTAAAAAGCTAGAAAAAGACAGACAAAACCCAAAACCAACAGAGAAGAAAATAATAAAAATGAGAGCAGAAATAAGTGCGATAGAGACTTTTTAGTTCATTTTAGTTTTTTAAACAAAAAAAAATAGAAAGATCAATAATACAAGGAGCTCTTTGAAAAAATCAATAACATTGATAAACTTCTACCAGGCTCATCAGAAAAAGAGAGAGAACTCAAATAAAAAAAACCACAAATGAAAAAGGAGAAATCACAACTGACACACAACAAAAATACAAATGATTGTAAGGGAATGTTATGAAAAATTATTTGCCAAAAAATTGGACAACTTAGAAGAAATGAATAAATTCCTAGAAACAGATAACCTAACAAAATGAAGCAGGGAGAAATAGACAATATGAACAGACTGATTACCAGCAATAAAATTGAATTAGTAATCAAGAAATTCCCAACACAAAAAAATACAGAACCAGATGGCTTCACAAGCAAATTCTACCAAATATTTAAAAAGGTTAATATCTATTCTTCTCAAACCAGCCCCCAAAATAGAAGGAAAACCTTTGCATTCACTTTATGAAGACAGCATTGTTCCAAAAACAAAATCAGATAGATACCACAAAAAAGAAAATTACAGAGTAATATCTCTGATGAACATATATGTAACAATTCCCAACTAAATATTAGCAAACAGAATCCCAGAATACATTTAAAAAAATCATTCTCCATGATCAAGCAGGATTTATTCCCAGGATGAAACTATGGATCAATATTCACAACTCAATCAAAATGATACATCATGTCCATAAGAGAAAGGATAAAAATCATACCATTTCAACAGATGCAGAAAAAGAATATGACAAAGTACAACATCCATTTATGATAAAAATTCTCAAGAAAATAGGTTTAGAGGGAACATACCCAATATAATAAGGTCATACATGAAAAAAACCACACCTAATATTATTCTCAATGGTTAAAAACTAATAGCTTTTCCTCTAAGATCAGGAATAAGACAAGGATGTCCAGTCTCTACACTTTTATTCAACATAGTACTGGAAGTCCTAGCCACAGAAATTAGACAACAAAAAGAAAAAACATGTATCCAAATTAGTAAGAAAGAAGTAAAACTTTCACTATTTGAAGATGATAAGATACTGTATATATAAAAATCTTGAGAGAGCACAGGAAGTAATTTCTCTGACATTGACCATAAACATTTTTCTAGAGATGTCTCCTGAGGCACAGAAAATAAAAGCAAAAATAAACTATTGTGACTACATTAAAAAAAAAAACTTCACAGCAAAGCAAACAATCAAAAAGACAAAAATACAACTTATGAAATGGGAAAAGATATTTGCAAATGACATGTTCAAGAAAGGGTTAGTATCCAAAATATATAAAGAACTTATACAACCCAACACAAACACCCAAAACCAATAATCCAATTTAAAAATGGGCTGAAGACATGAACATGATCTCAGCTCAAATCTTGATCACAGGGTAATGAGTTCAAACCCTGTGTTGGGCTCCACTCTGAGTGTGAAGCCTATTTAAAAAAAAAAAAAAGTTAAAAATAAAACTATACTATGATCTAGGAATCACACCACTGGGTATTTACCTCCCAAATCCAAAAACACTAATTCAAAGGGACACATGGAATCCTCTGTATACTGCAACATTGTTTATAATAGCCAACTATGGAAGAAGCCCAGTGTCCATTGATAGATGAATGGATAAAAATGATATATATAAAATGGAATATTCGGTCATAAAAAGAATGAAATCATGCCATATGCAACAACATGGGGGATCTAGAAAGTGTAATGCTAAGTGAAATAAGTCAGTCAGAGACAGACGAATACCATATGATTCCACTCATATGTGGAATTTAAGAAACAAAACAAACAAGGAAAGGAGAAAAAGAGAGAGACAAACACACACCCCAAAAACACACTCTTAACTATAAAACACAGATGGATACCAGAGGGAAGGTGAGTGAGGGGATGGATGAAATAGAAAAAGGGGATTAAAAGTACACTTATCTTGATGTTCACTGAATAACATATGGAACTGCTGAATCACTACATTGTGTACACCTGAAACTAATACAATACTGTATGTTAACTATAATGGAATTAAAACTAAATTAAAAAAATAAAACAAAGTATGAAATAATTATCAACATTATATCATTTTTATTAAAAATAATTATTTCTAGGGTTTTTGGGTGACTAAGTCAGTTAAGCATCCAACTCTTGATTTCAGTTCAGGTTATAATCTCAGGATTGTGAGATCAAACCCCACATTGGGCTCCCTGCTGGGCATGGACCTGCTTCAGATTCCCTCTCTCCCTCTGCCCCACTGCTCCCTCAATCTCAAAAAAAAAAAAAACTTTTTTGTATATGACCAGAAAAATGCTTAGAAGGATATACTACAAAACAATAGTTTTGATTAGCATTTGATTATATAATTACATTTTATCTTTATTTTATTTATATATTTGCATCTTAAAAACATTTTTATAATGTCCATTTTTATGTAAATATTTTATAACAGAACACAAATTATTCTATAAAGTAGCACCAAGCCCTTAATATTTACAACACACAGGCCCTTAAAATTATTTTGAGATTCTTAGCAGGAATAACACAAAGTATAAGTTAATATTTTACTATACCTAAACATGATATCAGTTCTTTGCTATATATATATATCTATATATATATATATATCAATGAAATGAAAAAAGGAGTAAAACCAAAGCATTAAAAATTAATGTTCTAAAAAAATCAATCAACCAAATCAAATACTATTTAGAGAAATATTAACACATGTTTGCTTAACCTAGTCCACAGTCACTTTTTACTTTGTCATATCAGGACAATTTATGATGTTATTAGTTATTTTTCTTATCCCTTATTACTTGACCAAAATATTGGTTTGAACAAAATAGCACAATAGAAAATATGGTGGTGCAGCACTAACTGGGAATGAGTCTTCTTGTTTTGTTTTCAATGTGTTTGTGAAGAAAAGTCTCCTAGTCTTCTGGAAACTGAAAAGGATAAAGTAAGACACCAATGTATTAGAATCATGTAAGTAGAAAGCACAATAGTAGTGAGAATATTCTGAAAACCTGTCACTTCAACAAAAAGATTTAATTCAAAACCAAAGAAGCAACAGAAAATAAAAAGATTTGCAAATGTAAACTTTTAAAATTCGATATTGGAAATTCATTTATTTTTGAAACCAGCCAAAACCTTAAAAATTACTCTTTCTTTCCCCATTATAATTCATGTCATCACAAACACCTAGAACATAAAAGAGGCCTACCTCTAGCCTGTCTTGGATGTAAGTCAGGTGGTAGCAGTCACCTAAAGAGAACTCAGCTTTTGGCATTAAAAATAATTTTTCAGGTGGAGGAAGCAAGATGGTGGTGGAGTAGGAGACTGAAATATCATCAGGTCCCAGGAGTTCAGCTAGATAGTTATCAAACCATTCTGAACACCCACAAACTCAATAGGAGATAGAAGAGAAGAAGAGCAACAATTCTAGGAATAAAAAAAAAAAATTGACCACTTTCCAGAAGGTAGGATGTGTGGAGAAGTGAATCCAAAGTGATGGGAAGATAGATTGCGGAGGGGGTGGGGGGCCTGGCTCCTGAAAAGTGAGAGAACAATGGAGAAAAAATTGGAATTTTTTGAAGTCTGCTTGACGTCATTCCAGAGGCTATGTGGGGGGAGGAGCCTTCATGGGGACAGTGTGGTCACAGGACCTCTGTGTTCACAGAAATACCAGGGGTGTCTGAGTGTGGCAAAGTGTGTTAGGTATCAGAGTGGAGAAACTGGCTACAAAGATGGAGCCAAGGAGTGAGCTCTCAGATCAGGGTACTTTAAACTGTGATCCAAGGCACAATCAGGCCACTGCTCTTTGTGCAGGGACCCCACAAGGGGAAGATCCAGAGAGACCTCTTCTTCCTCCTCCAGGAGGAGTGGTGCAGGAACATGTGACAGGAATCTGCTGAGTTTGGAGACTCCAAATGGGACTGTGCACCAGAGATAGAAACAGTTGGTCAAAGGCCAGTTGAGCTCAGTGCAGCCAGAGACCAGAGAGATGGGAAGGATTGACTGCTTTTCTCTGAGGGTACATTGAGAAGTGGGGCCCCAAGCTCTAGGCTCCTATGGGTGGAGATTTGGAGGCTGCCAAAGCCATTCTCATCATCCAAAGCTGTACAGAAAGCATTCAGGGAATAAAAGGTACTGAAAGTGAACCCAAGCAGATTACTTAGCCTGGCCCTTGACAAGGGCAGTACAATTATACCTTGGGCAAAGACATTTGAGAATCACTGTAAAAGACCCCTCCCCCAGAAGGTCAGCAAGAACTTCCAGCCAAGACCCAAGTTCACCATTCAATGAGAATTGTGGGACTCCAGAGCTAAGGGAAAGCAACAACACATAGAATTCATGGCTTTTGTCCCATGATCTTTAAGTCTTTCAAAGTTAAATTTATTTTATTTTATTTTATTATTCTACTTTTATTAACTTTCCCCTTTCCTATTTTAATGTTCTTTAACTATTTTATCTTATCAATAGCTTTTTTTGTGTGTGTGTGTGTGTGCTTTTATTTTTTTTTATTTTTTTTTAAATTTTTTATTTTTTATAAACATATATTTTTATCCCCAGGGGTACAGGTCTGTGAATCACCAGGTTTACACACTTCACAGCACTCACCAAATCACACACCAGTCAGAATGGCTAAAATCAACAAGTCAGGAAATGACAGATGCTGGCGAGGATGCGGAGAAAGGGGAACCCTCTTATCAATAGCTTTTTAAGAAATTTTTAAAATTTCCATTGTTATAGTCATATTTTATTTCTTCATTATATTTGATCTTACTTTTTGTATACATATAGGTTATTTTTCTTTAAAATTTTGGGATACAAGTTGTTCTAATGGATCAAAATATAGCCTAAATCTAGTCCATGGCTTTGTTCTAGTCTCCAGCCTGATCACATTCTCTCCTCCTCATCTTTTTTGCTTTTTCCAACTGACTTATCTTATCAATTCCTTTCTTAGAATTTTTAATTTTCATATTTACAGCCATATTCCATCCCTTCATTGTGTTTACCCTTATTTTTGTGTATATATATAAGTTTTTCTTTCTTTAAAATCTTGGGAGGTAGTTTCTTCTAAGAGACCAAATACACCCCAAATCAAGTGGGTGGCTCTATTCTATTCAGCAGTCTAATATCTATCTATATCTATATCATCTCTGTATATAAAATTATATTTTTATATTTTTATTTATTTATTTTATTTTATTTTGTTCCCCTTTCTTCTCCCCCTCAGTTTCAGTTCTTTTCTGATTTCATTAGCATATATATTTCTGGGGTCTTTGCCACCCATTTAGTACATACTCCCTCATTTATATATTCTTATCTGGATAAAATGATAAGGCAGAAAAAAAAATTATCACAAAAAAAAAAAAAGAACAATATGCAGTATCAATGACTAGGGACCTAATCAATACAGGTATCGGTAATATGTCAGACCTAAAGTTAAAAATGATGATTATCAAATCACTGAAAATCAAATGACTTGATTATCAAATCATTTTGAGCTAGCTGGGCTCAAAAAAGGCATGGAAGATGTTAGAGAATTCCTTCCAGAGGAATAGAAGAACTAAAATCTAAACAAGTTGAAATAGCGCTATAAATGAGGTGCAATAAAAAATGAAGGCTCTTACTGCTAGGATAAATGAGGCAGAAGAGTGAATTAGTGATATAGAAGAACAAATGATGAAGAATAAAGAAGCTGGGCAAAAGAGAGACAAACAACTACTGTCCCACAAGGGGAGAATTTGAGAGATAAGTGATACCATAAGACAAAACAATATTAGAATAATTAGGATTCCAGAAGAAGAAGAAAGAGAAAAGGGGGCAAAGATACATTGGAGTGAATTATAGTGGAGAATTTCCTTAATATGGCAATGGGAACAAGCATCAAAATCCAGGAGGCACAGAAAACCCCCCTCAAAATCAATAAAAATAGGTCCACACCCTGTCATCTAATAGTAAACTTTACAATCTCAGTGACAAAGAGAAAATCCTGAAAGCAGCTCAGGACAAGAGGTCTGTAACATACAATGGTAGAAATATTAGTTTAGCAGCAGACTTATCCACAGAGACCTGGCAGGCCAGAGAGAACTGGCATGATATATTCAGAGCACTAAATAAGAAAAATATGCAGCCAAGAATACTATATCCAGCTAAACTATCATTGAAAATAGAAGGAGAGATAAAAAGTTTCCAGGACAAACAAAAACAAAAAGAATTTGCAAACAGCAAACCAGCCCTAAGGGAAATATTAAAAGGCATCCTCTAGGCCAAGAGAGAGCCTAAAAGCAATAGACCAGAAAGGACAGAGACAACGTACAGTGAAAGTCACCTTACAGGCAATACAATGGCAATAAATTCATATCTCTCAATAGGTACCCTGAAAGTAAATGGGCTAAATGTCACAATCAAAAGATACAGTGTATCAGAATGGATAAAAAACCAAAACCCATCAATATACTGTCTACAAGAAACTCATTTTAGACCCAGAGAAACCTCCAGATTTAAAGTGAGGGGGTGGAAAATCATTTACCATGCTAATGGACATCAAAAGAAAGCTGGGGTGGCAATCCTTATATCAGATCAATTAGATTTTAAGCCAAAGACTATAAAAAGAGATGAAGGAGGATACTATAACATACTTAAAGGGTCTGTCCAACAAGAAGATCTAATAATTTTAAATATCCATGCTCCTAACATAGGAGCAGCCAATTATATAAACCAATTAATAACAAAAATCAAAATAATACACTGACAATAATAAAATAATAGTAGGGGATTTTAACACCTCTCTCACTGAAATGGACAAATCATCTAAGCAAAAGATGAAACAAGATGGGATTGGGAGGGAGACAAACCATAAGTGACTCTTAATCTCACAAAACAAACTGAGGGTTGCTGGGGGGATGAGGTTTGGGAGAAGGGGGTGGGATTATGGACATTGGGGAGGGTATGTGCTTTGGTGAGTGCTGTGAAGTGTGTAAACCTGGTGATTCACAGACCTGTACCCCTGGGGATAAAAATATATGTTTATAAAAAATTTAAAAAAAAAAAGATCAACAATGAAATAAAGGACTTAAATAACACACTAGACAAGATGGACATTAGAGATATATTCAGAACATTCCATTCCAAAGCAACCGAATATACCTTCTTCTCTAGTGCACATGAAATATTTTCCAGAGTAGATCACATCCTGGGTCAAAATATCAGGTCTCAAGCGATACCAAAAGATTGGGATCATTCCCTGCATATTTTCAAACTGCAATTCTCTGAACCTAGAAATCAATCACAAGAGGAAAGTTGGAAATAACTCAAATACATGGAGGTTAAAGAGCATCTTCTTAAAGAATCAATGGGTCAACAAGGAAATTAAAGAAGAACTTTAAAAATTTATAGAAACAATTGAAAATTAAAACACAACTAAAGACACAACAATGTGAGTCCTAAGAGGAAAGTCTATAGTGATAAAAGCCTTTCTCAAGAAACAAGGTCTCAAGTACACAACCTAATATTAAACCTAAAGGAGCTGGAGAAAGAACAGCAAAGAAAGCCTAAACCAAGCAGAAGAGAAATCATGAAGATCAGAGCAGAAATAAATGCAATAGAAACCAAAAGAACAGTAGAACAAATCAATGAAACTAGGAGCTGGTACTTTGGAAGAATTAATAAGATTGATAAACTCCTGGCCAGACTTATCAAAAAGAGGGAGAGAGAGAGAGAGAGAGAGAGAGAGAAAGGACCCAAATTAATGAAAGAGGAGAGATCACAACCAACACCAAAGAATATAAACAATTATAAAGACATATTATGAGCAACTATACACCAGCAAATTTGACAATCTGGAAGAAATGGATGCCACAACTGAACCAGGAAGAAATAGAAAACCTGAGAAGACCAGATCCATAACCAGTAAAGAGATTTAAACAGTCAACAAAAATCTTCCAAAAAACAAGAGCCCTGGGCCAGATGTCCTCCCAGGGTACTTCTACAAAACATTTAAAGAAGAATTAATAACTATTTTCCTGAAACTGTCCCAAAAATTAGAAATGGAAGGAAAACTTCCAAACTCATTTTATGAGGCCAGCATCACCTTGATCCCAAAACCAGACAAAGACCCAATTCTCAAAAAGGAGAATTGTGGACCAATATCCTTAATGAACACAGATGTAAAAATTCTCACCAAAATATTAGCCAATAGGACCCAACAGTACATTAAAGGGATTATTCATCATGACCAAGTGGGATTTATTCCTGGGCTCCAAGTTTGGTTCAACATCCACAAATCAATCAATGAGATACAATACATTAATAAAAGAAAGAACAAGAACATACAATACTCTCAATTGATGCTGAAAAAGCATTTGAGAAAGTACAGCATCCCTTCTTGATCAAAACTCTGCAAAGTGTAGGGATACCTCAATATCATCAAAGCCATCTAGGAAAAACCCACAGCGAATATCATTCTCAATGCAGAAAAACCCAGAGCTTTTCGCTGAAGGTCAGGAACACTGCAGGGATGTCCATTATCACCACTGCTGTTCCACATAGTACTAGAAGTCATAGCCTCAGCAATCAGACAGCAAATGGAAATAAAAGGCATCTGAATTGGCAAAGAAGAAGTCAAACTCTCACTCTTGGCAGATGATATGATACTTTATGTGGAAAACCCAAAAGACTCCACTCCAAAACTGCTAGAACTCATACAGGAACTCAGTAAAGTGTCAGGATATAAAACCAATGCACATAAACCAGTTGCATTTTTCTGCACCAACAGCAGAACAGAAGAAAGAGAAATTAAGGAGTTGATCCCATTTACATTTGCGCCCAAAAGCATAAGATACCTAGGAATAAACCTAACCAAAGAGGCAAAGAATCTGTACTCAGAAAACTATAAAGTACTCATGAAAGAAATTGAGGAAGACACAAAGAAATGGAAAAACGTTCCATGTTCATGGATTGGAAGAATAAATATTGTGAAAATGTCTATGCTACCTAAAACAATCTACACATTTAATGCAATCCTTTTCAAAATACCATCAACTTTTTTCAAAGAAATGAAACAAATAATCCTAAAATTTATATGGAACCCAAAAAGACCTTGAATAGCCAGAGGAATGTTGAAAAAGAAAGCCAAAGTTGGTGGAATCACAATTCCAGACTTCAAGTTCCTATTACAAAGCTGTCATTATCAAGACAATATGGTACTGGTGCAAAAACAGACACATAGATCAATAGAACAGAATAGAGAGCCCAGAAATTGACCTTCAACAACATAGTCAACTAATCTTCAACAAAGCAGGAAAGAATGTCCAATGGAAAAAAGTTTCTTCAACATGGTGTTGGTAAAATTGAACAGCCACATACAGAAAAATGAAACTGGACCATTTCCTTACACCATAAACAAAAATAGACTCCAAATTGATGAAAGACCTCAATGTGAGAATGTAATCCATCAAAATCCTTGAGGAGAACACAGGCAGCAACCTCTTCATCCTTAGCTGCACCAATTTCTTCCTAGAAACATGGCCATAGCAAGGGAAGGAAGGGCAAAAATGAGTTATCAGGGCTTCATCAAGATCAAAAGCTTTTACACAGCAAAGGAAACAGTCAACAAAACCGAAAGAAAATTGAGAGACTCAAGAAGATATTCATAAATGGCATAATAGATAAAGGGCTAGTATTCAAAAATCTATAAAGAACTTATCAAACCCAACACCCAAAGAACAAATAATCCAACTAATAAATGAGCAGAACATATGAACAGACATTTCTGCAAAGAAGACACATAAAAAGTGATACACATCACTTGGCATCAGGGAAATAAAAAACAAAACCACAATGAGATACCACCTCATACCAGTCAGAATGGCTAAAATTAACAAGTCAGGAATGGACAGATGTTGGCAAGGATGCGAAAAAGGGGAACCTTCCTACACTCTTGGTGGGAATGCAAGTTGTTGCAACCACTCTGGAAAACAGTATGGAGGTTCCTCAAAAAGTTGAAAATAGAGGCACCCTATGACCCAGCATTTGCATTACTGAGTATTTACTGTAAAGATACAAATGTAGTGATCCAAAGGGGCATGTGCACCCAAATTTTTACAGCAGCAATGTCCACAATAGCCAAACTATGAAATGAGTCTAGATGTCCATCAAAAGATGAATGGATAAAGAAGAGGTGGTATATATATACAATGGAATACTATGCACGCAACAAAGAATGAAATCTTGTCATTTGCAATGACATGGATGAAACTAGAGGATATTATGTTAAGCGAAATAAGTCAGTCAGAGAAAGATTATTATATGATCTCTCTGATATGAGGAATTTGAGAGGCTAGGCAGGGGGTCATGAGGGGTTAGGGAGGGAAAAAGTGGAACAAGATGGGATTGAGAGGGAGACAAACCATAAGAGACTCTTAACTCATGAAATAAACAGAGGGTTGCTGGGAGGTGGCTGGGTTATGGACAGAGGTACTGATAAGGTGGCTGGGTTATGGACATTGGGGAGGGTATATGCTATGGTGAGTGCTGTGAAATGTGTAAGCCTGATCTTTCACAGACTTGTACCTCTGGGGCAAATAATACATCATATGTTAATACAAAAAAAAATCTTTAAAAGAAAAAACCAATCTGCCTACTCATTAATGAGATAATCTCTAAAATGTTTCCTCAACCCATACCAAGATGGCATTTCCCCATAACATTAAGACATGAGAAACTAGTTCAAGATTAAATTAAAAACTCAACCCTTTCAACCTATCAGAAGACCAAAGAAATATTTTCATTCTAATAATTTAAGAAAATTTTTTCAGAAATTCCAAACTTTTCCTGAGCCCTGTTTTACAGGGAGGAGAGATAACCTACATATATATGGTGGAAATTCACTCTAGTTTGAGCAGTGTTGGGTTAGCTTAGTTAAAGGATTAATGTGTCTACATGACATGTGAGGCACACCTCTTCTGATCTTCTGTCACCAGGTTATGGGCCCCAAGACAGAATGAAGATAAATCCACCATGCTTGCTGGAAGCTACTGTGTAATATACCATATTTGTACAACGATTTTTTTCAGTTATTTTCTCTATTTAAAATCTCTAAGATCTTCAGTGACTTTTAAAGAAGTAAACCCATTAATTAAAACCACATGGCTCTTAAGTTCAAAAGGTTTTTTTCAAAACAGCTAATTTATTATTCTGAGTTCAAATGGTATTAATACTGTTATATACACAAAATAAAAGACTGACATAATTCTGTACACATAATGTATACCTTATGATATATACATGAAACTATGGCATTGATGATAGTTTGGGAGCTTCCACTCCTGTGATTCTAACTAATCCATAATGGAAATCATTCTATATGCTTCAATATAATCATAGGGCCCCTAGACAGTTAAAAAGAAAACTTAATGGGGTTTTGGGGACTATGTGAAGACCCTTGAAAGTCGTTGTATTTGAGTTCTCCTTGGGATTTCTAAGTTAGAGCCGGTTTATATCCTTTATGGCATTTATTAATTTCAAAAATTTTTATTGGAACCTATCTATGTGTCAAGTATTACATAGGTGCTGGAGGATGGTTTATAGACAAAAAGGTGGTGATCGTAACACAGAAGGCTAAGGTCTATGAGGAAGTGGAGGACATCAGAAATCATCTAACCTGATCTTGAGCTTAGTTTTCACATGTATGCTGTTGCTTTTTAAATGTATGCTTTTTAAATGCCCCATGTAAACAGGGACATTCCCACATTGGGACTATCACAAAGGCCCAAGGTTTCCAACTTCTGGTTAACAGGTATACCCACAAATCTCCTGTAAAAAAAAAAAAACCTGACAATTCAAATCCAGACTGTCTGGTACTAGCAGCCTTGCTCACTTGTCAAGGCTGCTTATGCAAACTTCACGGCTCATGACAGACTACAGGTAAGAATGGATCCATCCTAAAATGGTTGAATGTGTGCTGCAAGCTCAGCAGAAATCTGGCTCTGATAGCCGAGGTAAGAAATGTTCTCCTACTTTTCATCTCTTTCCAGTGTCTCTGGACTTGGGATTTTGTCCTTTCTTCTCCAGTAAATCAGACCATGTGCTTTGTAGAATTTATCCTAAATCCTGTCACATGACAATAAAAACTCAATGGGATTTTCTTGCAAAATAGACTTCCTGGGTGATGTTGAAATGGAAATCATGAGAAAGAATGTTAAGATTTTCCTCTTGTGTTTAGGAGAAACACAAGAGAGCAAGCTTGTTGGAGGCAAACTGAGTTTGCTTATAGAGAGAGTGACCTTAGGGTCCCCATATAAACCCAACTTTTCCCACTCCAGACTGCTGGACTATGTGAGTGTCTGGTTTGTCTAATTTGATTATGAGCCCCCTGGGCAAGAACTTTGTCTAATTCCGTGTTCTCTACAGCATCTAGCCCTTTGTTGGCACCACCGAATGCCAAAGAACACTCAGTCCTTGTTAACTAATAATAAGGTTGACTTCCCAACTCAATATGATGAGGTTTCTGTCATTTTTATGCCAGTGTTCTGATTTGTATTTCATATTTGTGTCTGGAGAGCAAGCTTCATGTGTTACTGAATCACCTCTGGACTGATCTTCTTTTCAGGAAATGTAGGCATGAGGTTGAATGTTTTTCAACCATGAGTTTTGGGAACACAGACTGCTGAAATATGCTAGGATACATGAAGGGGAAATGTTTCTGAAAGAAACTTTTTTTTAACAGTCATGGGGATCTCTACGAGCCAAGGATACAGACTGGTTAGCAGATGTGACCATAAAACCAGCAGGTCCCTTCAATGCAAATATTTCACTTCAGTTTCTCTGTTCCTAAGGAAAATAATCAGGTTGTTTGGTTGGGGTTTGGCATTCTTTTTTTTTTTTTTTTTTGTCTATTGATTTAATATTACTTTTTAATTGTACTTTTTAATTTACATATTACTTGATCTAATTCTAAATCAATAATTACGTTTCTCTTCATGTAATATAAGTCACCATACTGATTTTTTATAGGCAGAAATCAGATATTACATATGGCATTTCACAACCCAAACATAACAAATGAATTTTCTGGGCAATCCCATCTAACATTCAGGTGAATGGGGAAAATGTCTTCATCAATAGAGGACACTGTCATTTTATTTATTTATGTATTTAGCCATTTAGGATGCCTTATAACTTTTTGTTGAAAGTTATGGGGTGCCTGGGTGGCTCAGTGGGTTAAGCCGCTGCCTTCGATTCAGGTCATGATCTCAGGGTCCTGGGATCGAGTCCCACATCGGGCTCTCTGCTCAGCAGGGAGCCTGCTTCCTCCTCTCTCTCTGACTGCCTCTCTGCCTACTTGTGATCTCTCTCTGTCAAATAAATAAATAAAATCTTAAAAAAAAAAAAGAAAGTTAGACACAATGTATTAATAGGAACTGAGGTAAATTGGTCTTTAGTGTGAAGTTTTATGTTAACCTATCTAGAAGTTGGCAGTGTTCAACATTTTATATAGTTGTACATACTAGAGGCTTCAAATACCTTGTCTTTGTTTTTGTCTTCCTAATCACTTTAAGTTTCCTTAAGAACTTCTCAGCTACTATTTTGCTGTCCTTTCAGCTTTAACTCACTATTATATGGTGCCTCTGTTGTGTGTGTGTGGGGTCGGGGGGAGATATAAGGTATGGGTTAGGAAGAGTATTCTATAATCTTATAAAGAAATCTGTTTTTCAGTGGACATGTGTCACTGGGCTGTAACCTTCACCAATATTTCTTAGCTTTACTCCCCCTCTTAGGTGGGCCAAGGTGGCACCAGAGTTGTATGCATGGCCTTCCCCTAGGTAGGATAAGATTCTGGTTTTAAAAAAAAAACAAAAAGACTCTGGTAAAGTCTTATACCCTGGAGAATGGGACTTTGTTATGGTGATTGATCTCAGTAAGTTTTAAAATTTTACGTTTCCCCTCCCCCTACCAGAAGCACAGGAGATCTTCCTTGGTTCTTCACCAGGAGGATGGTGGGGTTCCTAGAGGCAAATACCATTAAAGTGTGGGGTTCCGCCTAAGTCTGTATACCCCAGGAGTTTCTCATTCTTATGCAAATCCACACACTCAGCATACAAAAATTATTAAAATTACTACTTAATTGTTGCTACTGGGTTTATGGCTACCATGACTTCTGCTCCAGGTAAGCAGATCTTTGTTGTTACTTTCTGAATTTGCATGGTTTTGAGGTAGCAGCTTGACCTGAGTCCTTAGTTTGTTGTTGTGTCCAAAAAAGATCACTGATTTTCAATATGCTCAACTTTTTTCTTGTGAAGACAGAGACTTCCAAGCTCTTTATATATTATTGAAGCTGAGCCATTTATATAATTTTCCACAGGTAAAAATAAATGTGATAAGGGAGTTGATGTACTCCTACAAATAACTGGACTAAAAATTATTTTGAATTATCTTCAAAGCTTATTTCTAATATATAAGTGCATAGGAAAATTTCAGATAACAGAGCTTAGCAGGGTTTCCACTGGAATAACCCATGTAACATAAAAATGAGTGGAATAAATTATAATACACTGAAGAAGAAGGAGTCCATCAGTTCATAATGATATTCCAAAATAATAATTTCAAGTGTTGGGGAGAGAGAGAATGAAGAGTTTTTCTTTACAGAAAAACAGCAATGAATAAATACAGAGGAAATTATAAAATTGGAAAATCACACTTTTGCTGGCACCAGAGTAATGATTAATCTAAGCAACATGTATTGATGATTGATGGATTCCAAAACCATCAAAGGAAGGATCACTGGAGAACAAAATATTCATACAATCTCAAACATCACCTTGCAGAGTACTCATCAATCACAAAACAAAAGTGTACCTGTACACTGAAGAAATACAAGAGACACTACCTTAACCAAATAATCAAACTTAATTTCCCAACCTTGGATACACTGTTATCATATATTTCCTCATATGATGCTCTGTGAAGAACACAACATCACAAGTGTTGTAGTCCTGCCAAAAATACTCTACCTGAATCTGATTAGGAGAAAATAGTCTTTTTAATGATATTGTGCAGAACAATGATCCGGTCTCTTAAAAAATTTAATGTCATAAGAAAAAATAGCTCTGGACTGTTTTAGATTAAAGGAGGATAAGGAAGTGTGATAACTAAATGCAATGCATGATTCTTCACTGATTCCTAGAAGGAGGTATATGAATAGTTATACGAAATTTCATTCAGGCAACATTGGAAACTTGAATATGGACTTTGTTTATTTGATAAAAGCTTCATCTCAACATTAAATTTTCTTATGGTAACTATATTGCAGGTTAAGGGAGAATGTTCTCATTTTAGGAAAGAATTGTTAAGGTACTGGACTAAGTGTCATGATGTCTGCAATTAAACTGGCAAATAGCTGCAAGTTAACAATAAGTTTGTTGAACAGCCCTGTTCACAACTTTTCTGTAAGCTTGATATTTTTTAGAATAGAAAAATGGGAAAGTAAATAAAATCAATGATAGTAATGATAGTATAAAATCAAATGCTTTATCCTTAGAGATGTTAGACATTACACAGGAGAAAAAGTTAAGCTTACTTTCAATTGATAAGTACACTGAAAATTCTTTCAGCATGCTATGTGTGAATTGAATTTTTTGCAAATGAATTACAGCAAAATAATTATCCAAGTATACAGTGACAGTACAATAGTTATGGTAAAATAATCATCCAAATACACAGAAACAAAGAATACAGTAGATAGTCCAAAAACTCTTAAGGGAAAAAAAAAAAACAACTCTGGCTAAAGACATAGAAATTTACAAGGGCTTTGGCCAATAGTGGTGGGGAATTAATATAAGATTTTAGATGCAATGACCTTCCATATATTCTACTTATCACTGACTATACATAAAAATGTCAATAAAAAGTTTATATCCAAATGTAAATAACTACAATATAATGCCCTCCTACCTTAATGATGAACTTTGCACAAACCTGTCTTCTTCAAAATGCTGTTATTTCACTGTACTGGTTACTTTGACAACATGTGAAATAATGAGAATGTACACTTAGTCTTGGCTCTGATGCTTTCCCTAAATAGGGCACTTTTAAAGACACATTCTCTCCTGCAAGTGATGGTAAAGTGATTAAAATGATGGCAAAATCCAACATAAAGGTCAGACTGAGTATTGCCAACTGCTAGAAACTTTCGTAAAGTGTCTGAGTAATGTTTTTATCCTTCCACATCACCACCTCTACTTGCGGTGTGTGCCAAGGCCCCAGGGAAAGGTTAGTCAGTGTGTTCATAAACAGAGCAGGAGAGTAATAAGTGAGGGAGGAGGATTAACTATCTTATCGATTTGGGGTAAAGCACTGGATGCTCTAGAAAAAGAAAAATCCTTCTCTGTTAAGACATGTTTTAGAAGTAGCTTCATTCCAATTAGTGTAATTTATAAACTCTCTTTGCCCTGAGGATTTTCAAGGGCTTGATTTTTAAAAAAGTTAAAGAAAAAGCACCTTTACTATATAAGCAGCAAATGCCACAATTAGGACTGCAGTGTAGACATCCTTACAGGACATAATAATTAACTCAGTAGATGATAAAATCTTGCCTTCTTCCCTGCCAAATTTCAAGAATAAGTAGTCTGTTTTTAAAGGGCTATGTCATAGCTAGAGAAAGGGACAATGGATTTCAAGAGGAATTAGGGATGTATAGAAAAAGGCAAAGAATGAAGAGCCCCTTTCCCTCCAAATTCTGATTTTCCATGCATCCTCTTTGATGTATGAGAATTAGGCAGTGAGTGAGAGGAGAGGAAGTAGAGAAAGTAGAGGGGCATTTACTCCCTTCCCTCTTTAAGACTTTCATTCTCCTTCCAACTCTTATTTTTCCTTTTTTGGAGAAGTAGGATATTTGCATCTTAGAATCTGATGAAGGAGAACAGAAAAGAGGGCCTGAGACTAGCTAGAGAAAGTGCTAAACTCCTCGGCATTTTCTTTCACTTCCTGCCCCAGCTAGAGAGGTCTGCTGCTCTGGGCTGAGCTCAGAGCCTGGAGACCAAACAGCATCAGGTTCCCCAGACATTTCTCTGAGTTCCTTTGAGTCAAGACACTGGGATATAGCAATAGCCTTCAAGTCACATAGCTTGAGATTTAAACCCCAGTTACACTGTTATTTTTTGTTTGAACTTAAAGTCGTTTAGCCAAGAGTTTTAGTATCTTCTGCCAAAAAATAAAAACAAAAAACAAGAGTGAATATGCAGGTGGAGGATATTATTCATAATAATTAGGCTGGTGTGAGGTTCAGATAAGATTGAGAGTTAAGAATTCAGGACTAATCTGACAGTTGTAAGGGCTCAATGATGGAATGATGGGAATGATGGCTGCCCATGTTCTTCAGCCGCCAAAGAAGGTCAGGAATTAGTATCTTTCTTTTGAATCTCTTCATGGAGCCGTGATTTAGGTTATGAAGGGTGTGACATCCCGTCTATTCTGGCTCCTGCAATGTTAATGTAGGCACACCCAGAGCTAGACAGTGTTCCAAAGTAGACAATATTTGTCTTTAAGGTTCTTGTCTGGCTCCTTCCAAAATTAGCTTCTATAGCCAGGATCCCTTTCCCCACATTTTCTTTCTGATATTGGGGTTTCATGTGGCATGCCCCATGCAATCCTTTCTGGGTCTTCACTCTTTTGGCAAACTCATCTACTTTCCTCAAGTCCTCTGTGATAATACCAGACACTACTTCTATAAATTAATCAGTGCTGAGGCTAAGTTCTATTCTCTTTCCTTGTTGCATTGACAAAATCTTTTAGTACCAAAGGATCACAGACTTGATATCCAGAAAGTTAGCAGGATCATTTTGCTGCCTTGGAATTTTATTGTTTCAAAAGAATTTTTCAAAAAAAATACAATTCGGTAATATTTTCATTATTTGAAATACAATATCAAACACTCTTTAAATATTGGCATGTTCTTTGATAAATATAATTAAAATTCTTTTAACTTAAAAAAAAACAAAGAGAATACAGTAATCCTAGATTAAGAATAGAAAATATGAACTCTGATTCAATGGAACTTTCAGGTTAATCATTTACCTACCACCAATTCATTTTCTCTAATTGTAATGGTAATATGATATTAATTCTATACTTATTCTCTGAAGCACTAAAAAAAATAAAGTTTTTTGTGTAAGCAGATTGTCAGTCCTTGTCAAGAAATATGGTTGCTTTATGGCTTTCTGAAAATATGTTTCTGTCCTACATACACACAATTCAGAACAATCAAGTTAAATTTCCCAGTATTTAGTTCATTACAGCGTCCAGAAAAACTGATTTTCCAGCACCTTATCATGGTTGTCACTTTCTTAAGCTATGAATTTCTTCTTCACTAAAATCCATTAGTTTCTAAAAGTGTAGGTTTTACAATTAGTGAGATCATAGCATTTCTCTTGTGTAGAGCTCGTTGGTCACCATGGGGCAAACTAAGTGGCATATGGAAGATTATTCCTCACCAGTTTAAATTTCTCCCTACCTAATACCTTTTTCTGATATACTTACTATGTCACATCTCAAGGATAAGTCAACCCATGATAATATCCTTCCTTTATTCCACATCAGGATATCCAGATCCTTCATCCTCATGAGATTATTCAACCTTAGAACCTATGCTTTCTCTTGTTATCTATAATTGAATATAATCTTTTGGGAACCAAAATAAAAAACAAACAAAAAAAGTTCTTACCCTTCTTACTACTCCTGGTGTCCTCCAACAATGAAAAAATGCATACAAATCTTTGTAGTTTCTGAGTAAAGTATTCATACAGTTTTAGTTTTTTGTTTGTTTATTTGTATTGCTTTTTAATGATTTATTAAGGCTCTCTCAAAGGTTATTTCCCATCAAGGTGTCTTCGAAAGTGTAATGAAATGTCTATCATCAGTTTAGCATATAGACTCTCTCCAGAAATCTTATAACCCCATGACTTTGTCATTTATCCCGAATTTCCTTTTTAGACTGTGTATTAATGCAAAGAAGGAAAAAGTGGAGTCTATTTTTTTCTTTCCCAGGCTATACACACACTCAAGGCTTTCAAAGCAAGATGTCATGTTAGAAATAAAATAAACAGGAAACTTTCCTCTTGGCAATATTTTTCAGAGGCAAAGACTAAATGAATAGTAGCAGCAAAGGTGGAGAGAGCATGCCAAATATTTTTATATTGGTTGGAAAGCAATCTAAATAAAAAGATGGTCCCATGGTGAGCTTTGCCATATTGAGATTCTGAGAGAAATCTGCATGGAGAACATTCCTGGGGCTGGCACTCCTGGAGAGAGCTCCCTTAAATTCTTCACAGCTGGACTCCAGAGACAAGCAGCTACTCTGTGTGCCAAGGACATGGAAGGAGAAGGAACTACCAAGTGATTTCTGAGGAGGCTGGCTCCCAACCCAAATATGAAAATTACAGCCAAGACCCTGATTATTTGTCACTTTTTCCTTGCAATTTTGAATCAGTAATCATATTCCTCTGAAGACAGATGTTCATAAAATTATTGCCAACCACATTTTACACAATCTTTAGTCATTAATTTGCTTAAATTTTCTAAACTAAAGATACCTCTGTTAAAGTTATGTAGATGTCATATGGATGTTCAATAGCACTAAGAACACCAATCAGTTTTGAAAAGTAGGTCCTTTAAGATAAGAATAACTAACCCCTTCTTTAATCCTTTCAGCATGAAGATAAGGACCTGTTGTTTTCAGGGGAGATTTTTCTAATGAACATTTGCATCACTTCTAAATAAGCTATTTGTTTTCTCTGTCTCTAACTCCCTTTAATTATTATTCTACACAAATGAATTCATTGTTATTATATATCTCCCAAGACCTTTCTTTACTTTCTAAATTCCTTAAGACTAATGAGCATGTTCCTTACTATGACCCATGAGTTTTTATGAACTTGTCAAACTTTTTGTAATTAAGTTACTCTAAAGTCCATTGGCTGCTTACATTTGTCTGTGAGAATAGCAAATTTCATTTTTATCCCCACTGAATTATAAAAAAACTTTATTCTAATAAAAAGTTATTTTTGTTATGAATTTTAGCATTTGTAATAAAAAATGTAAGTTTATTAATGACCATACCTTGATTTTTGTATAATAATTGGTTGCTGTTATCTGCTCACCATCTGTTATTTTCTTTTTTTTCAAAGATTGATTTATTTATTTGACAGACAGAGATCACAAGTAGGCAGAGAGAGAGGGTGAAGCAGGCTCCCTGATGAGCTGAGAGCCCGTTGTGGGGCTCATCCCAAGACCCTGAGACCATGACCTGAGCTGAAAGCAGAAACTTAATCCACTGAGCCACCCAGGCACCCCTGTTATTTTCATATCTATATGCTGCTTTTGGTTTTAGCATATGATTTCTCTCACTGTAATGCTTTCTCATCTGTGTTGACTACTAAAGTAAATTTCTACAAGGTGACCCATGCATTTTCTATTACCTACATGGAAATACTATGTAGAATGGTAAAGTCCTTGGGCATTGCTATAGTATAAACCCCAAATTTAAATGTTTAAAGATGACATAAAAAGATAAACATCCTTTACACTTCACCATGTTCTACTGAATTCAAGGGATTCCAATATGGTTTGAAAAAGGGAGGAACTGAGTTTCATGAACCTACATGCTTTCCAACAACAATGTGCATACTACTGTTTGTCTGCCTCAGGAGCTACCATTCTGACACCTTCTCAGCAGAATTCAGCTACAAACCCAATAAAAATCCTAGCTAAGTAGGTCAGACTGCTGAAAGCCCTGGCACTGACTTTATTTCTGACTGGGCAAGTACTCTCTACATGGAAGAATGACAACGACATAATAAATCTACCTTGTTGCTTATAAAGAAGTGATTTAATGAGAAATTTAGAGAATTTCTCTGATAATATCAAACAGTTCTTTTAAATTAAAAACTACAACTCTATTCCCTGTCTGTTTTTCTCTCTCACATACACACACAGATACTTTTTAATATTAGTGAGGAATGTGACCATTCTTGATATAGATTAAAGATCTTTAGAGTTTCATTAGCACAGTATCTGCTATTTTTTGATGAAAACAAAACCTAACATGTTAAACCTTATTTATACCAAGGAAGGAAGGAAGGAAGGAAAAAAGCCTTTCTGATAGAAAATCCCCATCTGTATATTCCACCAATATCTCAAACTTAATTTACTGTCTCCCTGCCCATATCAACTGTCAAGGTGCCACATGTAAAATTTCAGAAATGCCCCTCTTTCCATGCAGCCACATCCTATGATTTTCACTTTGAAGCTGTTATTTTTCTATTATCACCTTTCCATTTATTATCCCCATATTTGTCTCAATTCACTGATTATTCCATCTCTAGTATCTTTACTTCCAATATTTTTCATCCTGCCACCAGTTTCATTCCTAGAGCACAAATGTAATCAAGCTATTCTTCTGTTCAAATGCATTTAATAGCTTGCCTCTATATGCAGAATAGATTTTTTAAATTTTTAACATGAAATTAAAGGCGAGCTGATGATTAACTTCAGCTTGACACCTTGATATTTGAAGAGATCAAATATTATAATGTGATTAAGAATACAGCTTTAAAATTTTAAAAGCCCTAGCTTTAAATTCTAATTCCAACATTTTCTAGCTAAGTGACCTTGGAAATAGTTTAAACCTTTCTGTCCCAGTTTCTTTACAAATAAAATGGAAAGAAGAATACTTATCTTATATATTGTTGTGAGAATCAAATAGGCACATATGGATATACACAATGAATACTCAATAAATGGTAGTCATGTTTTTGGTTTTTTTTTACTTTTTCAAATTTATCTACTACTATGTTTGCCCCTACGACTACACTATCATATACCTGAGGTGGCAAACAGATTTCATTACCCAAACCAAACTGGTCGAAAAGTAAATGTTTCTTTCTTTCTCTTTTTATGTTATGTTAGTCACCATACAGTACATCATTAATTTTTTGATATAGTGTTCCATGACTCACTGTTTGTGTACAACACCCAGTGTTCCATGCACTACATGCCCTCCTTAATACTCACCACCTTGCTCCCCTCTAAAACCCTCAGTTTGTTTCCCAGAGTCCATAGTCTCTCATGGTTCATCTCCCCCTCTAATCCATCCCCCTTCATTTTCCCCATACTTCTCCTAATGTCCTCCATGCTATTCTTTATGTTCCACAAATAAGTGAAACCATATGACAATTGTCCATCTCAGCTTGACTTATTTCACTTAGCATAATCTCCTCCAGTTCCATCCACACTGATGCAAAAGTTGGGTTTTCATCCTTTCTGATGGCTGAGTAATATTCCATCGTTTATATTGACCACACCTTCTTTATCCATTTGTCTATTGAAGGGCTTCTCATCTTGGCTCTTTCCACAGTTTGGCTATAGTGGACATTGCTGCTATGAATATTAGGGTACATATGATGCTTCTTTTCACTACATCTGTACCTTGAGCCCTATGTTAAGAAGGCAAATCAGGCTCAACAGGAAAGAATTCTGAAATAGATTAGCCATGGCTGCCATTAGGCACAGGAAAACATGGCAGTAACACTGATACTACATGCTATATTCCATCTCCTTTCTTTATAAGTTTATCCTGTTTGTAGCCTCTGACTAGAATGCTTGGTGATTCCCTCTTTTTCTCCTTCTACCCATCAGAATCTTACCCATAATTTAATATTCAAATCAAATGTAGCCCTTGTCAAAGCTTGGCCTTTCTGTGTACTGCCAGCTGTATTTTGTGTCTCTGTTAGAGCTCTTATAGCAACCTGAGTTGAATTATAATTCACTCATACCTCTTAGGTTTCTGTACCTTGAAAGTAAGGACCATCATTCATTTATCTCTGTTTTTCCTACAGCACCTGGAACAATGTTTGCAATAGGCCAATGGCAGCAATAATCAAAATTTATGGAGCCTTAATTATGTGCCAGGCCTTGCTGTAAGCACTTTTTACATATTTTAACTCATTTAGTCCTCACAGTAACTACAAGTAGTTACCTTATCCTCATTTAGAGAAGAGGAGAATGAGGTATAGAAAGTGAAATAACTTGCTTAAGGTAGAAAAAGTAGTTAGTAGCAGCCAAGGGGTTATGTTTGCCCAAATTTAATTTCTCTATTACATGTATGATTCAGTTCAAGTTGTTAATAGAATTGCTAGTAATTTATTTCATGTTGACATTTTCTCCTTAAAATAAACAACAAAAATAAAGTCTTTAAAATATTTCATGCACATAAAATTTAACATGGAAAATCTCCACTGTGAGATCATTGGAACCTATCCAGAGAGAGGCAACTACTCTGAGAAGAGAAATGGTGTTCACATGTACCAAATTAAGCCAGATGAAACCCAAAATGTTTTAACCTTCTGTCGAGCATGCATATCCACATATGGGAACCTGAGGGGAGGAAGGGTGTCATATTTAACTTGGACTTTGCAACAACTCTCCTAATATGGATATTTTTTTTCTACTAATCATAAGCCAAGTCTCAACAGGAGATCATGCCTTTGCACTTTCCCCAACAACTGAATAACCAAAGAAGTAGGTCTAGGTGGGACATTTTTCACTTTCCTCTGGTTCCCTCGAGTCAGCTCTGATGGTCTATTGAAGAGCTATATAAAAATAAAGCCAGGGATATTCCTGAATAAGGACAGTTGTGAGATCAGGGACTTGCTTTGGTAGAGAGTATCAGCCAAAGCTCTCCTTATTCCACCCAGCCAACTAGCTGTTTTTACATAGAATGACTATGTGAGACTTCCAGAGAATCTCAGATAAAGCAAACTAGAGAGCCTGCCAATTGACTCACTGAATGTTTAACATTACAATCACACACATCTTGAAAACAGTTGCATTTCTCCATGATGTAAATGTGTCCTTCAACTCTATTTACCCTTTTTATTTAATAAATGTCAATGTTTCACTTTTCCAAATGTCCTCCATTTGAAGGACATCCGTATTCCTTAAGATCCAACTACAATAACCATGAGCCTCCAAAAAGTGATCAAATACAGAACTGTTTAAGTGAATTCCTATCCATGTAAATAGTCATACACCTTTTTCCTACACTTGAGATAAAAACCAGTCACCCTTTAAGGTCTCCATGCAGTGATCTTGGAGCCGCATTGACTTGCTATAGTGAGCCTCACACTCTTTTCTCCAGTCACACATTCTTTTCATTGACCTATTACAGAAGTGTTGGATGTCTTTACCTTCTATAGTGCCCTGTCTCAGTAGGAAACATAAGCTAAAATGAATTTGGCCTGATTTGGGAAATGCTAGCATGGTTTTTCCACCTTAAAAAGTATTTTACAACTAGACTTCTGAGTTACTGTCTGATCCCAATACTATCTTTCATCTAACTCTCTTTCCACCTCAGCATGTTCTCAAGAAGCACTTGAAAAAACCTACAACTTTTTAAAAATAGGAACTGTGAAGAATTTCTACAGTTGTAATGTTCTGTACTTGTGATGATTAGAGCTACACATTTCCAGCTACTATTCACATTTCTATCTTGGAGGCAACAATAACTATATTTTCAAGTTCACTTTTTATAAGTGAAAGGAATTCATTGATGAAACAGGAGGGAAACTAAGAATTACAAGATTTATATAGTATTTCCTTATATTTGTCATATTTTGTTTAATCTTCATCATTTTATCACTGTGCCAAGCATACAGAGTGGAAACAGAGTAAATGGAACTATGTATTTCTATGTCAGTACAATTTATGCAGTTATTTTAAATATATTTATTCCTAATATATGTAGCTATCATTTAATCAAAATTGATTCATTCAATTGATAATATGGCTGAAGTGATACTTCAAATACTCTATATTTAGCTTTATATTGCTGGCCTCAATATGAATATCTTAGGCAGTTTTATGGCAAAAGGTGGCAATGGTCCTCTTCAGTACTTTTCCCAAATGACTTCCAGTAAGAACCTATTAAGTTTGCACTTCTCTGTTCCCTTAGAGATGGGTGGCGTTACAAAACTCTTTTGGCCAAAGAGTTCACTCTTTTGTGAACAGAAGTAGAATATGTTGATTTCTATTTGAGGCTAGAAGGAGTACTATCTGATTTATCATGCTCTCACTTTCCCTTTGCTTTAACAATTGACCATGTTCCAGATAATGTCTACTCTATTGGCTTGTGTCTAAGGGTGATGACAATACAGATCAGAGCCCAACTCCATCTGCTACAAATATAAAGGATATTTTATATTACAGCATAAGCTAAACCATCCTGACCGATACTTAGTTATCATGAAAACAAAAGGAAAAGTATTTCTAGAATATAGGATTGATCAACAGTGCTAAATGCTGAAGAATAGTTAGCTACTACCAAGAGCTAAGGTCGACTGTCTTAGGCTAAAGGAAAGCCATTTTTAATTTTTTTTAAATTTTATTTATTTATTTATTTGACAGAGAGGGATCACAAGCAGGCAGAGAGGCAGGCATAGAGAGAGGAGGAAGCAGGCTCACTGCTGAGTGGAGAGCCCGATGTGGGGCTTGATCCCAGGACTCTTAGATCATGACCTGAGCCGAAGGCAGTGGCTTAACCCACTGAGCCACCCAGGCACCCCTTTTTTTTTTTTTAATTTCAATGAGAATAGTTTCTATAGAGTGATAAGTATGAAACCAGACTACAATAGGCTTAGGTATAAGTAAGAAGTGAGGAAGTGGACAGAGTAATTGTAGAAAACTCAAAAAGATTTTCTGTGAAGGTAAGGAAAAAAGTAAGTTAGAAACTGGAGGAAATGTGAAATTCAGAAAGGTGGTTTTCCCTCAAGATGGAGGCTTAAAACATGTTAAAATGTTGACAAGATGGGGCAATGGAAAGTGAAAGGAAAAAGAAGAAATAAAAAGATCAGAGCCTGACAAAGTAGAAAAGAATGAAATCCAGGACCCAGGCAGAGACATTCATTCCAGATTTGAGAAGGACATTGCTTTCATCATAGTAAGAAAGAGAGGCAAGGGTTTGTTGTGAGAAAGGCATAAGAAGTGCAAACTTGATGGTTCAAAAATCCACAGTGATGCTCTCTACTAGTGATAAATGAGGAGATGGCAGTGGAGCCTGGATGATTCAGTTGGTTAAGTGACCAACTCTTCATTTCAGCTCATGTCATGATCTTAGGGTCATGAGACCCCCATATCTGGCTCTGTGCTCAACACAAAGTCTGCCTGAGATTTTCTCTCTCCCCACTCCCTGTCCCCTCACTTGTGTCTTCTAAATAAATAAATAAAATCTTTTTTTAAAAAATAAAATAGGAGCGACAAGATGGTGGAGAAGTGGGAGACCCTGTTTCAAGCAGTCCCCTAAAGTGAGCTAATTATCTACCAGAACACTCTGAACACCCATGAAATCATCCTGAGATGTAGGATTATACACTTCTGGATCTCTATGGGGGCAGAAGACACCAGTGGAGAGGGAAAGCAGAGTGGGAATGATCAGACTGATATTGGAGGATATGTAGAAGGGGGTAAGAGCCACCAGAAGCAACTCACTGGAAATTAATACCCCAATATAAAAGTGCTCTGTGATTGGGGACCAGCATTAATTTGGAGTCTAGTTAAAAGTACTAAAAGAGCAAAAGATCTTAAGGGGCAACTGGTGGAATCAGGCAGTCACAGGCATGGGCCTAAGCTCACAGACCCAGGATGGCCACCACCAGCAACCACCCCTGCCAGAGAGAGTATGGGGATGTAGCCTCCAATTCTTGGTCCCAGAGCCCCCAGAGATGCACTCCCACCCCCACATGAGGGAGTCTGGTGGGCACTCTCTAGAACCACAACCTTTTGCACTCTGTGCTCACTGCATGCCACCGGATCTGAACCATGATCCCCACCCATGCCTGAGAGTGATCACAAATGACATATCAGATAAAGGGCTAGTACCCAAAATCTATAAAGAACTTAGCAAACTCAACACCCAAAGAACAAATAATCCAATCAAGAAATGGGCAGAGGACATGAACAGACATTTCTGCAAAGAAGACATCCAGATGGCCAACAGACACATGAAAAAGTGTTCCACATCACTCGGCATCAGGGAAATACAAATCAAAACCATAATGAGATAACACCTCACCCCAGTCAGAATGGCTAAAATTAAATAGTTAGGAAAGGACAGATGCTGGCGAGGATGTGGAGAAAGGGGAACCCTCCTACACTGTTGGTGGGAATGCAAGTTGATGAAGGCACTCTTGGAAACAGTATGGAGTTTCCTCAAAAAGTTGAAAGTAGAGCTACCCTATGACCCAGCAAACACTACTGGGTATTTACTCTAAAGAAACAAAGGTAGTGATCCGAAGGTTCATGCTCACTTGAATGTTTATAGCAGCAATGTCCACAATAGCCAAAGTATGGAAAGAACCTAGATGTCCATCAACAGATGAATGGATAAAGAAAAGGTGGTATGTGTGTGTGTATATATATATATATATATATATATATATATATATATATACACTATGCAGCCCTCAATCAGAGAAAGACAATTATCATATGATCTCCCTGATAAGAGGAATCTGAGAGGCAATGTGGGAGGTTTGGAGTAGGGAATGAAAAATAAAACAAGATGGTATCAGGAGGGAGACAAACCATAGGAGAATCTTCATCACATAAAACAAACTCAGGGTTGCTGGAGGGAGTGGGGTAGGGAGAGGGTAGGGTTATGGACACTGGGGAGGGTGTGTGCTATGGTGAGTGCTGTGAAGTGTGTGTGCCTAATGATTCACAGACCTGTACCCCTGAGGCTAATAATACATTATTTGTTAATTAAAAATAAATTAATAAATTAATAAGTTAATAAATAAAAAGGCATCTGAAAGCCTATATATGGAATTGTTAGGGCCCAGATATCTATTCCAACTTGTAGCATCAGATGACTGCCTCCTTTCTTCAACTCTAGGAGCCAGAGGGAATTTGTTTCAGAGAAACCTATATCAACATGACTCCAGAGACTGAAACACCAAGCACAGAGGATGGCAGGCATGAGATTCCAGACTAAGGATGAAGACATTAAGTGCAATTCTGAATATGAAGACATGAGATCTCAGCCTCTTCATCATACCTACCCCTGAGCATCAGCAACAAGGCACATAGCTCCCAAGCAAAAGATTAGAGTAGCTGGAAGACTCATATACAGACACTGACATTTGTTACATCTGAAATAGAAGTATCAGGTCTTCATCCAATTGTTTTAAAGGAAGCTCACTACTTGGCATGCCACATCCATGCACACAGAACTCCAGTCAGCTTTCAGTTCCATACTCTTGTAGAGAGCAAAGATCAACACATATCCAAGGAAAGTCTCCAATATGGAAAAGAGAGAACAAAGCAAGCCAAGTAACCCTAGGAAAAGAAAGAGATAAAATAGAGATAGTGCAGAGACATTTTTTTTTATTAAATTGATTTATTTATTTTCAGAAAAACAGTATTCTTTATTTTTTCACCACACCCAGTGCTCCATGCAATCTGTGCCCTCTATAATACCCACCACCAGGTACCCCGACCTCCCACCACCCCACCACTTCAAACCCCTCAGATTGTTTTTCAGAGTCCATAGTCTCTCATGATTCACCTCCCCTTCCAATTTACCCCAACTCCCTTCTCCTCTCTAACACCCCTTGTCCTCCATGATATTTGTTATGCTCCACAAATAAGTGAAACCATATGATAATTGACTCTCTGATTTACTTATTTCACTCAGCATGATCTCTTCCAGTCCCGTACATGTTGCTACAAAATTTGGGTATTCATCCTTTCTGATGGAGGCATAATACTCCACAGTGTATATGGACCACATCTTCCTTATCCATTCGTCCATTGAAGGGCATCTTGGTTCTTTCCATAGTTTGGCAACCGTGGCCATTACTGCTATAAACATTGGGGTACAGATGGCCCTTCTTTTCAGGACATCTGTATCTTTGGGGTAAATACCCAGGAGTGCAATGGCAGGGTCATAGGGAAGTTCTATTTTTAATTTCTTGAGGAATCTCCACACTTTTCTCCAAAGAGGCTGCACCAACTTGCATTCCCACCAACAGTGGAAAAGGGTTCCCCTTTCCCCACATCCTCTCCAGCACATGTTGTTTCCTGTTTTGTTAATTTTGGCCATTCTAACTGGTGTAAGGTGGTATCTCAATGTGGTTTTAATTTGAATCTCCCTGAGGGCTAGTGATGAACATTTTTTCATGTGTCTGATAGCCATTTGTATGTCTTCATTGGAGAAGTGTCTGTTCATATCTTCTGCCCATTTTTTTTATACGTTTGCCTGTTTCATGTGTGTTGAGTTTGAGGAGTTCATTATAGATCCTGGATATCAACCTTTTGTCTGTACTGTCATTTGCAAATATCTTCTCCCTTTCCATGGGTTGCCTCTTTGTTTTCTTGACTGTTTCCTTTGCTGTGCAGAAGTTTCTGATTTTGATAAAGTCCCAAAAGTTTATATCACTTTTGTTTCCTTTGCCTTTGGAGACATATCTTGAAAGAAGTTTCTGTGGCTGATATCGAAGAGATTACTGCCTATGTTCTCCTCTAGGATTCTGATGGATTCCTGTCTCACGTTGAGGTCTTTTATCCATTTTGACTTTATCTTTGTGTACGGTGTAAGAGAATGGTTGAGTTTCATTCTTCTACATATAGCTGTCCAGTTTTCCCAGCACCATTTATTGAAGAGACTGTCTTTTTTCCACTGGATATTTGGTCCTGTTTTGTCGAAGATTAATTGACCATAGAATTGAAGGTCCATATCTGGGCTCTCTACTCTGTTCCACTGGTCTATGTGTCTGTTTTTATGCCAGTACCATGCTGTCTTGGTGATCACAGCTTTGTAATAAAGCTTGAAATCAGGCAACGTGTTGCCAGAAGTTTTATTTTTGTTTTTCAACATTTCCTTAGCGATTCGGGGTCTCTTCTGATTCCATAAGAATTTTAGGATTATTTGCTCCAGCTCTTTGAAGAATACCAGTGGAATTTTCATTGGAATGGCATTAAAAGTATAGATTGCTCTAGGCAGTAGAGACAATTTTAACAATGTTTACTCTTCTGATCCAAGAGCATGGAATGGTCTTCCATCTTTTTGTGTCTTCTTCAATTTTTTTCATGAGTGTTCTGTAGTTCCTCAAGTACAGATCCTTTACCTCTTTGGTTAGGTTTATTCCCAGGTATCTTATGGTTCTTGGTGCTATAGTGAATGGAATAGATTCTCTAATTTCCCTTTCTGTATTTTCATTGTTAGTGTATAAGAAAGCCACTGATTTCTGTACATTGACTTTGTATCCTGCCATGTTGCTGAAGTGCTGTATGAGTTCTAGTAGTTTGGGGGTGGAGTCTTTTGGGTTTTCCATATAAAGAATCATGTCATCTGAGAAGAGAGAGAGTTTGACTTCTTCATTGCCAATTTGGATACATTTTATTTCTCTTTGTTGTCTGATTGCTGTTGCTAGGACTTCTAATACTATGTTGAACAAGAGTGGCAAGAGTGGGCATCCTTGTCGTGTTCCTGATCTCAATGGGAAGGCTGCAAGCTTTTTCCCATTGAGGATGATATTTGCTGTGGGTCTTTCATAGATAGATTTGATGAGGTTCAGGAATGTTCCCTCTATCCCTATACTTTGAAGCGTTTTAATCAGGAATGGATGCTGGATTTTGTCAAATACTTTTTCTGCATCAATTGAGAGGACCATGTGGTTCTTCTCTCTTCTCTTATTGATTTGTTCTATCACATTGATTGATTTGCGAATGTTGAACCATCCTTGCAGCCCAGAGATGAATCCCACCTGATCATGGTGGATAATCTTTTTAATGTACAGTTGGATCCTGTTTGCTAGGATCTTGTTGAGAATCTTAGCATCCATATTCATCAGTGATATTGGTCTCTAATTCTCCTTTTTGGTAGGGTCTTTGCTTGGTTTGGGGATCAGGATAATGCTGGCTTCATAGAAAGGGTCAGGAAGTTTTCCTTCTGCTTCAATTTTTTGAAACAGCTTCAGGAGAATAGGTGTTATTTCTTCTTTGAAAGTTTGGTAGAATTCCCCAGGGAATCCATTAGGTCCTGGGCTCTTGTTTTTTGGGAGGTTTTTCATCACTGCTTCAATCTCATTTCTAGATATCGGTCTATTCAGGTTGTCGATTTCTTCCTGGTTCAATTTTGGTAATTTATAGTTTTCCAGGAATGCATCCATTTTATCTATGTTGCTTAGCTTATTGGCATATAACTGTTGATCGTAACTTCTGATGATTGTTTCTACTTCGTTGGTGTTGTGATCTCTCCCTTTTCATTCATAATTTTATGAATTTGGGCTTTCTCTTCTTTTGGATTAGTGTAGCCAATGGTTTTTCAATCTTATTGATTCAAAAAACCAGCTTCTATTTTCATTGATACGTTCTACTGCATTTCTGGTTTCTATCTCATTAATCTCTGCTCTAATCTTGATTATTTCCCTTCTTATGTGTGGAGTTGGTTTGATTTGTTGTTGGTTCTCCAGTTCTTTAAGGTGTAGAGACAGCTGGTGTATTCTGGATTTTTCCTTTTTTTTTGAGGGAGGCTTGGATGGCTATGTATTTCCCCCTTAGGACGACCTTTGCTGTATCCCATAGGTTTTGGACCGAAGTGTCTTCATTCTCATTGGTTACCATGAATTTCTTAAGTTCTTCTTTGATCTCCTGGTTGGTCCAAGCATTCTTAAGCAAGGTGGTCTTTAGCTTCCAAGTGTTTGAGTTCCTTCGGAACTTTTCCTTGTGATTGAGCTCCAGTTTCAAAGCATTGTGATCTAAGAATATGCAGGGAATCATCTCAATCTTTTGGTATTGGTTGAGTCCTGATTTGTGACCCAGTATGTGGTCTATTCTGGAGAAGGTTTTGTGTGCACTTGAGAAGAATGAGTATCCTGTTATTTTAGGGTGGAATGTTCTGTATATATCTATTAGGTCCATCTGGTCCAATGTGTCATTTAATGCTCTTGTTTCTTTATTGATTTTCTGCTTCGATCATCTGTCTATTTCTCAGAGAGGCATGTTAATATCTCCTGATTAGTGTATTCATAACAATATGACTCTTTATCTTGATTAACAATTTTCATAGAGACATATTAAATAAATTAATATTTAATATTAATGATGTTGTACACTTAAAATAACCTATGTTACAAAAACAGGAAAAGGAAAAGAACTCTCAGAAATTAAAATCAAACACATGAAATTTAATGGAAAAAAAGGTAAAATATGTAGTAAAACAAAGTAAGAGGATCATACAAAAGGTAGGATTAAAATGAAAAGAAGAAGAATATTAGAGTAAAAAAGATATAAAAATTAGAGGATCAGCATCTAATAGTAATTAAGAGAAAGGGAAAATAATGAGTAAATAATCAAAGAAAATATCCACAACTGAAGGACATAAAACTACAGATAAAGGATCTGAATATGTTCAGACCAATGAATGTGGAAATATTCACACTTAAAAAAAAAAAGGTGGAAAAATTCCAGTGTGGATATGGTCTAGCTAACAAAATTTAAGTCGATTATATATTATTCAAAATGCTATTTTTTCCCAATAAAACGTTTTTTAGGGGAGCCTGGGTGGCTCTTTGGGTTAAGGCCTCTGCTTTCTGCTCAGGTTATGATCCCAGGGTTCTGGGATCAAGCCCTGCATCAGGCTCTCTGCTCAGCAGGGAGCCTGCTTCCCCTCTCTGTCTGCTTGCCTCTCTGCCTACTTGTGATCTCTGTCTGTCAAATAAATAAATAAAATCTTTAAAAAAAAAAAAAACCTTTTAGCTGAGATAGTTTTCTTTACTGATTCCTTAATCTACCCTAATGGTTCAGTATCTCTAGTTATTATTCCATAATAAGAAGTGGATTACACAAAACCTTTCCAGACAATACTTGTCTCCCTGTCCAAAGTGCTGAATCTCACTCAAAACAAACATTAAAGTTTATTCTACTTATTTAGGTCTGGCATCCATACACACGTTAACACAAATTAGATGTCAAATTTTAAAATATCCTAATTCCAATGGCCACATATGAAATTTTGGAAAGTTCTAACAACTCCCCAAATCATCATATTTTGACTTTTGATGTCACTTACTTTTAAAAAACTCATTTCTTGAGAAAGGTCTGAATTTTCTTTCAGATGAACTGTATATTCAGATTATGTATATTCAATTCCTTTTACATCTTTTCTTTTGAATAAGATGTGAAAGGAATTAGCTCCCCATTTTTTTCTTGTTATTCAGAAAAATGGGATTTTCAATGACATCTCCAATAACAGAGACTCACTATCTCTTATAGAAAATATCTTCCCTCATCATGTTTCTAAATTATACTCCTTAATAAAGCATTTGTAAAATACAAAAGCTTACACCAAGCTTTATCTATCTCAAATTTAGCTACTTTGATTTACTTTCTAATGGTGTCAGGTAAACACAAAAACTCTACTCACTATAGAAAGTGAGAGAAAAGATATTCTTCATCTGATATTCATTGGAGAGCTTTCTAGGGTACTTAACATAGAGAGTTAGTAAAATTTATTCCCCCCAATATTTCCATCATAGAATTGTCTGTTTTTGAGTTTTAAAACCTGTGTATGGGCTAAAAATGCATTTGTTGTATCATAAGGTGATTGTCTACCATAAAATCCAGCTTGGAATCCTATGTCTGAAATTGATCTTCAGCTATAGTTAAGATGTAAGGATAAATGTTATGGCTTTTATATATTGTCTCCTGATTTTCAGTGACTACAAATGAAAAAACTTAGATTTTTTTTTAAAAATATTAATATGACAATAGTTTCTAGAATATCTCAGATACTTTGATATTGTTCCCCTTCTAAAGGAAACTATTAACATTAAAACTATAAGTTCTGAAAACTAGATAGCAGAGCCTACTATGTACGAAGCTTTCAATTGATTCTTGTGTAAGGAATGACTGAAGAAAAAAAAAAACAATGAATGAGTGGGTAAGTTATTCAAAGGCATTGTCTATTTGCTGGCAGCTCTGTATAGTTTTTGGAGGCAATAGATCTTTCACAAAATATTCAAAGTGGAAAAAAGGAGGAAAAAAAATGGTTGAAGTAAGAGATCATTTATAAATGTGACTTAAATGGCCACGTTTCACCAGCTGTGGGTGTAAATGATGTTACTTTTACATAAATGCCAAACACTCCATGTTTCTTGGTAGATCCCAAATTTTAAAGAATGACTTCAACCCCATTCTCTTATAGGCTGCCTGAGATTTCATATGGTTTCCATTTTCTTCCATTGTGGTCTCCTCATCCAGCAGCCTCAATACTGTCTCTTCTTTCTGTTCCCTCTCTCCATCACAATGATGCATAGCAATTTGCGCCTGGGACTATAAGCCCCAAGCACATCAAAGCTGTCCTGTGATCTGTGACAGAGTGGTCAGGTTGGGAGTGGGTAAGTTGTAAAGAAGAAACATTGTTTCTCCAAGAAAATGTTGAATTTTTGTCTTGCTATCTTCAAAAGAAGATGAATTTATCTGAGTCTACAAGAATTTTTGCCTGAAACTCTCATGGGCTGAAGAACACTTGATCAGAGCTGAGGATAGTGTAAGAACCAAGTTTATCTTTCCCCTTGTATTCCTTTTTATAGCCACCTTTCTCCTTCTTAGACATTTACACACACACACACACACACACACACACACACACTCACATTCCATGTCATCAAAATCTATAAAAGTCCTTATGTATATCATATTCATCCAAATTTTCTCAGGAATTGACAGATCAAATATTTTTTTACAAACAGTATTCGGTATGTACCTAGCTAAGAGACTTCAATATATATAAAAAGAGGACAAGGTATAGAATCTATATGTCTTACTACAGGCTGAATTGTGTCCTTCCAAATTCATATATTGAAATTCTAACCCTTAGAACCCCATAGTGTGCAGAATGTGACTGTATTTGGAGATAAGATCATTAGGAGGTAATTAGAGCAATTTAGGTCATCAGGATAGGCTCTAATCTAACATGTCTGGTGTCTTTATCAGCAGACAAAATTAGGACACAGACATGTACAAAGGATATAGGGAAAACATCACCATCTACAAGCCAAGAAGGGAGGCCTCAAAAGAAACCAACTCTGCTAATACTTTGATCTCAGACTTTTAGCCTCCACATCAGTAATTTTCAATGTTTAAGCCACCCAATGTGTGGTTCTTTGTTATAGCATCAATAACAATCTAATATATGTGGCATAAAATTTAAATCAGAAGAAACAAAAAATGTGATGCAATGTCTGACACCTGGTAGATATATAAGTTATTAGGAAGGAAGGAAAGTACAAATTTTGACCCATTTCTTAATAATTTTTATTCAGTACATGAAGATCTCAGTTTTAAGAATTATAGTTAGACAAAAACTCATAGAGCTAGAAGACATAAGACATTTCTATTTTATTTTTTTCAGTTAAAAGAATGGAGGCTCAGAGAGGAGAAGTTCCAAGTTCATTTAAAGAAAGCCAAGTACCTAATTTCAGGAGTGGGACATGGTTAAAAACTCAGATGGAAATGCCCTGCCATTTCTAGGAGTATGGCAATTAAAAAGACAGAATACCACAAAACATGTTGTCATCATGGTATAAGCAAACTAGGTTAATGGAGAGAATGGCTAGTAGCCCTCTTTCTTTGAATACTACAATTTTGCCAACCAAACTCCTCTAAATCTTCTTCCCATTAGTTCCTCTCTCTATTCATTTTTCCTTTACTCCTCACTTAAATGGAGATGCATGATGCATTTTTATAAGTGATCTATTTATGAAGAGAAAACACTAATATGGGATGACTAGGTTGCTGAATTAGGGTTCCCCACTGGTTACCCACTTTGACCAGTACCCACCCTTAAGGTCAGACATCACACTAAGATAGGGATAGGCAGGAGCTGTCTTAGGAAATGCTAGAACAACAGCAAATGAAGATTCTCCTCCTCTATTCACATGCACGTGTAAAAATCATATATATATATGTATATATACATATATATATATGATTTATTTTAATTCCAGTTAGTTAACATGTGGTATTTTATTAGTTTCAGGTGTACAATACAGCAATTTAATAGTTCCGTGCAATATTCAGTACTCATCACAAGTGCCCTCTTAATCCCCACCTCCCCTCTAGTAACCATCTGTTTTTTCTGTATAGTTAAGAGTCTATTTTTTTATTTTCCTCTCTCTTTTTTCCCATTTGCTCATTTGTTTTATTTCTAAATTCCACATATAAGTGAAATCATATGGTATTTGTCTTTCTCTGACTTACTTATTTAATCTAGCATTAATACGCTATAGCTCCATCTATGTCATTGCAAACGACAAGATTCAATTCTTTTTTATGGCTGAGTAATATTTCATTGTCTATCTGTACCACATCTTCTTTATCCACTCATTGTTTGATGACCAAAAAATTAACAGAAGACATGAATAGACATTTTTCTAAGGAAGGCACAACAGATTGCCAACAGAACATGAAACATGAAAGATGAACAGAACATGAAAAGATGCTCAACATCACAGTCATAAGGGAAATACAAATCAAAGCTACAATGAGTTATTACTTCACACCTGTCACAATAGCTAAAATCAACAACACAAGAAACAACAGGTGTTGGCAAAGAAATGGAGAAAGGGGAACCCTCTTGTACTGTTGGTGGGAATGCAAACTGGTTCAGCCACACTAGAAAATGGTATAGAGGTTCTTTAAAAAGTTAAAAGTAGAACTACCCTACAATCTAGCAATTGCACTAGCAAGTATTTACACAAAGAATACAAAAATACTAATTCAAAAGGATACAAGCACCCTGATGTTTATTGCATTATCTACAATAGGCAATGTTGGAAACAGCCCAAGTGAGAATCATTAAAATTTTAACACCAAAAAATACCCCTGCAGCATAAACGCTCTTTAAAAGTTAAATATAGAAGTCACTGAAGCAAGGTCATTTTTGTCTGCTTTACTCATTGTTTCTATTCCAGCTGTTTTGGAACTTGATTCAAAAAGGAGGTAGTCAGATTTGGGTTCAGAGAATAAAACTCTTTTGTTTTCCAGGAATGTTAGACTGAGGTAATATACCACATTTATAAAACCCTCCCCAAGGGCTAAAATGACGGGTTTTCCTTTTTTTTTTTTTTTAAATTGCCTTTGGAATGATAAGAAGGGAAGTTACTCTTACATAAGCATGTCTGTCTTGACTGGCTATAATTTTTTATTTTTTAGTTTCTGCTCTTTCAGGTCAGATGAAATAAATCATCATATTCAGACAGTTTAACTTTATTCAGCAATAGTATGATTTTCTGGCATGCTAAATTTAACTTAAGTGTTAAAATAAATTGGACCCAAGCTTTATATTCAGACAAAATCATAAAACTCTACCATATTTTTAAAAGGGGTGGTGCCTACCACTTTGAAAAGAATGATTATTGACTTCATTGTCTATTATTTCCTATAGAACAGCATTTTTACTAATGACAAATTCTTGAATAAATAAATAAATAAATGAGTCTAATAGGAACACTGAATACTTTACAAATTTACTGAGTATGGTAAAAAGTAATTTTCATTCTCTGAGATTACATACATGCTACATACATTACTATACCCAATTTCAGAAAATGATAACTTTAAAGCCAGTTCCCATGATTCATTTTGGATCTTTTCTCTTTGCCATTGAGTCTACTTAATCAAAATCTGCTTCTGATCCCATTTCTCCCTGAATTGTTTCTCTGATTCAGGAAATACATCTTCCTTTCAAAAACAGGTTCTAGTTTTTAACTTTTTTCTCTTTCTTTCCCTCCCCGCTCTCTGACTTTGTTTTCTTTTTTTCCCCAATCATTCATTAAAAGAGTGTAGTGAGCATCTACTCTGTACACTAACACACACATGCAAGTATATACACAGATGTATAGGTGCATACACAAGGATATGAAGACTCATACAAAGATATAAGTAAACTTATAAGAATTGATCTTCTACCTTTTCAAACTCCTACCAAGGCTTTTGCATAACACACAAACTCTTCATGATCTGGCATCTTCCTACTAATCTATTCTTTTCTCATCTCCTTCCTCTCCTTATGCTCCAGAAATGCTGCTTGTAGCACCTCTCCCCTTCACTAGAACAAATCCAAATCCTCTTTATCCATAAATCATTCCTCTATGAGCCTTCAGTGTGAGTTCAATAGCCATCTCCTCTGAGAAGCCTTCCATGAGCTATCCCAAGATCTCATTAACTCCTCCTAAGCTTTTCTTCTTTGTCTCTCTCATCCAGACTATGACCTTTCTGAAGGCAAAGACCATGATCCTCAACACACCTCTGTTTCCTCAACACTTAAGGGTATTCTTAGCATGAAATTGTTAATAAATACATGATTAGTAAACTATCAAGAGAATAAATTTCTCATATAAAAGTAATTACTCCCTTTATTGTTCAATTCAGAACACTGAGAAGGTATACTATCTAGTGAAATTCTTCTTGTATTCATGAATTACTACCCCAGCAGATTCCTAACACAAATGATGCTTTCCAATGCCTTTTTCAAAAAAAGTGTTGTGCTTAAGAGAAAAAGATGTGCTGAGACTTGGTATGAATTTATTGACAGAAATAATGGTATACAGAATGGATAGACATGATTAAAATACAAGTGCTATACTTAAGGCATGATACAGGTTAGATCAAGGCTTTATGAGCTTGTCTAGGGACATAGATGTTTAGTAAGCCTCTATCTCTCTGACAAATAGATTATAAGGCTCCCCAAAACTGGCATAAAATTGAATATTTGGAATTCTACTGCTAGGTGCCTTGAAAATACTAATGAAATACTAATGTCTATAGTAGCAGCTTGAAACAAAACAAATCTATTTATAACACTAGTTTCTCTGCTTCATGTTTCACATGGTCAAAATCAAGGTGTTGGGCAGTGGGCTGTTATCAGAAGACTCTGGGAATAAACTACTTATAAGCTCATTTAGGTTGTAAGCAGAATTCAATTTCTTGAAGATTAGGACTGAAGTCCTTGCTCCTTTTCTGACTGTCAGCCAAGGGCTGCCCTTAGCTTTTAGAAGCTTCTCTTTAGGTCTTGAATATGGCTTCTGCATTTTAAAACCAGTAAAAGTGTGCTGAATCCTATTCACATTTAAGTCTCTTCTGATTCCTTCTTCTGTCCCCTCTCTTTAGTGTCTCTTGTGCATATCTCTTCAGCTTCCAACCAGAGAAAGCTCTGTTTTAAGAACTACTCTGATTAAATCAAGGCCACCTGGATAATCCAGGATAATTTGTTACTTGATGGTCTGTAATTTTCATCATATCTACAAAGTCCCATTTACCGTGTAATATAACATATTTAAAAGTACTTGGGATTAAGACATAGGCATTTTTGAGGACCACCATTCTGCCTATCACAGTGCCGATTCAAAATCACAGGGTTTTTTTTTTTTAAGATTTTATTTATTTATTTGACAGAGAGAGATCACAAGTAGGCAGAGAGGCAGGCAGAGAGAGAGAGAGAGAGAGAGAGGGAAGCAGGTTCCCTGCTGAGCAGAGAGCCTTATGCGAGACTTGATCTCAGGACCCTGAGATCATGACCTGAGCCGAAGGCAGCGGCTCAACCCACTGAGCCACCCAGGTGCCCCCAAAATCACAGTTTTAAAATATTTCCTGTCCATTAATTTACAGGGAAAAAACCCTAATTTTATATTAACAAAAAGTATACATGTTGGATTTATTAATTGCCTCATCTGGCCAAAATAGAGAAGAAAATTTAAGAAAAATAATTCCTATATTCGTGATATCTTTGTTTTTCTTCTGTAATTCTATTTGGTTCATTACTAGATCCATATTTTAACACAATGTATTGGTAATTATGGAATTCTCCTTTGGGTGTGTTTGCCTCCACTCACGTATATATACAGAGGTGTGAAGATTGTTTATAAAATATTCTTTCAGTTTCTTTTATTTCTCTTTGTTGGCTGGTTGTTAAATTGTCATGCATTACACAGTAATATAAAATAGCTAAACCATCTTGTATTGTCTAAACCATCATTAGTCTCCCAGACATGTGGTCCCCACTCCTTTCAGGGATTCTGTTTGCACAAGTGTCTGCTGCAAAAATTTATTGCCAACCTGCTGAATTTATGAAAAAAATGTTTTTGTCCAAATGTGTATCAACATTCCAGGACCTACCAGTTTTCCTCAAGCCAAGCACCATGCTTAGTCCATAGTCAATGTATATTTGGTATTCATATATTTATAAAATAAAAAATGGGGAAGAAAGGAAAAACATAAATGTGATAACAGAAAACAGAAGAACAGCAAATGCAAATTAGATTTTCTTGACAGTCATTACAAAACCTAAAACTTGTAAAATTCAACATCATAAAGTGAAAATTATTTCATTTACATTTATGCATTAACTTCTCTTTAAAAGAGTAATATGCCTTACAGACAAAGTCTTTAAAACAAGTTTTAAATATTAATAATTGCATTTTTTCTATCTTAACAATGAATAAAAACCTCTAACAGTGAGCTAAGCACTACAGAACACTGATGGAGAATGAATGAGGCAGTGTATTACAGTATTGAATTAGGGAAGATACATGCTAATTTGTTTACAAAACAAAAAGCAAAAAACAAATATCACAAAGAAGTCAGGCCCCTCAAGGAAGGACACTGCAATAGAATACTAAGTAAATAACAGCAATTTCCCCAGTCCTTTCTCAGAAAGGCTTTTCTCAGGTAACTTGCAAACTGAGGGAAAGGAACATATAGATATTTTTGAGGGATGCTGGATATGAAGTCTGACTGAACACTGAGCTAATTACCTGATGGCTCCAAAAGTGTAAAAAGGAAAAAAATGCATCTCAACAGGATACTGCTTTTTATGGGCCAATGAGTCAGAGGTTGGAGGGGAAAGATCAATTAAAAACAATCTACTACAAAGCAACACAAAGATGGCAGAGGAGTAGCGCTCTGAAATGACATCAGATCCCAGGAGCTCACCTAGATAGGTATCAAATCATTCTGAACACCTACAAACTCAACAGGAGATAGAAGAGAAAAAGTAGCAATTCTAGAAACAGCAAATCGACTACTTTCTGAAAGGTAGGACATGCAGAGAAATGATTCCAAAGCGACAGAAAGATAGACCATGGAGAGTGGGGGGTGTTTCCTGGCAAGCAGTGAAGCAGTGGAGCACAAAATCAGAACATTTAGAAGTCTGCTCCACTGAGGGACATCACTCCAGAGGCTAAGCACGGGTGGAGCCCTCATGGGGACAGTGGGGTCTCAAGTCCCACAGGGTCACAGAAAGATCAGAGGTGTTTGAGAGTGGCAGAGATTCCAGGTATCAAAGAGGGGAAGCTGACTACAGAGACAGAGCTGAAGAGTGAGCTTTCAGATTGGGGTTACCATAAACCATGATACAAGGCACTGCCCTTTGAGCAGGGACCCCACAGGGGGCAGATACAGGGAGACTCAACTTCCTCCTCTGGGAGGAGCAGTGCAGCAGGAATCTGCTGGGTTTGAAGAATCCAAATAGGGCTTTATACCAGAGATAGAAATACTTGGTCACAGGCCGGCTTAGCTCAGAGTGCAGCCAGAGACCAGGGAGACAGGAGTGATTGACTGCTTATCTCTGAAGGTGCTCTGAAGAATGGGGTGACAAGCTCTTGGCTGCTCTGGCTGAAGACTGGGAGGCCACCATTTTCATTCCTGTCCTCCAAAGTGGTACAGAAAGCATTCATAAAACAAGAGCTCCGAAAGCGAACCCGAGAAGATTATGTAGCCAGTCCCTGGCAAGGGTGGTGCAATTCTGCCTCAGGTAAAGATATTTGAGAATCACTACAACAGGACCCTCACACAGAAGATTAGCAGGAACATCAAGACAAGACCAAGCTGACCAATCAAGGAGAACAGTGGGACTCCAGAGCTAGGGGAAAGCATAGAATTCATGGCTTTTTCCTCATGATGCTTTAGATGCCAAGTTAATTTTTTTTATTTTTTCTTATTCTATTTTTTTTAACTTTACCTCTTTCCTCTTTTAAAATTTTTTAACTAGTATATCTTAACAATACTTTTCTTAAAAAAAATCATTCTAAAACTTCATTGTTTTAGTCATATTTTATTCCTTCATTGTATTTAACCTTATTTTGGGTATACATATAGGTTTTTATTTCCCTAAGAATTTAGGGATACATATTCTTCTAATAGATCAAAATATATCCTAATCTAGTACATGGTTGTGTTCTAGTCTTCAGGCTAAGACATTCCCTCCCCTTTTTTTCTTCTTTTCCCAACCAACATATCTTATCATTCCATTTTAGAACTTTTTAAAATTTTCATCTTTACAGACATATTCCATCCCTTCATTGTGTTTACCCTTATTATTGTATATATATAAGATTTTCTTCCTTTAAAATCTTGGAAGGTAGATTCTTCTAAGAGACCAAAACACACCCAATACTGGGTGTCTCTGTTCTATTCACCAGTCATATATATATGACTGGTGAATAGAATATATATATGTGTATATATATATATGTATATATATATATATATATATATATATATATAAAATATATTGGTTAATGTACATTTTTTTGGAGTCTTTGCTACCCTTTAAGTATTTTATTCTCTTTTTTCATATATTTTTATCTGGATAAAATGACAAAATGGAAAAACTCATCACAAAAAAAGAACAAGAGGCAGTATGGATGGCTAGGGAATTAATCAATATGGATATTGGTAATATATCAGAACTAGAGTTCAGAATGATGATTCTCAACATGTTAGCTGGGCTTGAAAAAGGTATGGAAGATATTAGAGAACCTTTCTGAATAAATAAAATCCTTTTCTGGAGAAATAAAAGAACTAAAATCTAACCAAGCTGAAATTCTGAAAAGCTATTAATGAGGTGCAATAAAAAACGGAGGATCTTACTGCTAGGATAAATGAGTCAGAAGAGAGAATTAGTGATATAGAAGAACAAATGATGGAGAATAAAGAAGCTGAGCAAAAGAGAGACAAACAACTACTGGACCATGAAGGGAGAATTCAAGAAATAAGTGATACCATAAGATGAAACAGTATTAGAATAATTGTAATTCCAGAAGAAGAAGAAAGAGAGAGAAGGGCAAAATGTATATTGGAATGAATTATAGTAGAGAGTTTCCCTAATATGGCAAAGGGAACAAGCATCAAAATCCAGGAGGCACAGAGAATCCCCTCAAAATCAATAAGAATAGGTCCACACCCATCTTCTAATAGTAAAATGTACAAGTCTCAGTGACAAAGAGAAAATCCTGAAAGCAGCTCAAGACAAGAGGTCTGTAATATACAATGGTAGAAATATTAGATTGGCAGCAGACTTATCCACAGAGACCTGGCAGGCCAGAGAGAACTGGTGTGATATATTCAGAGCACTAAATAAGAAAAACATGCAGTCAAGAATACTATATCCAGCTAAACTATCACTTAAAATAGAAGGGGAGATAAAAAGTTTCCAGGACAAACAAAAACTAAAAGAGTTTGCAAACAGCAAACCAGCCCTACAGAAAATATTGAAAAGGATCCTCTAGGCCAAAAGAGAGCCTAAAAGTAATAGACCAGAAAGGAACAGAGACAATATAGAGTAAAAGTCACTTTACAGGCAATACAATGGCAATAAATTCATGTCTCTCAATAGTTACCTTGAATGTATATGGGCTAAATGTCACAATCAAAAGACACACGGTATCTGAATGGAAAAAAAAAAAAACCCAAACCCATCAATATGCTGTCTATAATAAACTCATTTTAGACCCAAAGAAACCTCCAGAGTTAAAGTGAGAGGTGGAAAATCATTTACCATGCTAATGGACATCAAAAGAAAGCTGGGGTGGCAAACCTTATATCAGATCAATTAGATTCTAAGCCAAAGACTATAATAAGAAACAAGGAAAGACACTATCATATTTAAAGGGTCTGTCCAACAAGAAGATCTAACAATTTTAAATATCTATGCCCCTAACATGAAAGCAACCAACTATATAAACCAATTAATAACAAAAATCAAAGAAACACATTGACAATAATACAATAATAGTAGGGGACTTTAGTACCCCCTCACTGAAAAAGCACAAATCATCCAAGCAAAAGATCTATAAGGAAATAAAAGCCTTAAATGACACACTGGACCAGATAAACATCACAGATATATTCAGGACATTCCATCCCAAAGCAACAGAATACACATTCTTCTCTAGTGTACATGGAACATTCTCTAGAATAGATCATATCCAGGGTCAAAAAATCAGGTCTTAACTGGTACAAAAAGATTGGCATCATTCCATGCATATTTTCAAAGCACAATGCTCCGAAGCTAGAACAAGAAGAGAGTTGGAAAGAACTCCAATACATGGAGGCAAAAGAGCATCCAGCTAAAGAATGAAAGGGTTAACCAGGAAATTAAAGAAGAATTGAAAAAAAAATCATGGAAACAAATGAAAATGAAACACAACTGTTCAAAATCTTTGGGACACAGCAAACTGAGTCCTGAGAGGAAAATATATAGTGATACAAGCCTTTTTCAAGAAACAAGGTCTAACACAACCTAACCGTATACCTAAAGGATCTAGAGAAAGAACAGCAAAGAAAGCCTAAACCTAGCAGGAGAAGAGAAATCATAAAGAACACAGCAAAAATCAATGCAATAAAACCCAAAAGAACAGTAGAACAAATCAATGAAACTAGAAGCTGGTTCTTTGAAAGAATTAGTAAGATTGATAAAGCCCTGACCAGACTTTTCAAAAAGAAAAGAGAAAGGATCTAAATTAATAAAATCATGAATGAAAGAGGAGAGATCACAACCAACACCAAAGAAATACAAACATTATAAGGCCATCTTATGAGCAACTATATGCTAGCAAATTTGACAATCTAGAAGAAATGGATGCATTCCTACAGATGTTTGAGCTACCAAAACGGAAACAGAAAGAAACAGAAAACTTTAACACACACATAAGCAGTAATGAGATTGATACGGTCAACAAAAAACTCCCTAAAAATAAGAGTTCAGGGACAGAGAGCTTCCCTGGGTACTTCTACCAATCATTTAAAGAAGAATTAATACTTATTCTCCTGAAATTGTCCCAAAAAAAAAGAAATGGAAGGAAAACTCCAAACTCATTTTGTGAGGCCAGGTTTTGATCCCAAAACCAGGCAAAGACCCCTTCAAAAAGGAGAATTATGGATCAATATCCTTGATGAACACTGATGTGAAAATTCTCACCAAAATACGAGTCAATAGGATCCAACAGTACATTAGAAGGATTATTCACCACAACCAAGTGGGATTTATTCCTGGGCTCCAAGGTTAATTCAACATCCACATATCAATCAATGTGATACAATACATTAATAAAGGAAAGAACAAGAACATACAATACTCTAAATTGATGCTGAAAAAGCATTTGACAGAGTACAGCATCCCTTCTTGATCAAAACTCTGCAAAGTGTAGTGATCGAGGGTACATACCTCAGTATCATCAAAGCTTTCTAGGAAAAACCCACAGCGAATATCATTCTCAATGGAGAAAAACTGAGAGATTTTTCCTGAAGGTCAGGGACACTGCACAGATGTCCATTATCACCACTGCTATTCCACATAGTACTAGAAGTCATAGCCTGAGCAATCAGAAAACAAAAAGAAATAAAAGGCATCCAAATTGGCAAAGAAGAAGTCAAACTATCACTCTTTGCAGATGATATGATACTTTATGTGGAAAACCCAAAAGAAGACACTCCAAATCTGCTAGAACTCATACAGGAATTCAGTAAAATGTCAGGATATAAAATCAATGCACAGAAATCAGTTGCATTTCTCTACACCAACAGTAGGACAGAAGAAAGAGAAATTAAGGAGTCAACCCATTTACAATTGCACCCAAAACCGTAAGATACTTTGGAATAAACCTAACCAAAGAGACAAAGAATCCATACTCAGAACACTATAAAGTACTCATGAAAGATATTCAGAAAGACACAAAGAAATGGAAAAACATTCCATGCTCATGAATTGGAAGAACAAATATTGTGAAAATGTCTATGCTACCTAAAGCAATCTACACATTTAATGCAATCCCTATCAAATATTTTCAAAGAAATGGAACAAATAATCTTAAAACTTATCCGGAACCAGGGGCGCCTGGGTGGTTCAGTGGTTTAAGCCGCTGCCTTTGGCTCGGGTCATGATCTCAGGGTCTTGGGATCGGGTCCCGCATCAGGCTCTCTGCTCGGCAGGGAGCCTGCTTCCCTCTCTCTCTCTCTCTCTCTGCCTGCCCCACATCTTGTGATTTCTCTCTGTCAAATAAATAAATAAAATATTAAAAAAAAAAAAAAAACTTATCCGGAACCAGAAAAGTTCCCGAATAGCCAGAGGAATGTTGAAAAATAAAGCCAAAGTTGGTGGCATCACAATTCCAGACTTCAGGCTCCTATTACAAAGCTGTCATCATCAAGACAGCATGGTACTAGCACAAAAACAGACACATAGATCAATGGAACAGAATAGAGAGCCCAGAAACTGACCCTCAACCACATGGTCAACTAATCTTTGACAAAGCCAAAAAGAATGTCCCATGGAAAAAAGACAGTCTCTTCAACAAATGGTATTGGGAAAAGACAAAAGCCACATGCAAGAATCAAACTGGACCATTTCCTTACACCGCACACAAAAATAGACTCAAAATGGATGAAATACCTCAATGTGAGAAAGGAGTTCATCAAAATCCTTGAGGAGAACACAGACAGCAACCTCTTTGACCTCAGCTGCAGCGACTTCTTCCTAGAAACATCACCAAAAGCAAGGGGAGCAAGGGCAAAATGAACTATTGGGACTTCATCAAGATCAAAAGCTTTTGCACAGCAAAGGAAACAGTTAACAAAACCAAAAGACAACTTACAGAATGGGAGAAGATTTTCACAAATGACATATCAGATAAAGGGCTAGTACCCAAAATCTATAAAGAACTTATCAAACTCAACACCCAAAGAACAAATAATCCAATCAATAAATGGGCAGAAGACATGAACAGACATTTCTGCAAAGAAGACATCCAGATGGCCAACAGACATATGAAAAAATGGTCCACTTCACTCGGCATCAGGGAAATACAAATCAAAACCACAATGAGATACCACCTCACCCCAGTCAGAATGGCTAAAATTAACAAGAAATGAAGATGCTGGCAAGGATGTGGAGAGAGGGGAGCCCTCCTACACTTTTGGTGGGAGTGCAAGCTGATGAAGCCACTCTGGGAAGCAGTATGGAGTTTCCTCAAAAAGTTGAAAGTAGATCTACCCTATGACCCAGCAATCGCACTCCTGGGTATTTACCCTAAAGATACAAAGGTAGTGATCCGAAGGTTCATGTGCACCTGAATGTTTATAGCAGCAATGTCCACAATAGCCAAAGTATGGAAAGAACCTAGATGTCTATCAACAGATGAATCGATAAAGAGGTGTCATATATATATATATATATATATATATATATATATATATACAGATATATATGTGTGTGTATATATCTCTCTCTATGTATGTGTCTATCTATCTATCTATCTATCTGTATGCATACAATGGAATACTATACTATGCAGCCATCAAAAGAAATGAAATCTTGCATTTGCAAGGACGTGGATGGAACTGGAGGGTATTATGCTGAGCAAAATAATTCAATCAGAGAAAGATAATTATCATATGATCTCCCTGATATGAGGAAGTTGAGAGGCAACATGGGGGGTTTGGGGAGTAGGAAAGGAATAAATGAAAAAGATGGGATCAGGAGGGAGACAAATCATGAGACTCTTCATCTCACAAAACAAACTGAGGATGCTGGGAGGGTATGGAGAGAGTGGTTGGGTTATGGACTTTGGGGAGAGTATGTGATACGGTAAGTGCTATAAAGTGTGTAAACCTAAAGATTCATAGACTTGTATCCCTGGGGCAAATAATACATTATATGTTAATAAAAGTAATTTGAAAAAAATCACTCTGCTAAATAACATTAACAAAAATTCAATGATGCTATGGAAAATTCAGATACTGAGAGATTAGAGTATATACTGTATTTCATGACAAATTATTGTTATAAATAAAAAGGTGTGGTCTCATAAATTTTAAATTTCAAATAATAGTTCTTTTTATTTAAAGATTTTATTTATTTGACAGAGATCACAAGTAGGCAGAGAGGCAGGCAGAGAGAGACGAGGAAGCAAACTCCCTGCTGAACAGAGAGCCCGATGCGGGGCTCAATCCTAGGACCCTGAGATCATGACCTAAGCTGAAGGCAGAGGCTTTAAACCACTGAGCCACCCAGGCACCCCTCAAATAATATTTCATAAGAAATTCTCATATCTAAAGTTCTTTATGAAATTTCCTTTCTGCTTCTTAAAATTGTAGTTTAGACATTAGATGTTATAATATCCATTTTAAACATCATTATTTATTCAACTAATATTTTTTCATTGTTTATACCAGATTCTTATATTCTAGAGTAGGAAAATAGACCATATACATAATAAATAAACACTATAGTATATTGGAAGGTAGTAAGTACTATGCAGAAAAAAAAAAGTAAACCAGTTTAAAGGGTGTCAAGTCAACCAGAATGAAAAGATGGGTTATAATTTTAAATATGATAGTTAGGTTGGTCCTTATTGTGAAAGTGATATTAAGGGGAGACAAGATGGTGGGGAGGTAGGAGGAGGTGTCGTTTCAACCTGTACCCTAAAGTGAGCTGATTACCTACCAAAGAACTCCGATCACCTATGAAATCAGCCTGAGATCAGAGTTATACACATCTGGATCTCTACAGGGGCAGAAGACGCCAGTGGGCAGGTAAAGCAGTGTGGGAACGGTGGACTGATAACGGAAGATAAACAAAAGGAGGAGGGAGCCACCAGAGGCCACTGATTGGAAAGTAATACCCCAATACGAGAGTGCCCTGCATCTGGGGACCAGCATTAACTTGGAGTCCGGTTGAAAGCACTCAAAAAGAGCAAAGGATCGTGGGGGGGGGGATTTGTGGGAATGGGGCGGTTATGGATAGGGCCTTAAGTTCCCAGACCCAGGACAGCCTTCCCTGGTACTGAGCCAGAGACAGTGCAGCGGAGAAACCAGGTCTTGGTCCCTGATATGCCAGCGCACCTGAGAATATTTGGGGTCCGGCTCCTGTGAAAAGCTGGGAGCCTTGCGAGATGGCAAAATGCTGCGCCCTGCTATCAGAACCTGAGACCCACATGCCCCACACCCTCCCCTGAGAGAAGTGTGCACAGGTGCCAGCCCAGTGCTCTTGGACCCGGAAAGACCAGGCACTCCCAGCCTGGGCCAGTAGGCAAGTCTCAGTATGCAATCGATGCTTGGAACCTCTCTGGCAGTCTAGAGCTGCCCAGACAGTTGTCACTGCATGGTTTGGGGTACAAGCAGGAGATCCTGCATCCCCAGGGACTTTGACTCGGAACCTGCTCTGCCAGCAGTTGTGCAGCACCCACAGGGGAGCAGACTGACGCTTCTCTCTGAAAGGGAGGTCGGGGTGCAGTTTGTTTTCCTCTAAACCTCCAAAAACCATCAAAAGCTGTCAAGTCAAGAGAAAGAAAAAAACAAAACAAAACAAAAAAATGAACAAACATACAAACAAACCTCCAGAGAACAAAAGCCTGAAAAACCGGTTTCCTCAGAGCCCATCCCCTTGAGGGGGCAGGAGGACTTAACTCAGGGAGCATCATTGACTGAAAACCCACGTGGCAGTCCCCTTCCCCAGAAAACCAACCAGGAAAGGGGGAAAAAAAAAAAAGATGACAAGAGAACCACCACCACTACTCATAGATACAACTTTTATTTTTATCTCATTCCCACTATTCTGGTTCATTTACCCATCACCTGGTTACCCCAACCTCCCACCCCTTGCCCCTTCAAAACCCTCAGATTGTTTTTCAGAGTCCATAGTCTCTCATGGTTCACTTCCCCTTCCAATTTCCCTCAACTCCCTTCCTCTCTCCATCTCCCTTTGTCCTCCATGCTATTTGTTATGCTCCACAAATAAGTGAAACCATATGATAATTGACTCTCTCTGCTTGACTTATTTTACTCAGCATGATCTCTTCCAGTCCCGTCCATGTTGCTGCAAATATTGGGCATTCATCCTTTCTGATGGAGGCATAATACTCCATAGTGTATATGGACCACATCTTCCTTATCCATTTGTCCATTGAAGGGCATCTTGGTTCGTTAAACAGTTTGGTGAACCTGGACATTGCTGATATAAACAGTGGGGTACAGATGGCCCTTCTTTTCACTACATCTGTATCTTTGGGGTAAATACCCAGTAGTGCAATGGCAGGGTCATAGGGAAGCTCTATTTTTAATTTCTTGAGGAATCTCCACACTGTTCTCCAAAGTGGCTGCACCAACTTGTATTCCCACCAACAGTGTAAGAGGGTTCCCCCTTTCTCCACATCCCCTCCAACACATGTTGTTTCCTGTCTGGCTAATTTTGGCCATTCTAACTGGTGTAAGGTGGTATCTCAATGTGGTTTTAATTTGAATCTCCCTGATGGCTAATGATGATGAACATTTTTTCATGTGTCTGATAGCCATTAGTACATCTTCATTGGAGAAGTATCTGTTCATATCTTCTGCCCATTTTTTTACATGATTGTCTGTTTTGTGTGTGTTGAGTTTGAGGAATTCTTTATAGAACCTGGATATCAACCTTTTGTCTGTACTGTCATTTGCAAATATCTTCTCCCTTTCCATGGGTTGCCTCTTTGTTTTCTTGACTGTTTCCTTCGTTGTGCAGAAGCTTTACATTTTGATGAAATCCCAAAAGTTTATTTTCGCTTTTGTTTCCTTTGCCTTTGGAGACATATCTTGAAAGAAGCTGCTGTGGCTGATATCGAAGAGATTACTGCCTATGTTCTCCTCTAGGATTCTGATGGATTCCTGTCTCACGTTGAGGTCTTTTATCCATTTTGAGTTTATCTTTGTGTACGGTGTAAGAGAATGGTCGAGTTTTATTCTTCTAGATATAGCTGCCCAGTTTTCCCAGCACCATTTATTGAAGAGACTGTCTTTTTTCCACTGGATATTTGGTCCTGTTTTGTCGAAGATTAATTGACCATAGAATTGAAGGTCCATATCTGGGCTCTCTACTCTGTTCCACTGGTCTATGTGTCTGTTTTTATGCCAGTACCATGCTGTCTTGGTGATCACAGCTTTGTAATAAAGCTTGAAATCAGGCAACGTGATGCCAGAAGTTTTATTTTTTTCAACATTTCCTTAGTGATTCAGGGTTTCTTCTGATTCCATAAGAATTTTAGGATTATTTGCTCCAGCTCTTTGAAGAATACTGGTGAAATTTTGATCAGAAAGGCATTAAAAGTATAGATGGCTCTAGGCAGTAGAGACATTTTAACAGTGTTTGTTCTTCAGATCCAAGAGCATGGAATGGCCTTACATCTTTTTGTGTCTTCAATTTCTTCCATGAGTGTTCGGTAGTTCCTTGAATACAGTTCCTTTACCTCTTTGGTTAGGTTTATTCTCAGGTATCTTATGGTTCTTGGTGCAATAGTGAATGGAACTGATTCTCTAATTTCCCTTTCTGTATTTTCATTGTTAGTGTATAAGAAAGCCACTGATTTCTGTACATTGACTTTGTATTCTTCCACGTTGCTGAAGTGCTGTGTGAGTTCTAGTAGTTTGGGGGTGGAGTCTTTTGGGTTTTCCATATAAAGAATCATGTCATCTGAGAAGAGAGAGAGTTTGACTTCTTCATTGCCAATTTGGATACATTTTATTTCTCTTTGTTGTCTGATTGCTGTTGCTAGGACTTCTAATACTATGTTGAACAAGAGTGGCAAGAATGGGCATCCTTGTCGTGTTCCTGATCTCAATGGGAAGGCTGCAAGCTTTTTCCCATTGAGGATGATATTTGCTGTAGGTCTTTCATAGATAGATTTGATGAGGTTCAGGAATGTTCCCTCTATCCCTAAACTTTGAAGCGTTGTAATCAGGAATGGATGCTGGATTTTGTCAAATGCTTTTTCTGCATTAATTGAGAGGACCATGTGGTTCTTCTCTCTTCTCTTATTGATTTGTTCTATCACATTGATTGATTTGCGAATGTTGAACCATCCTTGTAGCCCAGGGATGAATCCCATCTGGTCATGGTGGAAAATCTTTGTAATGTGCGGTTGGATCCTGTTTGCTAGGATCTTGTTGAGAATCTTAGCATCCATATTGGTCTCTACTTCTCCAGTGATATTGGTCTCTAATTCTCCTTTTTGGTAGGGTCTTTGCTTGGTTTGGGGATCAGGGCATTGCTGGCTTCATAGAAAGGGTCAGGAAGTTTTCCTTCTGCTTCAATTTTTTGAAACAGCTTCAGGAGAATAGGTGTTATTTCTTCTTTGAAAGTTTGGTAGAATTCCCCAGGGAATCCATTAGGTTCTGGGCTCTTGTTTTTTGGGAGGTTTTTGATCACTGCTTCACTCTCATTACTAGATATCAGTCTATTCAGGTTGTCAATTTCTTCCTGGTTCAATTTTGGGAGTTTATAGTTTTCCAGGAATGCATCCATTTTATCTAGGTTGCTTAGCTTATTGGCATATAACTGTTGATCGTAACTTCTGATGATTGTTTCTACTTCGTTGGTGTTAGTTGTGATCTCTCCCTTTTCATTCATAATTTTATGAATTTGGGCTTTCTCTTCTTTTGGATTAGTGTAGCCAATGGTTTTTCAATCTTATTGATTCAAAAAACCAGCTTCTAGTTTCATTGATACGTTCTACTGTATTTCTGGTTTCTATCTCATTGATCTCTGCTCTAATCTTGATTATTTCCCTTCTTATGTGTGGAGTTGGTTTGATTTGTTGTTGGTTCTCCAGTTCTTTAAGGTGTAGAGACAGCTGGTGTATTCTGGATTTTTCCTTTTTTTTGAGGGAGGCTTGGATGGCTATGTATTTCCCCCTTAGGACCGCCTTTGCTGTATCCCATAGGTTTTGGACCAAAGTGTCTTCATTCTCGTTGGTTTCCATAAATTGCTTAAGTTCTTCTTTGATCTCCTGGTTGGTCCAAGCATTCTTAAGCAAGGTGGTCTTTAGCTTCCAGGTGTTTGAGTTCCTTTGGAACTTTTCCTTGTGATTGAGCTCCAGTTTCAAAGCATTGTGATCTGAGAATATACAGGGAATCATCTCAGTCTTTTGGTATCGGTTGAGTCCTGATTTGTGACCCAGTACGTGGTCTATTCTTGAGAAGGTTCCCTGTGCACTTGAGAAGAATGAGTATCCTGTTGTTTTAGGGTGGAATGTTCTGTATATATCTATGAGGTCCATCTGGTCCAATGTGACATTTAATGCTCTTGTTTCTTTATTGATTTTCTGCTTTGATGATCTATTACTGAGAGTGGTGTGCTAAGATCTCCTACTATTAGTGTATTCATATCAATATGACTCTTTATCTTGATTAACAGTTTTCTTATGTAATTGGCTACTCCCATATTGTGGGCATAGATATTTACAATTGTTAAATCATCTTGGTGGATAGTCCCTTTAAGAATGATATAGTGTCCTTCTGTATCTCTGACTACAGTCTTTAGTTTAAAATCTAATTTATCTGATATGAGAATCGCTACCCCAGCCTTCTTTTGAGGCCCATTGGCATGAAAGATGCTTCTCTATCCCTTCACTTTCAGTCTGGGTGTATCTTTAGGTTCATAATGGGTCTCTTGTAGACAACATATGGATGGGTCCTGTCGTATCCTATCTGCAACCCTTGTTTTTTTTATGTTGTTTTATGGGTGCATTTAGGCCATTCACATTGAGAGTGATTATTGAGAGATATGTTTTTATTGACATCGTGTTACCTTTGAATTCTTTCTTTCTGTAGATTGTCTCTATATTTCTGTTCAATGATATTTTTAGGATTTTTTCTCTTTTATAGGACCCCCATTAATATTTCCTGCCTTGTCAGCTTGGTGGTTGCATAGTCTTTTAAGCCTTGCCGGCCTTGGAAACTCTTTATCTCTCCATCCATTTTGAATGTCAGTCTTGTTGGATAAAGTATTCTTGGCTGCATGTTCTTCTCATTTAGTGCCCTGAATACATCTTGCCAGCCCTTTCTGGCTTGCCAGGTCTCTGTGGACAGGTCTGACGTTATTCTGATGGTAAGTAAGGAGACTCTTTGTCCTAGCGGCTTTCAAGAGATTATACCTACAATTATGACTCCTCAATTTGACTATCAGGTGCCTTGATTTTTTTTTAGAATGTATAATCTTGGGTGGAGACCTTTCGGCCTCTAGTACATGAATGTTGGTTCCATTCATGAGACTGGGAAAATTTTCATGAAGAACTTGTTCCACTATATCTTCTAGAATTCTTTCTTTCTCCTCCCCTTCAGGGATTCCAATAATTCTGACGTTGGAACGTTTCATGGCATCATTTATTTCCCTGATTCTGTTTTTGTGGTTTCTAAGCTGTTTGTTCCAGGCTTCCTCCTGATCCTTTCTCTCTATCTGTTTGTCCTCCAGATCACTAATTCTATCTTCTGTCTCAGTTACCCTAGCTTTGAGAGAATTTAGATTAAATTGGAACTCATTGGGGAGCATTGTGAACCTCAACCCTGGTAGCTTTAAGCTCCACCCTAACATTATGAACATCATCTCTGGTCGCTTTCAGCTCAGCCCTAATCAATTCCAATTGGTCATCCATGGCTTTCTCCAACCTAGCTATTGCCTGGATAATTGTTGGTCTGAATTCTTTCCGACATATTGTCTATGTTGATAGCCATTAGCTCTGTCGCAGAAGGTCCATCCTCTGTATTTTTCTTCTGTTGGGCATTCCTCCTCCTAGTCATTTTGGTGAGAGATGACTGAACAGATGTAGCTGGATGTATCAACTGTGGTGCAGTCAAGGTGCACCCTGGAACACTTCTGAGAAATCAGGATTCCCCACCCAAATGAGAGACAAAAGAAAAGAAAAAGGAAAAAAGAGAGAGAGAGAGAAAGGGAAGATGAGAGAGAAGTTTCAGCCCAAATGGGCCCCAAGGCACGATTTATGAAGTATACAAACAAAAATAGACAAACAAAAAGACTGACAAAAGTATATGACAAGAGAAAAAAAAAAAAAAAATATATATATATATATATATATATATCCAAATAAAGGAAGAACCTCGTCAAAAAGAACCCCAAGTGTAAGATTTATATACTATCAGGACAAACACAAAAACACAGAAACAGTGGTGGAAGAAAAAGATGGGAGGGAGAGTGGTTATAAATTCTCAGTGTGGGCAAGGAAGTTTGTTTTGATTCTTCCTGGATCTATCTTGATATCTTTGTTAAAGGATTCAACTTTCCTAAGATAAAGGGGGATTAAAAATTGGTTTACCTATAGGGGTAGTATTGATTGGGGCAAAGGGATTACTTTGAATTTTAACTCTATATGAATATTAGAAAATAAAAATAAAAAGGAATAGACTAGACTAAACTAAACTCAGATTAAAAGAAAAAGAAATTCAAAAAATAGAAATGCAAATGAAAAACACAGGTGTATGTATGAAAAAGTTCAGGTTAGAAGGTTATTATGGAATTTGATGTACTGGACAGCTCATTGTGATGGTAAATAGGTTAAAAAAATTATCTATAGAAAAAAAATATGAACCAGAATAGTGGGACGAGTTAAAAATAAAAGTCGTCCTATGAAGTAATGGTGGTTGTTCTCTTGCAGTCTTTTTTTTTTTTTTTTTCCTTTCTTGGTTTGTTTTCTGGGGGAGGGGCCTGCCCATGGGTTTTCAGTCAATGATGCTCCCTGAGTTAAGTCCTCCAGCCCCCCTCAAGGGGGTGGGCTCTGAGGAAACTGGGTTTTTTCAGGCTTTTGTTCTCTGGTGGTTTTTATGTTTGTTCACTTTTTTTTTTCCTCTCACCTTGACCACTTTTGATGGTTTTTGTAGTATTAGAGGAAAACAAACTGCACCCTGACCTCCCTCTCAGAGAGAAGCCTCAGTCTGACTGCAGAGCCCAAATAAGTTCTTCCTTGGCCACTGGCAGAGCACAGTCCAATTCATGGTCCCTGGGGATTCAGGATCTTTTGCTTGTACCCAAAACTATGGCAGCAGTGGCTGTCTGGGAGCTCCAGACTGCCAGAGAGGTTCCAAGCAGCGACTGCACAGTAAGATTTTCCCGCTGACCTGAGCTGGGAGTGCCTGGTCTTTCTGGGTCTAAGAGCACCCAGCTTGTGTGCATCTCTTTCAGGGAAGGCTGTGGGTCACATGCGCATCTCAGGCTCTGAGAACGGGCGCAGGTTCTGAAACACCAGGCTTGGCCTTCGCACACCTCTGTCAGGAGAGTTTGGGGCAAGTGTCTTAGGCTCTGAAACAATGGCATGGTCAAAGAGCGCCTGCTGGGCCTTTGTACCTCTCTCAGGGGAGGATGAGGGGTGTGAGTATCTCAGGCTCTATAGCAGGGCTGGCACATTCTGCCTTCCGGCATGGCTCCCATCCCCTCACAGGAGCCAGAACCCACGCACTCACAGGTGTGCTGGTGGCTTAGGGACCAAGACCTGGTTTCTCTGCCACACTGTCCCTGGCTCAGCACCAGGAGAGGCTGTCCTGGGACTGGGGGCTTAAGCCCCTTTCCCTAAGCGCCCCGATTCCCACAATTTCCCCCCCATGATCCTTTGCTCTTTTTGAGTGCTTTCATCCAGACTCCAAGTTAATGCTGGTCCCCAGACGCAGGGCACTCTCGGATTGGGGTATTACTTTCCAACCGGTTGACTCTGGTGGCTCCTTCCCCCTTTTGTTTATCTTCTGATATCAATCCGCCCTTCCCACTCCACTTTACCTGCCCACTGGTGGCTTCTGCTCCTGTAGAGATCCAGACACATATAATTCTGATCTCAGGCTGATTTCATGGGTGATCGGAGTTTTTTGGTAGGTAATCAGCTCACTTTAGGGTACAGGTTGAAAAGGCGCCTCCTCCTACTTCCCTGCCATCCTGTCCCTCCTGGAAGATCTTTTAATGGTCCTGTTGGCTGCTCTGAAATCCTTCTTGGAAAAACACCTACTATTAGTTCTTCTGCCTGGTTTTTCAGTTAGATGGGGAGTTTTTTGTTGTTTGTTTGTTTATTTGTTTTTTTTTTTTTTTTTTGCAATCAGCAAGAGGTTCTTTATTGTTACGCAGGCGCCTGCGGGTGGTCAGCAGCTCCTGCTAGCTGAGCACACCTGGCTGGGGTGGTGCAGGGTTTTTATAGACAGGTTTATTTGTTTTTTTAAGTTATGTGAGTTCCTCATATATTTTGGATATTAAACCCTTATCTGATATATGGGTTACACAATTTTTCTCATTATGTGGGCTGTCTTTTCACTTTCTTTATTTTGTTGTGCAGAAGTGTTTGAGTTTGGTGTAGTCCTATTTTTTTTTTTTTTTTTTTTTGCTTTTGGTACCATGTCCAAGAACATCAATTTAAACCAAACAATGTAAGTTAAAGAGAAATTATATTCATATCTTGAAATAGAATAATAGATTTAAAAGTATTTAGGCTGATAAGAATCAGCAGGGATGACTATCAGAAACATAAAACTAAGTGTGAAAAGGGAAGAAGTAAATCAGAAGGGTATACATTTAAAACAGAAAACAATACCATATTTTATTATGAATGTATATATATATGAATTGGATGGACACACACCAAACCTTTGATAGTGGCTGCTTTTAGAGTTGAGGAAGAGAAATCAGCCAGGGGTCATAGTTTAAGCAAACATTAGCTTTATCTATAGTACCTACTTTGAGAAATTGGAAGACAAATATATTAACATACAGAGTCAAGTAATAAGTTAATTTTTTAAACTTTTCTATATTTTTAAAGTTTAAACAAATTACTTAATATATTAAACTGAACTTTAGATGTAAACTAATGATATGTAAAATTCTTTTACTTTAAATATATTAAATACATTTCCAAAATGTATTTATTTAAATTATGTATTTGAAAATATATATATTCACATTTATATGTGTCTATATACACACATGTACATACATATGTTATAATATATGTATTTTTAAATTTATGTATGTATATGTATACATAACCAGAAAATAAAAATAAACATCTTACTGATCAAAAACAGAACCTACCTATCTGCAAAGCACTGGGAAGGGTTTCAGCCAAAGTCCTGTTGGATATAATGTAATTGGAAGCAGGCATTCAGAATGAGGCATTTGGCCCTGCAGGAAACAGGAACAAAATGTGTTCCACACAAAATTATAGGGGACCTGAGTCAGGTTTACTACTTAATGCCAAGGACTAGGGAGGGGTTGCTCTGTTTGGAAGAACAGGCTGAAAATAGCGTTGTTTAAGAACAGCCTAAGGCTATATCTTAAATAGAATTAAATCTACAGATTGCTATAGTCAGACACAACAACAAAACTGCAAATCATATTGAAATCTTAACCACAAAAAATAATGTCGAAATGCCTTTATAAGGTTTTTGAAAGAGGGCTTGGGAAACCAGGTGGAAGAAACTGCAAACTATTAGAAAGGACTCTTATTTTAAAAAGGCAAAACAAAATTGCAAACATTAGAAGATTATTAGTGTAAAAGAAAGACAACCAAAAAAATCAGTGTGAATTCCAGTCTAGATAAAACAATATTACAGTCTGACTAAAATACATGATTTTGAAAAAAGATGAATTAGGAACTTCTTAAAGAACAACAAAAAAAAATATGTTTTAATCTCAAATGGAGTGAATTCTATACTGAACACAATCAAAGAGAGAATTAGTAAAATTGTAGATCATATTGAAGAATTTATCCAGAATGCACAACGGAAAGATAAAGAGACTAAAAATATTAAAAGTACCTGGAGGGCTCAGTTGGTTAAGCATCCAACTCTTGATTTCATCTTAGTTCTTGAACTCTGGGTTATGAGTTCAGGCCCCATGTTGAGCTCATGCTGGGTGTGAAGCCTGCTTAAAAAAAAATTAAAAGTTGTTAAAATATGTGAATGATTTTAGAAGCTTGAGCACATGTAGATTGAAAACAGGTTTCATTTGTACCTTTAATTGTAAAGGCAAAATAAAGAAATTCAAAAATTAAGAGTCTTTATTCCTGCTCCTTTCTGTTACTGAATTAAGATATTACATTTGTATATGATTAAGGAAAAAGAAAAAAATAAGCACTAAGAAAATTAAATACACAAGGAAAGCAAAAGTTAAACTACACGTTGAGGAACACAGATAATAACAAAATGTACTGATAAACCTAATAAACTAATAATTATAAATTAATACATTACAAAATACATTGATAAATTTAATAAACATAATTATAAATTAATACATTTTTGGTTTAAAATAAGTTAAAACTTATAACATAAAGAAAAATAATAAGATCTAGAGGGAGCATGGTATAGTAGGTGGCTAAAGGAAAAATAGCTCTTGTCATTCTAAGGTAGAAGATACAAATTTTGACTATAGATTTTTTAGAAAACTTTCTAGCTAAATATGAAAGTTTAAAATGTAAAGCTGCCCATTAAAGATTAAAAATATATTTCTTGAAAAGAAAAAAATCAGGATGAAGAAAAGTTTTCTCAAATATATCAAGCCATTAAATAATCACAAAAAGACTTAGTAAAGAAGAAAAAGGTAAACAGAAACAAAAGTAACAAATTTTAAACACAACTGAAAACAAAATTAGATGGAAGAAATTAGTCCAAAATATCAGTAGTAATAAATGTAAAGGAACAATTTTATCTGATAAAACACAGAAGAGACCATACATATACATATGCATATGTATATGCTACTAAATGTGGTATATAATAAGCCTACACAGAAAATAAACATATGCTAAAAGATATCTGAGATATTTGTAGACCAAGATAAAGCTGGTCTATCTATAAAAATTTAATGTCAAATAAAATAAAATTAAAGACACGAACATTACTGAAAATTAAGGAAATACTATATTAAAAATCAATCTAACAAGAAAATATAATAATCATAAATATGCTAAATATGTAGCCTAAAATTTTATTAAGCAGTGTCAAAATTAAAGGTGAGTTTTGAAAATCTAAAATCATAATGAGTTATTTTTAAACAACTTTGCCAAAAACTGATATATCAAGCACATATAAAAGTAGAAAACTTACAGAATTTTTGAATGACAAAATATATTTGGTCTAACTTATCACCTAGAAATTCTTCAACCAATTAATAGAGAATATATATGTATTCTTTTCAACACTGATTGTTTTCCAAAATTGACTAAGTCAATACACTAAGTCACAAAAGATGTTTTAATGATCAAAGATCCAATGTTATATAGACTACATTCTCTGCACCCAATTAAAAGAAATTAGTAATCAACAATAAAAAACAAACAAGCAATTCAGAACAAAACAATAGTTTTTAAATCTCTGTGTTTCTGTAATAAGAACTGCAGGCCCAAGTAATTAATTAGCTTAAGGGGAAATCACATTGGAAGTGATAAAATATTTTGACTGGGACAATAAAATCGTCACATATAAAATTTCAGGGTGTTGCTAAAGCAGTACATATAAACTTTAAGCCTTAAAATATATTTATTATAAAATAAGAGTGACATAAAATAATGATTTAAGTAATCAAATTAAGACATTGAAGGGAAATGGAGTATTTAAAGAAAGTAGAAGGAAAGAAATAATGTAAGAATAGAGAACAAAGAGGTAAAAAACAAAGATGAAAGAAAATTTATAAAACAAAGAATTTGTTACAGAATACACAAATAAAAAATATTAGCCCCGGCCATAAGCGTCTGAGGTGACAGCCATGGCAAGGAGCCGGCTGGGGACCCCGGGGAGTGTTTTCTCGCTGACTGGGGACCTGATTTGCACTAGGGTGTTGAATGAGAAGCCCTTGTGTTTTGACATAGGTAATGCCTTTCCCCCACTGAGAGAACCAGTCTTCCAGAGGCCCTGCTTGCAATATGGCAAAGCCCGAGCTGCCATCCAGGCCATCTTGTACCCTGAGGATGGGATTAGAGTGAAATTTTATTCAGCCTATGGATCTGGTCAGAAAGCTTTTGATCTGTTCAATCCAAACTTCAAGTCTACCTGTCAATAGTTTGTGGAGAAGTACATTGAGCTACAGAAACTTGGAGAAACCAATGAAGAGAAGTTATTTGTGGAAACAGGGAAGGCTTTGTTAGCAGCGGGTGTCATTTTGAGAAGAGCAGGAGAAGCAAGGACTCAAAAGGAAGGTAGCCACATTTCCTGGGAACCCACAGTGTCAAACCTCAAATGGTACTGGGAAAAAAAAACAGCCTCTGCAAAAAGTTCCCCAGGACCAGCTTTTGGAGACATCTGAAGAACAGTCAAAAGGTCTCTCACCTCTCTAAAGAACTTGTATTCCATGTATACTGACATCCAGACTGCATTACTAGATGAATGTTGAACTGTTTTTAACAGCTGAACTGTGTAAATGTTTCCTAGTCTCTAAGGCATTATGTTTGCCTCCTTTTAGTTCCTATTTCTAGGTTGTCATAAGCTCAGTTTCATGGTTTGAATGAATTTTATGTTAAGATGGTATTAAATAAAGAATTCCCTGACTGCTTAAAAAAATTAGGAACAATAAAGTGTCCCTGAAACAGAGGAGACATTAATTCTATCATCAGAGAATAATACAAACTTCATAGAACAATATTTTAAAAATTTAATGAAATTGATAAAAAATACATTCTTGTAGAAAAAATAAACTCAACTCAAGAACATAGAGAGAACTTGAAAATAGTTCCACCACTAAGGAAAATAAGCTGTAAATCATCAATCAAAAATCTTTCCAATAACTTATAGAATGAGAGAAAAAATTACAAATCATATATCTAATAATGGCTTAATATCTAGATCCTATAAAATTCTTAAAATTCAAGACCAAAAAGACAAGCAACACAACTTTAAATCAACAAAGGACTTGAATAGATATTTCTCTAAAGATCTATAAATGTCCCCCAAAACCACACGAAAAGGTATTCAGCATCATCTGTCACCAAGGAAATGTAAATCAAAATCAGAATGCAGGCGAAGCACCTGGGTGGCTCAATGGGTAAGCCTCTGCCTTCAGCTCAGGTCATGATCACAGGATCCTGGGATTGAGCCCATATCGGACTCCCAGGGAGCCTGCTTCCCCCGCTCTTTCTCTGCCTGCCTCTCTGCTTGCTTGTGATCTCTCTCTCTGTGTGTCAAATAAATAAATAAAATCTATATATATCTATATATATATATATCATCATACTATACTATACACCATACTATATATATATATAGTATATGTATATATAAAAGGACCACAATGAGATACCAACTTCATTTCCATTTTCCAAGAAAATGGAAAATAACAAGTATTAGCAAGGGCAAGGGAAAAATTGGAACCCTCATATACTGCTGGTGGGAATATATAATGCAGCTGCTGTGGAGAACAGTTTGTTCTTCAAATTTAAGCATATAATCACCATATGGCCCAATAATCCCCCTTCTAAGTATATTTTATTTCAAGAGAAATAAAAACATATCCACACAGAAACCTGTACACAAAATTTTATAGCAGCATTATTCATAAGGGTCAAAAGGTAGAAACAACCCAAATGTCTATCAATAAATAGATAAATGGCTAAACAAAATGTAGTATATAAAAACAATGGAATATTATTCAGCCATAAAAATGAATGAAGTAAATGATACAAGTTGGGTCAACCTCAAAAACATTATTCTAAATGGAAGAAGTCAGACACAAAGATCATATATTACATGATTCCCTTTATATAATATATCCAGAATAGGCAAATCAGTCAAGACAGAAGGTATACTAAAGAGGTTATCAGGGGATTGGGGGAGAGAGGAAGGGACAGTGATTACTCAGTATGGATAGGAGATGTTTTTATGAGGTGATGAGTAAGTGTGAAACTAAAAAGAGCTGGTAGTTGTATAAATTTGTGAATATACTTGTGAAATACTATGAAATTGTACCCTAAATACAACTGAATAATATTCTTAACTCCCTGGTGCCCCAAATAATATTTTTAAATGGTTAATTCACGTTATGTGAATTTCACTTCAAAAAAAGTTCTTCCCCAAAGTAACACCAGAACAAGATGAATTTATAAGAGTTAGAAAAACTCCATGAAACAAATAATGCCTTTATAATACAAACTGGCTCTTTGAATGAGAGAAAAATGCCATTTTATTTTGTGAGGCTAGGAAAAGCTAAATAAAAACCTCAAACAGGACAGTACAGGAAAAAAAAAACATATTAGAACAATCTCATTTTTAGGAAATATTAATAGATAAAACATTACTACATTCAATACACCAACTAATGGAAAATCTAAGTCAAACAAGAATGCTTTCAACGGCCCATCAGTCAAGCTGACACAACTCAAGAAAGAATGATCATGAAGATTAATCAATAAAAATTATCCAAACAAAAGTACAAATATTAGAAAGAGAGAATTTAAAAAGAAAAAAAAGAAAATGGACAGAACATCCCAGAGTTGTGATACAAAAAAGTCTAAATAAGTATAATTGAAATGTCAGAAACAGACAACAGAAAAGAAAAAGAAATACTTAAAGAGATTTGCTGAAAATTTTCCAAAATTACTGACAGCCACCAAACTGCATATGAAAGAAGCTTAAAAACACCATAGAGAATTTTTAAAAAATAATGACATTACATAATCTTGGCAGGAAATCTTGGAGGAAGTCAGAGAAGACACATTACATATATGATTGCAGCAAAATTACAGAAGACTTCTCATTTAAAAACTAGGAAAGCCTTAGGGCGCCTGGGTGGCTCAGTGGGTTAAGCCGCTGCCTTCGGCTCAGGTCATGATCTCGGGGTCCTGGGATCGAGTCCTGCATCGGGCTCTCTGCTCGGCAGGGAGCCTGCTTCTCTCTCTCTCTCTGCCTGCCTCTCCATCTACTTGTGATTTCTCTCTGTCAAATAAATAAATAAAATCTTAAAAAAAAAAAAAAACTAGGAAAGCCAAAAACAATGGAGTGATATCTTTTAAATCCAAAAGAGGAAAACTGTCTATAAAGAATTTTATATGCAGAGTAAATATTATCAGAATTACAAACTTCTCCTTAAAGGATCAGGGAAGAGAATGAAACCGCTAACTATAGATTGGGAGAAAATATTTGTAAATCACATATCTTAAAAAGGATTTATATCTAAATTATAAAAAGAAGTTTTAAAAATAAATATTAAGAACATAATAAAATAAAAAAAACTGGGCAAAGCAGACACAGCCAGGAAACATAAATTTATGGCAAATAAGTACATGAAACTATGTCCATAGTCATTTGGATAATTTAAACAACGAGATACCCATGCACATTTTTCATAATAACTAATTTTTTAAAAATCTGACAATGTCAAGTGCTGACAAGAATTTTAGGCACCTGGAAATCTCATACCTTTTTGTTGGAAATGCAAAATAGTTCAGAATGAAAAAGAGTTTGGGAGTTTATTATAAAGTTAAATGTACAATTATCATATGACCCAGTAACGTTATGTTTACCCCAAAACCCTTAGAGAAATCATTTTATTCATGATCACCAACAATTTAAAACAACTCAAAAATCCCTCAAATAGAGAATGGATAAACAAATAGTGATCCATCCATACAATGGAATATAACACGGCACTAAAAACTATCAAACTACTGATACAATATCAGTATCAGGCTGCTGCAGAGTTCTGCCAAGTCTTGAGAAACACATATACAAATACTGTTAATATGGAGAACAATTCTGTCATCTCCCCAAATCCCCCATACCATTTGTAGTGTAGTAAACTCACTCTCATGCTCAAAATTGGCAATTGTTTATCTGTTCTCTGTCCTTTTAGTTTTATATTGGCAAGAATGTGATATAATGTAATCAAACAGCATACAGACTTTTGAGAATGTCTTCTACTTAGCTAAGTGTATTTGAGATTCATCCACATTTTAGCAGTATTATCTATACTTCCTCACTTTCTTTTTATATTTTTTGTGAAACTCTGTCTTGTCTCAGTTTCCATGATACATATCCCCCAGTTTTCCTTTTATTAGCTCTTTGATACCTTCCTTTCAGTCACCTTTACAAGATATTCTTTCTCTATTCAAATTTTATAGTTTGAATTTCTCTAGATATCAGTCCTGAGCACATTTCTTCTATTTCTATCTTCAGTAGGGTGGCAATAATTTTTCTTATGATTTCCAATATTACTTATATTCTAATGAGTTAAAAAAATTTTATCTTCATATTATAAATCCAGATGTCCCCATCCAGTGTATTAAGATCTTATTCTTCACTCACCAATGCACTGACTAGAAGAGCAAACCCACCCTGATTAGGGGTTTAACATTCCCTTCTTGGGGTCAGCCATTTAAAGCCTCAGCTAGGTTCTGTTTTCTCCATCCTGTCCCCATTAGAAGTTAGAAACTCCTTGTATAACTCCAAGGAAGTCCTCTAAAATGCTTTATAATGTTTATAATTTTTGGTTGTCTGTGTTCTGAGCATCAGTTGAGCTTAACAATAAGCCACCCAAGTCATTTTATTTTAATTCTCACTTCCCACATGTTTCTCAAATGCCTGATATTTGAAACCAACTAACGGATTCTCTTACACTGCTATATGATCCCAATGCACCACCAACAACTAGATGGTTGTATCAGGACTCTTTGTGTCCTACCTTCCACCAGTGATGGTACCACTCAATCTTTAGTCACTTTTGGTACCAACTTCACAGGTGATTGTTTTCTGGAAAGTGGATTTAAGACAGTGTTTAGCATACAGGATGTTTACCATAGTGCCCTTAGAATCAGTAACTGTAGAAAGCAAGCATTAAAAGTATTAGAATGAGCAGCAACAACATTGGCCAAGCCCATGATGAGCCGTGGAACTGATGAACCATAAAGATGGTCCTCTGTTGGAGCAAGATGGCCAGGCTGTTATCAGTTATTGGATGTACACACCTCCATATCCCCAGAAGCAGCATGGCATGTGTGAGGTGGCTTTCTGAAGTAATCCCTAAAGGGGTTTACTGCTAGAGACTGTCTTCTAATAATGCTCTCACAGGTGGGACAACAAATTCTTCACTGAAGGGGGATCTGGGTGGTAAATCTTGGTATCTGCTATAATGTCTCAAACCATATTCTTCAAATTAAACCAACACCCTTGTCCCCCAAATATAATCTCTCTTCACTCTTCCCCATTTTAGGAATTTATCCAACAGTTCTAAAAGTAGAAATCTAGGAGTCCTTCCTAATATCTTCTTTATCACCAGCCACCCACAATCTGTATTAGCATTAAGTATAGACATTTTTCCCTCCAAATTATATCTTAAATTCTTCCCTAGTACGTTGTCTCTATAGCCACTGCCACAACCCCTGTCTGAGCTACAATCATCTCTCACCTGGACAATTCCTATAACCTCCTTCTTAGTCTTCCTGTTCCCTCTCTTGTCTTTTCCAATCTATTCTCTACGTAAAATTTGGTATAAATCTTGTAAAGTAAAAATTAGATCATCTAAACCCCTAGCTTCAAACCTTTAAGGACTTCCTACTGAATTTAGAATTGAATAGAAACTCCTTCACATCTCCCATAAGGTTTTGAGTAATTAGTACTTTCTCCAATCTCATCACGGCTGCCTCTCTCCATTACCCACCACTTTTTGGCTATATAGAATTCCTTCAGTTTTTGGCTACTGCTGGGTAATTCCCTGCAATAAATAAAACATTCTTCATTTTCTTTTAATCTTTGTTTTTTGTTTGTTTGTTTTGCCTGGAGAGTTCTTTGTCATACATCAGGTTATCAATTTTAACATTACCTTCTCAGGGTGCTTAGGTGGCTTCAGTGGGTTAAAGTCTCTGCTTTCAGCTCAGGTCATGATTCCAGGGTCCTGGGATCAAGCCCCACATCAGGCTCTCTGCTCAGCAGGGAGTCTGCTTTCCCCTCCCTTTACGTGCCTCTCTGCCTACTTGTGATCTCTGTCAAATAAATAAATAAATAAATAAATAAAATAAAATCTTTTAAAAAATTACCTTCTCAGAGTGCTCTTCCTTCATAGGCAGTGACTATATATTTATGGCTGTTTATCATCTCTTTAATATTCTTTTGTATCAATAGAAATTCTCATACTGCAGGTGATCCCCACATTTATGAAGCCGGTCTCTCTAAGGGAGATATCAGAATTTAACTTCCCAGCTGTTATGGCAGCTGGAATGCAGGTCTGTGATCCAGAAACTGCTAGTCACTTGCACCAGAGCTTGTCTTCCACCGAGAAAAAAGCATGAGGAATCCCACTACAACTCACCTATCAGAAAGCAGGTGACAGAGGTGATAAGCCCTACAGAATAGTAATTGTGAACATTCTGACAGCCCATTCTGATCATCAGCATCACTGATGATCAGATCACTATAAAACTACAGGTTTTATAGGGAGCTAAATGATGTGGTTAGCTTCTTTTGCTATAGTAGCCTCCTGCAGTGGGGTTGGATACTATTCCTGGCTCCCCAATTTTCCCAAAGACTCTGAGCCATCTTTTATATGTTGAAAAATTACTTTTCTCCTAGAACTAACCATAGTGGTTTCCACTGTTTGTAACGAAAGCCTAATATTTCTAATCCCCAATCTAGGGCACATTTGCACTATTATTCTCTATCTTAAAACTTTTTGTTTCCATCATTGCTTTAGCACAGTTTCTAATTGTGTGTGTGTTATCTATTTCTCTGCTAGATTATAAAGTCCTTAAGGGCAGAGTCTGTATTTTTCATCCAGCACTATATATGAAGTCTCATTTTTGGTTCATTCAACAAACTTTAGGGAACCCTTTCTTTTTGGCAGACATTGACACAGGCACCAAAGAATATAACATCCATAAGATGTTTTCTCCTCTCAAAGTGCTTGCATCTGATTTGAAGAGACAGACATAGAAACAGATCATTAAAATCTAATATATCCAATACATGAATAAAAATTGTCAAAGGTTCTTTTACGTTTACCAAGGAAGAGCATCTAATATAATCTGTAGGAGAAGACAAGAGGTGAGACCAAAGAGAAAGAGGAAAGGGAAGGAGTCATGGAAGTTTCAGGAAGAACTGTTGGAAGATGCAATGCCAAGGCTGAAAAGTGTAAGCAGGAGTGAAAGGAGAGGGCATGGGGGGATGGTGTAGATTAAGAAGACTCCAGGTAAAGGTGAAAGGCCCCAGAGTGAAGAGCTGTATGGTAGAGAGAGGGGTGCCTTTCATAACAGGTAAGCAGGAGAGAAGACACAAAGTGGGGAAAAGGCTGAAAAGGCAAAAGTTACATCATGAATGAACTCATGATCCACTGGAGATTCTAAAATTATGCCTGAATATGGAAAAGGCTTAGAAAAAAATGTAACAAAAAATGTAACTAGGAGATTCAAGTGATTTTATTTCATATTTTAATATTTCAGTAGCTATTGGAACACTCTGTGTATCATTATTTCGTCAGTTAACTGAAGTTTGTAAAAATCCTTTTTCAACTATCTTCAACACATACTGGCCGATGTTTCTATTAAATATTTTTTAGTACTGCTATGTCATTTATGAGATATTAATTATAAGGTATACATTTTTTTGTATTTGTTTCTCCATATAGACTACATTTTAAAAGTAGGCATTGTGTGTTTATTTTTTCAGTTCCTTATGATTTTAAACACCTCTGTAAGCATGCAGCCTCATTTAATAAATGGTTATGGAAAGAATATGCAAGATTATACTGAGGAAACTTGAATGTAAAAGGAGCTCTTTTACTTTCTATGATTGTTAATGTATAATATGCACACAAGAAGTTCAAAATATCTCATTGCAATCTGGGTTATTCTGTAGCTTTCGCTGCAAAGAATTCTTAAAAAATAAATTATATAGTTAGGTAATGATGCATACTAATTCACATCCAGCTTTTGCAAATGATAAATCAGAACTCAAAGACTGAGATTATTACATTGAATCAAGATTTATAATCCTACCAGGGTTCACATAAATTTCCCCTCCAGGACCCAGACAAACCACTTATCTAAGTAACCTTCTTCTCTTTTAATTCTTAATGAAATGTCCTTAAGGCCTGGGCTGTAGGGTCCCTGCTTTATGAGCCAGGATAATGGAGGTTTGTCACAAAATCCTTAGCAATGGTATGCAAATAGGGAGCAAAATGGAAATAGTAAAGTGAAAAGTACTATTGACCAGTTAAGAAAAAAAATTACTTCTTACCTTACCCTATTCATTCTTTACTATATATAAACTCTGGATCTAAAATGCCAATATGCAGGAACAAACTTTTACATCTGTGGGCTGAATTTTCAGTGAACACATCCTTCCAGCTCTTCCCTGTGTGTCTCAGAGCCACGTGGGCCTGTTCTGCTTTCAATAGGTTAATTACCAAGGAAGCATTTTTCCTCTGTGGTCTAGACATAGAAATATCCAGATATTGTTTCCCTTGAAAGGCAGCCATCCTGCTGAATATACTTGATCACCAATTCCCATGTTTTTCTAAGGCCAGATGGGGCTAAACATAATTTCTGAAGATTTTTCTCTCTCTTTTTATTCACCGATTAACAGCTTGTTTTCGATTGAGGATTCTGCCAGGCAAATACAGGGATGAAGAAAAATTCCTTAATTTTTAAGGTGGAGAAACTCAAGAATGATGTATTTGCTGTAGCCAAGAGGAAACAATCCTTGGACCTAACAAATAAGCATGGGGGAAAAGAAGTTTACTCAATATTATATAATTTCAGTACTATGAGTACATAATGGGGATTTTGAGAATAATAAAATTTTCTTAACTGAAACCCAAAGGTAGTTGTGTATTATATGTATAAATAGGTAGAAAGTGAGAGAAAGAGTGAAATCTTAACCTTTGGGGGAAAAAAAATCTTAATCCTGCAATGCTACCTCTTTGACTTTGGATAAGTCACTTCAATTATTTGAGCCCTTGTTTTTATACATATGGACTGAAAGATTTAGATGATTTTATATCTATGATCTTTCCATCTCTAAAACCTTTTGACCTCCTGTGGTTAATTCCCAGCCAATAATAGTCTAACTGGGAATAATTATATTTCTCCTCCATTGTCTCCCCCACCCCTAATACTATTTGGAGAGACTATCTGCCTGTTCTGTGGGAGTTACATAATAAGTGGAAAGTGAAGACAGCTGAACCTGCTCTGAAACCATGATAAATAGTTCCAGTGTCCTGAGTGCGCCTTCTCTGTTGGAGGCCAAGCAATTCCATGCAGACATAGGAAGGATTAAGTGGTACTTCATCTGAGTGCAGACTGGCACAGGAGCCAGGCACATGTAGGCCACATGAGGTCCTCCTTTCTGGGAGGACCTGGACTTCCCTTCTCCCATTACAGTCACAGATTCCTGAGTCACAGAGTCCCTGTCAGCCACAATGAATGGTGCTGCCAGGAACAGTGCTAAGTAGGAGGAACCTAACTCTCACTATAACGGGACTCACCCTCTTAATAACTCAGGCAGCTCATTTGGCCACCAGCACTACTTTCCCCCAGTTTTGCTAAAATAGCCAAATCTGTGATTGCTGATGCCCAGTAGTGACATATCCATTCCAGGCCAGGGACTGTGAAAAATATGCTTAAAATAATGAGTCAATATGATTAATGTTCTTAAAAACCTTTTTTTTTTTTTTTAAGTATCAAAACATTATTAAACTGGCTGGAGAGACCCATTGCTTCTGGTCACTCTTTAACTAAAGGGACACACCACTCAAGTCCCCACCTAACACAAGACCAAATTTTGTGCAGATACTGGTGAGCCATGTGCGAACAACAAAGGCTGAATTGGCAAATGACAGAAATATCACCTCTCACAGGCCAAATCCTTACTTTATAGAGGTGTGCTATGCCCTCCATGGATATACCCAGACTGGGCCTCCCATTTCTTTCTGAAATGCATGTTCCAGCAGTATTAGACACACTCTGGAAACAACTACTCATTTCTGAATGATGAGTTCTGAGGTGAAGACTTGTCAGTAGTATGGTAATGTGGATAAAAGAAAAATATTTTATTTGGTGGTAGAATTTCCTGACCCTTAAAAAGACACTACAAAACTTGGTTTGACTGCAGACTGAAGTTAACAATCAAGATTTTTTGCCTAATTCGTTGTCACAGAAGAAAACCAATCCTCCCTCTTTTTTTTTCCTTGCTGCATGTTAGATGCCACATTAAAGCATACCAAAATAGTAATTTCAGCCTCAGGGACAGATTTTTAATGCAAGACTCCTCACACTAGATTGCTTTCTTCAAACATCTGAGGGTATGTTTTCCCGCCCTAGCTTCCCATCCAAAAAAAAAAAAAAAATTTCAAATTAAAAATACTTTAAATCTACCCCAACTGAATAAAATCATTCTGTAAACACCACTGAAGTGGTTGGAGAGACTGATCACTTTTGGGACTAAAGGGACATATTACCCAAGTCTTAGCTGACATGAGTCCAAACCCTACTCAAACACTGGTGAGCTACATAGGAATAATGAAGGCAGAATTGGTACTATATAGGAACATTACCTCTCACAGGCCAAACACCTTGCCAGAGAGGTGCACGGTGTCCTCCTGGAGTTACCCATACTAGGCCTCTTGTTCTGCAATGTTACCACAATTCATTGATCTATTCTACTCTTGGCAGGCTCTTGAGGAGCTTTCCATTTTTTACTATCATGAGTAGTGTTACTAAGATAACCTAGTTTATGTCTTTTGATAAAGTTATGCATACATTTCTGTTGGTTATATACCTAGTACACCTAGCAATGCATTGTCATATGGTGGTTTCTGGTTTATACTACCCTGATGATGAATGAGGTTGATACATTTTATAAGTTTATTGGCTATTTGAGTATCTTTTATTATAAATGGTCTGCTCAAGACTTGTTCATTTTTCTATTGATTTAATGCCTTTTTCTTACTTATTTCTACACATTCTTTTTATATTCTTGATACAATTATTTTGAGGATCTTACAGAGACTCTTGGTCTGGATATGAACTGAATTATCATTTTTGTTTAAATTTTTTTGTTTTTGCAAGGAAAACAGAAGCAAAAATAAGCAATTGGGACTATATCAAACTAAAAAGCTTTTGCACAGCAAAAAAAAACTATCAACAAAACAAAAAGGCAACATACGGAATGGGAGAAAATATTTGCAAGTTATATATATGACAAGGACTTAATATCCAAAATATATAAAGAACTCATACAACTCACACAACTTAATCTGATTAAAATTGGCAGAAGACTTTAAGACGTTTTTCCAAAGAGGACATACAGATGACCAACAACCACATGAAAAGATGTCCAACATCACTAATCATCAGGGGAATGCAAATCAAAACCACGATCCAATATCATTACACACAAGTAAAAATGGTTAGTATCAAAAAGACAAGAAATGACAAATGTCAGAAGTGATATGGAGAAAAGGGAACTCTCAAGCACTATTGGTGAGAATATAAATGGTGCAGTCAAATACAATATGGAGGTTCTTCAAAAAATTAAAAATAGAAATAGCAGCATATGATCCAGTAATTCCATTTCTGGGTATTTTTTTTAAGATTTTGTTTATTTATTTTACAGACAGAGATCACAAGTAGGCAGAGAGGCAGGCAGAGGGGGGGGGGGCGGGAAGCAGGCTCCCTGCTGAGCAGAGAGCCTGATTCGGGGCTCTATCCCAGGACTCTGAAACCATGACCTGAGCCGAAGGCAGAGGCTTTAACCCACTGAGCCACCCAGGTGTCCCTCCACTTCTGGGTACTTAATCAAAGAAAATGAGTACCTGGGTGGCTCAGTGGGTTAAGCATCTGCCTTCAGCTGAGGTCATGATCTCAGGGTCCTGTGATCAAGCAAAACCTCAGTTTGCCCTCTCAGCGAGTAGTCTGCTTGTCCTGCTCCCTTTTTTTCTGCCCCTCCCCCTGCTTGTGCTCTCTCTCTGTCTCTCTCTCTCAAATAAATGAATAAAATCTTAGAAAAGAAAGAAAATGAAAACACTAATTCAAACAGATACATGCCTATTTATGTTTACTGCCGCATTATTTACAATAGCCAATATATGGAAGCCACCTAAATGTACATAACAGATGCAATAGACACACACACAGACACACACAGGAATATTACTCAGCTGTCATTCTGTCATTTATAACAACATGAATGGGTGAATGGACCTGAAGGGTATTATGCTAAGTGAAATGAGTCAGACAAAGAAAAATACCATATGATTTCACTTCTGTGTGAAATCTAAAAAACACAAAACAAATGTACAAACAAAAAAGCAGAAACTGACTTATTAACAAAGAGAACAAACTAGTATTACAGGAAGGGACTGGGCTAGGAGCTTAGGCAAAATGGGTAAAGGGGATTAAAAGGTACTGATTTCCAGTTGTGAATGGATCACAAGATAAAAAATACAGCATGGAGAATACAGTCAACAACATTATAATATCTTTGTATGGTGATGGATAGTGGTTTTATTTGTCATGGCGAGCATTTTGTAGTGGATGTAATTGTCAGGTCATTGTGTTGTACACCTGAAACTAATTTAGTAATGTATGTCAACTATACTTTAAAAAATTAAAAAAAACACTTTTTTAAAAAAAGAAAGTGACAATGATATAGTAAAATTCATTCTTAAAAAGTTCTAATTACTAGTGCTTATGGTAGACAAGAAAATGTACAACTAAGAGAAATATTACATCCATGGAAGTAAAACATTCATTCCATAGGATAACACTGCTATAATAGGAAATAAGAAAAAGTTCTTCTTGTGCTCTCTTTAGAAGTCTTTGTCTGCTTCAATATCACAAAGATGATCACCTTACTTTTCTTCTAAAAGCTGTACTGCTTGTCTTTTCCATTTAGATATATAATCCATCCGAATTCGATTATTTTCTATAAAGTATGAAGTAAAGTCCAAGTACATATTTTTCATAAGGCTATCCAATTGACTCAGCATTATTTATTAAAAGGACTATTCTTTCTTCACTGTACTTTTTTATACTTTTATCTTAAGTCAAGTGACTATATATATATGAGTCTAAATCTGAACTCTATCCTAATGGTCAGTTTGTCTGCCCTATAACCCAAGCCACACTGTGTTAGTTACTGTAATTTCATAATAAATTTTGATAAATGGCAAAGTAAATCCTTCAGATATGCTCTTCTCCAAAAATACTTTGGATATTCTTGGCCCTTTGCATTTCTAATTTTCACTCAACAGAAAGCATGCTCACATTTTTTATTAAGATCACACTAAATCTGTAGATTCCTTAGGGCAGAATAGCCTAACAATATTGTCTTCCATCTGTAAACATGGGCTATCTCTCCATTTGTTTAGATACTCCTTAATTTCTCTCAGTGTTTTATAGTTTTACTATAGAAGTGTTTGCATATGTTTTATTATATCAGTTCCTAGATATATGACTTTTTAAATGTTATCATAAATTATAATGTTTAAATTTCATTTTCCATTTGCTTTTAGCATATACAAATATTCATAGAATTATGCATATTAAACATATTTAGAGGCTTTGTTAAATCTTCTTGTAAATTCTTTTTGTTTTCCTGTAGTTTGTTGATGTGGTGAATTACACTGAGTGATTTTCTAATAATGTTAAACCATCCTTGCATATCTGAAATAAACTCATCTTGGTCATGATATAACATTTCTCTTATGTATTGCTAGGTTGACTTTGTCAGTATTTCTTTTGCATCAATGTTAATGCAAACATTTTGTTCCCTTTACTACATCTTTCACAATTGTATAATACATGTTACAGCGCCTCTTAAAAGAGTTAGAAATTTTTCCTTTTCTTCCTGTTCCCCTGAAGAATTTGTGAATATTGCTGTTATGTCTTTCTTAAACGTATGAAGAATTCACCAGTGAAACTATCTTGGCCTAGGAATTTGATTACAAGATCATTTTAATTAAGAATCCATTTTTTAAAAATATATATCTGATTGCTTACATTTTCTGTTTCTTCTTATGGCAAATTTAAAGGTAAATTTTTTCTTCTTCCTTTCTTTCTTTCATTCAGAGAGAGCATTAGCCAGAGGGGAGGGAGAGAGGAGGAATCTTAAGTAGGCTCCACATCCAGCACCAAGCCCAATGCCGGGCTCCATCTCATAATCTGGAGATCATGACCTGAGTGGGAATTAATAGTCAGACATGGGGTGCATGGGTGGCTCAGTTGGTTAAGCACCTGCCTTTGGCTCAGATCATGATCCCAGGATCCTGGAATCAAGCCCTGAGTCAGGCTCCCTGCTCAGTAGGGAATCAGCTTCTCCCTCTCCCTCTGCCCCTCCTTCTGTTCATCCTTTCTCTCTCTCTCTCTCTCTCTCTCTCAAAAAAATAAATAAAATCTTTAAAAATACCAGTAAGAAAAGAGTCTGCTGCCTAACTGACTGAGCCACCCAGGTGCCCCCAAAGATTTGCAAAACTACTGTTTTTGAGACTTTATTTCTTTTTTTAAATAATATCCACATCCAATTTGGGGCTTGAACCCACAACCCTGAGATCAAGAGTCATACACTCCACCAATTGAACCGGCCAAGCTCCCCATCTTCTTATGGCAAATTTATTAAGTTGTTGGGTTTTAGGATTACTAACCCATCTCATCCAAACCATCAAATTTATTGAGAAATTGTTCATACTATCTCATTTGATATATTATAATCTATACACTTTCAATTTTGAAAATTTGTAGGATTTTTTTTTTCTGGTCACTTTTGTGGAAAGTTTATTTATTTTATGAATTTTAGCAAAGTAGCAACCCTTATCTTTGTTGATTTTTCTTTTATATTCTCATTTTTTTTATTTCTGCTCTTTATGACTTCTTTCCTTACATGTTCCTTACTTTTGATTTGGTCTTTGCTTAGTATCTTCTTAAGTTGTAAGTAAAGTGATTTTTCAGTCTTTCTTCTTTTCCAATATACAGAAATAATCTCTGACCATAGTGGAATTAAGCTAGAAATTAGGGACCATTTTGAACTGAATTATAATGGAAGATATAAAAAATTATATTACTGCAATAAGCACTGTATTAACTGCTGCAATATAATTTTTGACATGTTGTACTTCCATTATAATTCATTTGAGAGATACATATGACATTACAACTAACTTTTATATATACAGTCAGTAGATCCACCCCGCCTTTTTTGGCTCATATTTTACTACTCTGGAGTTCACAGCTCTGGAGTTCATTACTCTGGAGTTCCTCTTGTATCTCTATGTTCCATTTAGAATCATTTTTCTTCCTGAAGAAAGTCCACTTCATTTTATAAAAGTGCCTTGCTAGTGACAAATTCTCTCATATTTTCCTTTGGCTAAAACTATCTTTATCTTCATTTTTTAAAAAACAAATTTTTTGTATAAAATTATAAGTTGACAGTTATTTTCTTTCAACATTTTAAATATGTTATTTCATTATGTTCTAGCTTTCATCATTTCTGTTGAAAACTTAGATTTAAGTCTTGGTGAACTGTTCTTAAAAGTACAGTTTGTATTTGGTTTTCAGAAGATTGTATGATATATTTGAGTATCTTTTTCTTTGTTTATTTTCAGTTGGGATTCCCAGATTTTCCTGAATATCTCAGTTGATATTTCTTATATGCTTTGGAAAATTTAAATAATAATCCCTCCCCATTTTCCCTTAGTTTCTTTATGTGACTCCTATTATATATGTTAGACCTTTGGATGATCCTACACATCTCCATTCTTTTTTTTTTTTCTAATTTTTTCCATATGCTTTATATTGTACAATTTTATTGATTTGTCTTTCAATTCACTTTTCCTATATACTTCTCTCTTTAATCTACTCTTATATCCACTCATTGAGCTCTTGGTTATTACTTCAAGATACTGTATTTTACAGGGTACTTGGATGGCTCAGTAGGTTAAGCATCTATGGCTCAGGTCATGATCTCAGGGTCCTGGGATCAAGCACCATGTCAGTCTCCCTGCTCAGTGAGGAATCTGCTTCTCCTCATTCTCCCTTTGTGCTCTCCCTCTCTCTCTCCCTCAAATAAATAAATAATAAATAAATAAATAAATAAATAAAATCTTTAAAAATATATTGTTTTTTTTTCTATTCTAGATTGTCCATGTTTCTTTTTTTCTTTTTAACAGAGTACAGTTCCCTAAAGAACTTCTCCATACTTTTATCTTTTTTTCCATCTTCTTTAATGTATATATTTATCATAGTTATTTCATAGAACAGATTGGTAACTCTGATATCTGAATCACCTATTGGTCTGCTACTAGTTTCCATCTTTTTCTGCTTGATAATCAATTCTATTTTTATGTATTTTTGTATATAGAGTAATATTTTATTGTGTGTCAGACACTGAGTATAAAAGAAATGAAGAGGATCTCAATGACTTTATCTTTCACTAGAAAGCCTCCCCACCATGCACACACTTTTTCTCTATTGTGTAGTTCGGGTAAGAGGTTGATCATTCTATCCAATAAGAAATTGATCTGGGTCAGAGCTGGATTTCAGAGTAAGTCTCAGTGTACATCTATTTCAGCCCACTTGCTTAGGAATGGCCATCTCAAGCTTACTGAGAGAAAAACATATTGGTCTTTCTCCTCAATCCTGAAATACTTAGGACTTCCAGCTCAGTCATTTGTAAGTTTTCAGCCCGGCTCTTCAGCTCCCCATTCTGCACATCCTAACCATCTAGCAAACATCTTGACTGAAAGACTAATGGGGCGCTTAAGGCAGGCCCCCCTTCCTTAGATTTCACTCTGCCTTTTTGAAGTGTTTGGACTTTATTTCTTATCTTCAAGGCTGTTATAGATCTCAAATTGAGCCAATGTCACTTGGAGTGAACTAGCTTTATGTAACCAATATTTTAATGTTTCCAGTTTGTGTCTCCAGCCTCCTGACAAGTTAACGCACCAATACTTTGATCATTTTTCTTCCTCCCTATAAGTGTCTTATTGCCTAAACCAAGGTCATGCCCTGAGTCAGTTAAATCCCTCAAAGGCAAAAATTCCCTGGATCCAGCAAATGTTCACAAGAGAAAAAAAATCAGCTCATCTCAGAAGTTCTTCTGTCATTGTAGAGTCTTTATCTTCTCTCCTTATGGCGAGGTAGGGGAGACGGGTTGGGAGTGAGTGAACTGACAAGCCAAGTCTTTCTTCAAAGATTGATGCAAACAGAATCCAAGTCCTTACAATTTTAAATGCTAAGAATTAATCTTTTTCCATTTAAGCTGTGACCAGTAGACACCAAGGTTTAACAAAAACGGGGTAAGAGTGAAGTAAGCAAAGAGCTTACAGAGATAAGAAAATAGATTAATCTTTTCCTCATCATTCTACAGCATTATCTGGCTCTCAACTAAAATTTCACTCTTAAGTATTCCCCTTCCACTCACTAAATCTAACAATCATTTTCAAGTTTTGCTTTTTTATTTACCCTTCCACAGAATCTGATAAAATATCCCAGAGACATCAGAATGCAAGGACAGTCCAGGAGATACTTTACTTAGGAAGCACTACCAATCTTAATAGTCTTACCCATTTTTAATGAAAATAAGAGTATGGATTACAGTCATATAGTTAATCGAGATTGCATACCCCCAAAATGCCCAATTCTTATAAGTTATATCAAATTTAAATATACCATAAGCGTGGTCTAGCCTATAAAGAGCCAGTCTAAATGTTACAGAAAAGAGAGCATGTATTACTGAGTTCTGCTTTAAAGCATCCAGCTACAATGACCAAAGTGTTTCCAACTTGCTAATGCATTCTGGATCATGTTCATTAGTTTATCCTTGCTTTTTTCCAAAGATATTTATTATCATAACATGTAACAAAATGAATTCACTCTGACAAATTAGGATGATAGTACCTTTGGTTCTTCAGTATCAAAAATTAGCTTGTTCAGCGTTTGGGATGTTGGCAGTACTGAGATGACATTAAAATGGGAAAGAAACTGCATGCCAGCTCCATTCATTTTGAAAGCTTTTAGCACTGGGTTACACAATGGAAAAGTCTCAAGGACATTCCCTAAGTCTGTGTGTTTGTAACAATTACATGAAAGTCAAATACAACTCCAAGAAATGAATTGTGCTCAAAGTTAAAATAGAGTCAAATACTGGGTGTGTGAACTAGGTTCCCTAAGAGGGACTGTAATTTTATGAAATGACTTGATGATCAGGACAGGGGATTTGCTACTCTGTGAAGATCATCCTGATCACATAAATGAAACAAAGTGGTAGGTTAATTTCAGATACCAATACATAGAGTAATACAGCAATTCACAACCATAAACTTGAGATTAAATGTTTTTTCCTATTTATGGGTAGTATTGATGTTCCTTAAATAAAAATGTTAGCTTTTTTTTTACCAGCTTATTTTTAAAGTCCACTTAGTATACATCACAAACTCCTTGGCCATGGCCTACAAAAAACACCATAATCAGGCTCTTGCCTATCTTTATAATCTCACCTCTCCCCAAAAATCCTGCTTTTCAAGAACTTTAAGTCACTTGATGTTTAAGATACATAATACTATTTCTCATCACTGCTTCAGTACAAGCTGTTTCCTCTACTTACAATCTCTTTCCCCATCTTTCTTTCTTACATGGTGAACCCAATTCAAATGTCACCTATATAAATACTTTTCTGACTTTCCTCAACAAAGTTAGATACTTTCTTTTCCTTGCTCTTGTAGCATACTATTCATACATTACCACCTCTACCTCATTACTCTGTTTAGTTTTGCATCCTTCCAGGGTAGGGAAAGTATTATAAGCACAATGACCTTCATATCTGGTACTTTATATGAAACTATATAAGCTATATTTAATAAATAGAAGGGGGGCACCTGGGTGGCTCAGTGGTTTAAGCCTCTGCCTTCAGCTCAGGTCATGATCTCAGGGTCCTGGGATCAAGGCCCACATGGGCTCTCTGCTAGGCAGGGAGCCTGCTTCCCCCGGTCTCTCTCTGCCTACTTGTGGTCTCTGTCATATAAATAAATAAAATCTTAAAAAAAATAAATAAATGTAGAAGGAACAAAGGGAAGGAGAATGAAAAGGGAAAAAAAGAAAGGAAGACTTTAAATTTTAAATATAACCCCCCAAAATGTTTCCAGAACCTAAATTTTCAATTAGTAATCCCACAATACTATTTTGAATGTTCAAAGAGCCTCTAAATAGTCAAAATTAAGTGAAATAATAAGAAAAGGAGTTTGCACATAATGTATAAGCTTATAATATTATAACATCTGATGAAAAGATAGAGCTACTTACATTTTGGTTTATTTTTTACTTTGCCTTCCTCCAGTGAAGTTCATTTTATGTTCATTTCCTGTTCATATTTTGTTTTCTGTTCTGTTACTTTATTTATTACTCATCTGGTTTCTTAGAGTCTTTGTTTCTATTCAGTGATGGCAACTGATGTGAACTTTGACTGTTGTGGTGTGAAATAATTCTATAAAGTATTATCTTTTTTACTATCTTTTTTACTATTACATTATATAAGTTTAAAATTGGAGTTGCTGACATATAAAAATGATATGAGTTAGTGCTATGCCAAATACCAGCTCTATTTTCTGAGACAAAATTGGGGACTCATTAAAATCTGGACTCCGTTCAGACATGCCCAGGGCTCAGAATAACAGTATTCTTCCTTCCTGTGACAGTTACATAGTGTTTATGAGTCACAAAGTACTTAACATGTAAGACACATTTGATTATTTATCTTTCAGGCAGAGAAACTAGGGCTCCTAAAAGATAAACAATGGACAAGTAATTACTTAGCCAGTATGTTCCAAAGTTAGGGCTAAAAACTGGTCTCCTGACTTCAAATACTGTCTCTTTTCTTTTTTCTTTTTTTTTTTTTTTTTTACTATATTAGAATTCTTTTCTTGTACATACTTATTCCTCAGCTCCTTCTCAACATGCTTCACCTCTAGTACTGACTGATCATATGTTCCTTTTAACTCCACTACTACATCTAAGGTCATTTTCATGCCTATGAAGGACCAACTTTCTAGGAAGTACAGGTTGAAGTCTAGATGTATCTCTGAGACCCAAGCACATGATGGATGAGCTCCTATTTAAAACATTCTTCATCATTTACTGGGTTTAGGTGGATTAGCATGCATTAAAGTTCAGTGTGGTTATCACTTATGTTGTTTACTAAATATTCTTAGTTCTCCTTATGGGAATTTCATAGGGCTATACTCCTGCTCTTGAAGTTAGGTGTGGCCATTAAATATCTTTGGCCGATGGAACACGAGCAGAAGAATTGTGTGTCAACACTAAGAAGAAGCTTTAAGAATCAGTGTATGGGGACACCTGGGTGACTCAGTCAGTTAAGCATCTGCCTTTGGCTCAGGTCATGATCCCAGGGTTCTGGGATCATGCCCCTCATCAGGCTCCCTGCTCTGCGGGGAGTCTGCTTCTCCCTCTCCCTCTGCCTGATGCTCTCCCTGCTTGTGCTTGTTCTCTCTCTGTCAAATAAATAAATAAAATCTTAAAAAAAAAAAAGAATCAGTGTATGTTCTGCTCTGTTCTTTTTTGCACCCCTCCTTTTTTAAATTTTAATTTGACAATCTGGCAGTGTGTACAAGTAGTCTCCACTATCCTGTTTCCTGATGGAAGACAATTAAAAGATTCCCCACCACTACCACTACTACCCTGAAAGCAACCTACAGTGGACATGTAATATGAGCAAATGTTTTAAACGTCTAAGATTTTAACAGTTCTTTGTTACCAAGCATAACTCAGTATATCTTAACTGGTAGACTTATTTTAACTATTTTATTCCAATTTAGTACTAATACTCAATGGACTAGGTCAATGGAGTCTTTTTGACTCTATGAAATTTTAGTATGGACTGCTCTTAATTAAGAATTTTCCTTAATATTATTATTTAAACATTCAAAGGCTCATTGGCAGCTTATTGCTAATACGTTTTCAACAAAAATTTCAGTCTATGACATGGAAAAATAAACCAGTAGAAGAAAATTTCATGGATAGTCATCTGCATAAGGAGATCTAAGATGAGGGATAGGAATGGCTGCAGTTATGAGAACCTTCTAATTTTCCTTTCCTCCCCAGTCTCAAATGACTAGAAAGGTCATAGTTTTAAGACAAATTCTTCCTGTTGAGACAAGCTAGAATATCCTTTCTTTAGAGACTTGAGAGAAGTATTAATCTTCAGCAAACTCTCTAAGAATAAATAGAGGCTAAGACATACTCTTATTTCACCTTGATTCTCATCCAACCTCAGAGGTTGGGTGCTTCATTTTACAGATTTCAGAGTCCCTTTGGGCTTTCTTAGTCTCAACTGGCAGCCCCAAGAAAAAAGATCCCTGCAGTGAATGATCTGAGAATTCATTAATGGACTAAGCAAGTTCCATCTCTGTACATGACAACCACTCAGATCTAGCCACTTCAAGCCAAATCTTGTCCACACATGTGCTGGCAAGTTTTCCTATCAAAGCCACAAAGGCTCTTTGAGCAGAGCTAAGGGTAGATTTGGCCAAAATCTGTATTTTAACTTAATATTTGTATTATAATTTTCATCTGGAATTTACCCTATAGAGTCAGGACTGAATTTCCAAAAACAAAATTTGAGTGAACAAGGACTGAACAGAGATACATTTATGTCTGTCAATTCAACATAAATGATAATTCATTCAAACCCTACCACAGTGGTTGTGCTCATCACCACAATTAATATTGGGTTATCACACCTAATAGAAAATGTCACTAATTATATTCAAGTTCAGAATGGTCCCTGCCCTCTGATTTCCAGTTAGATCCCCCCCCCCCCCCGCCCAGGTCAGAACTGTGAAGCAATGATTCTGTACTAGAAATGTTTTTAAATGCAATTTAATTAGCAGGAGGAAACAAAAACTTTTAAATCTTATTATTAGAGTAATTTAAATAAAATAAACCTGACAAAATTTTCCCATCTTCTGGATTAAAGTGAATACAAAATTGAAGATGATTTCAGTAGGCTCTGTCTATATTTTTAACTAATTGAATGAACACCAATATTTCAAACAAGCAATAGCTTAGACATGTTGGCATACTATAATACACTTCTAATCATAGACCTGTTGTATTGATAAAGATAATAAATAAATAGATAAATAAATAAATAAATAAGGATCACAACTTCCCTGAGAAGGTATGTTTTAGTAATATATTTTAAAAGCTCCATTTTTAGATTTGAACTTTTTACAAATATTACCGTCTTTTAATCAGCCTACCTATAAAATTTAATTATTACATTTTAAACATTTTTAAATGACAATAGGTTTTTAAATGAACTCCATGAAAAACTACATTAAGCTATGATTACATCCAACTAAAAAAACCAAAATGATGTCCTTATCAAGATCATGATACAAATGTTAAAAGCCCCAGGGATAGAGCAGATGTAAGGAAAACTTAGAATACAGACATAATGGTAAACAAACCCACAGGAATAACTTCAGCTATCTTTCAGGCCCATTATCCCTTTCTAAGTCACTTGTGATAGTATGATTTTCATACTCTGGGAGAAAAAAAAGACCAAAACACATTCATCATCTCTGCCAGGAAATAGCTATGCAGATTCTCTTTGCTTGTGGCTACATGGTTGTGCAACAGCTGGGTGTGTGGGTGGCGCACATCAGGTCTGCTAGTTTCCAAAGAGGAACCTGGGCCTCCTAAAGTGCTACAATGCCTCCTGGCTCTGTGGGGGGTCCAGGGTTCCTGTCTATGCATTGGAATGCGGGTAGGGTGTGGTGCATGTGAAATAGGAAAGCACCTGAGAACACATGCCTGGCATCTGTGGAGACCACCAGTGTGTAAACCACTTATGTGACAAAACTAATTCCAAAGGGAAGACAGCAGCCATTTCCTTCCTTCAATTCTAACAGCTGCAACCCTCCACACAGCTGCTACTCTGAGTTTGGGATAGAGGAAAAACAAAAGAGAAGCAGGACACACTCTGCAGTGGTTTGGCTGCTCAGAAGTGTAAGGAAGCCACCAAGAGAAGAGCGTAAATCTTCTTTCCATATGCCTTTTCCTGTTTAGCATAGGCTATTATGCTGCTATGCTACCCCACACAATACCACAAGATTGATTCTCATTCACACAAAAATCATCTGAAGTCTAGAACACTCTGCAGGGCAACTGTCCTTCCTGCAATCCAGACTCAGAGTTTCTGTTCTCTGGCCACATGTTCTAAAACACCTGGCTCCCTTGGTCAGCATGGCAGTGAGAGAGGGAACAGAAGAGTCCCCCACCAGTTCAATGAGACTACAAATGATACTTACCCTCTCACTCACGCTTCACTGGCCACCTTTAGTCACTTTAAGGTGATGCCTGAATTTTAAAAGCATGGGATTACATGTATCTCTGTGTATCTGGAAGTGGATATTGATGACTATATGCCTTTATCTTCTGAAACCCTAAAATAAAGTTCTAATCATACATAGACCCAGCTTTCCAGATGTGCTTGCCCATTTTGTGATGCCCAGTTATCTCAGGTCGTGACCCTGGGTACTAGTCTCTATTCCAAAGGAAAGACAGAGAGGAGGAAAATCCATAGTCTATCCTCTGGATTTTGAGAGCAGAGAGTTACCTCCCTAAAAATCTATAAAGGAGGAGGTAACCAAAAATGCATCACAGTCAAATTCTAAGCAGCTCTGCCCCTTTCTCCACACTGAGAGCTAGTAATCCTGGGAAGGAAATATTGACTTGTGTCTCACTGCATTTTGTCTTTCTGCTCTTGTTTTATGGCTGACTTAATTTTTTTTAATTTATTGAGGTATAATTGACATAGAATATTTTATTAATTTCAGATATACCACATAGTGATTTGACATTTTGATACATTGTATATAATAAATACATTGTGAAATGGTCACCACAGTAAGTCTAGTCACCATTTGTCATTATACAAAATTAATATATTATTAACTATATTCCCCATGCTATACATTATATCCCCATGAGTCATTTATAACTATAGTTTATACTTCTTAATCCCCTTCACCTAGTTTGCTACACCTAACCCCCTTATTTGTGGCAAACACCATCTTCTCTTTGTACATATGAGTCTAAGTTTTGTTTTGTTTTTTATATTCTGCATATGAGTGAAATCATATGGTATTTGAATTTTTCTGACTACTTTCTTTTTTTAAGATTTTAATTATTTATCTGAGATCAAGAATGAGAGAGAAAGAGATAGAGAGAGCACGAGAGGGGTGACAGAGGGAGAAGCAGACTCCCTGCTTAGCAGGGACCCCCCCACACCCTGCACCCTAATGCAGGACTAGATCCTGGGACTCCAGGATCATGACCTGAGTCAAAGGCAGTTGCTTAACCAACTGAGCCACCAAGGCACCCTTATCTGTTTTCTATCACTTAGGATAATATCCTCCAGCTCCATCCATTATGTTGGAAATGGGAGGATTTCATTAATTTTTAGGCTGAATAATATTCCACTGTGTGTGTATATGTCTGTGTGTGTGTGTGTGTGTGTGTGTATAAGTATGTATGTATGTATATATATATGCACATATATATATGTATATGTGCATATATACATCTTTATCCATTCATCTATTGATGGATGTTTATGTTGTTTCCATATCTGTGCTATTGTAATGAACATAGGTCCATGTATATTTTCACAGTGTCTTCCTTTCTTCAGACATACACTCAGTAGTAGAACTGCTGGACCATATGGTAGCTCAATGCAATTTAGAGGAAACTCCATACTGTCTTCCACAGTGGCTCTACCAATTTACATTCCTACCAACAATGCATAAAAGGTTCCCTTTTCTCCGCATTTTTTCCAACACTTATTATTTCTTGTCTTTTTTACATTAGTCATTCTAACAGGTAGGAGGTGATACCTCATTGTAGTTTTGATTTACATTTCCCTGATGACTAATGATGTTCAGCATCTCTTCATATGTCTATTTGCCTCTGTATGTCTTCTCTGGAAAAGTGTCTATTCAGAGCCTAAGCCCATATTTTAATCTGATCAGTTTTGATTTTGGTTTTGAGTTGTATGAGTTCTCCATATATTTTAGATATTAACTCCTTATCAAATACATGATTTGCAAATATCTTCTTCCATTCAGTAGGTTGTCTTTTTGTTTTGTTGATGGCTTCTTTCACTATGCAGAAACTTTTTGGTTTGATATAGTCCTGTTTATTTTTGTTTTTGTATCCCTTGCCTTTAGAATCAGATTTAAAAAAAAAAAATCTCTAGGAATGACGCAAAGAAGCTTATTGCCTATGTTTTCTTCTAGGAGTTATATGGTCTCAAGTCTTATGTTCAAGTCATTATCCATTTTGAGTGTATATAGTAAAAAGAAGCTATCCAGTTTTAATCTTTTGCATGTTGCTGTCTAGTTTCCCAATACCACCTATTAGGTGGTCCTTTCCTCATTATATATTCATGCTTCCTTTGTCAAAAATTAATTGACCATCTAGGTGTGGGTTTATTTCTGGGCTCGCTATACTATTTCATTAATTTACATGTCTGTTTTTATGTCAATACCACACTATTTTGATTATCACAGCTTTGTGGTTTAGTTTGTAGTTTAGTTTGAAACCTGGTAGTGTGATACCTCCAGGTTTGTTCTTTCTCAAGATTACTTTAGCTATTCAGGTTCTTGTGTAGTTCTACACAAATTTTAGAATTATTTGTTCTAGTTCTGTGAAAAATGTCATTGGAATTTTGATATGCATTGCATTGAATCTATAGATTGATTTGGTAGTATGAACATCTTAAAAATACTAATGTGTTCCATTCATGAGCACAGAATATCTTCCCATTTATTTGTGTCATCTTCAATTTCTTTCATCAGTATCTTATAGTTTTCAGAGGGTAGGTCTTTCACCTGCTTAGTTAAATTTATCTCTGAGTTTTCTAAGATGAATAGAAATTTATCTTAGTTAAATTTATATCTGAGTATCTCTGAGTATTAAATTTATCTATTCTTTTTTATTTAATTGTAAATGTAATGGTTTTCTTAATTTCTTTTTCTAATGGTTATTAGTGTATAGAAATACAACAGACTTTTGTACATTGTTTTCATCTTGTATCTTTAATGAATTCACTTATTAGTTCTAACAGTTTTTTGGTGGAGGCTTTAGAGTTTCTATATGTAGCATCATGTCATCTGCAAATAGTGACAGTTTCACTTCTTCCATTCCAATTTGGGTGATTTCTATTTCTTTTTCTTGTCTAATTGTTCTGGCAAGGACTTCTAATACTATCTTGAATAAAAGATTGGTAGTAGAAATCCTTGTCTTATTCCTGATCTTACCAGAAAAGCTTTGAGGTTTCCACCATTGAGCCACACCATGTTTGCCTGACTTGTCATATATGGCTTTTATTATGTTGAGGTATGTTTCCTTGACACCCAACTTTATTGAGACTTTTTATCATAAGCTGAAGTTCTTTTCCTGCATCTATTGAGATGATGTGATTTTTATTTTTAATTTTGTTAAGGTGGTATATTATACTGATTGATATGTGGATGTTGAACCATCTTTGCATCCCTGGAATTAATCACACTGCTCACAGTGTATGATCTTTTTAATATGCTGTTGAATTTGGTTTGCTAATGTTTTGTTCAGAATTTTTTCATCTATGTTCATATTGGCCTGTAATTTTCTTTTTTGTGTTTGTGGTATCCTTGTGTGGTTTTGATATCAGTGTTATGCTAGCCTCCTAATTTTGGAGGCCCTCCTTTCTCTTTAATTTTTTTAAAGAGTTTGAGAAAGAGATTTATTAAATGTTCTTTGAATGTTTGGCAGAATTCACCAGGGAAGCCATCTGTCTTCTGCTTGCTTTGTTGGAAGTATTTGATTTCTATGAATTTATCCATTTCTACAACATTGTCCAATTTGTTGAAATATAATTAATCATAGCAGTCTTGTAATTTTTAATAATTCTGTTTTATCAACTATAGCATCTTTTTAATTTCTGATTCTATTTGAGCCCTCGTTTTTCTTGGTTTGTCTAGCTAAAGGTTTATTATTTGTCTAGCTAAAGGTTTATTTATTTGAGCTTTTTAAAGAACTAACTCTAAATTTTATTTTTATTGTCTATTTTCATGGTCTATTGTCTATTTCAATGGCTTCTTTTCTATTGTCTTTTGCGTCTCTACATTAATTTCTAAACTGATCTTTATTATTTCCATCTTTCTACCAACTTTGGGCTTCATTTGTTCTTGCTCTGTTTCCCTTAGGTGTAAAGTTAAGTTGTTTGAGATTTCTCATGTTTTTGTTTTGTTTTGTTTTGTTTGTGTTTGTTTTTTGAGGTAGACTTGTATTGTTGTGAACTTCCTCCTAGAACCACTTTTGCTGCATCCCCTAGATTTTGGTATGTTGTATTTCTGTTTTCATTTGTCTCTAGATTTTTTTAAATTTCTCCTTTAATTTCTTCTACAACCCAGTTGTTTTTCAGTAATATGTTTAAACTCTATACAGTTGTAGCTTTAATTTTCTTCTTGTAAGTGATTTCTAGTTTCACATCACTGTGGTTGGAAAAGATGTTTGATATGACTTCGATCTACATGAATTTATTGAGAGTTGTAAGATCACTAGTATGTGATCTCTCCCAGAGAATATTACACCTGCACTTGAGATAAATTTGTATTCAGTTGCTTTTGAATGGAATGTTTTGTATATATCTATTAAGTCCATCTGGTCTTATATGTCATTTAATGTCAGTGTTATTTACTGATTTTCTGTCTGACACATTAATTTAAGTAGGGTATTAAAATTCCCTACTATTATTGTATTGCTGACAATTTCTCCTTTTCAGTCTGTTGATGTTTGCTTTATATATTTAGGTACTATGTTGGGTGCATATTTATTTGTAAATGCTGGATCTTCTTTCTGGATTGAACTCTTTATCATTATATAATGCTCCGTCTTTTATTACATTCTTTGTTTTAAAGTCTAATATAAGTATCACTACAACAGGTTTCTTTAAATTTTCCTTTGTGTGTGTCTTTACATTTCAGTCTTTCTGTGTGCCCTTACTCCTGAAGTGAGTCTTTTATAAGGTAGTGTATAGATGTGTCTTATTTTTTCTTATCCATTCAGTCACTCTGTGTCTTTTTATTAGAGAATTTAGTCCACTTATACTTAAATAATTATTGATAGGAATATACTTATTGCCACTTTGTTTTCTGGCAGTTTTTGTAGTTTCTCTATCTTCTTCTTTTCGTTTTTCCCTTATGTTTTGATGACTTTCTTTAGTGTTATGTTTAGATTCCTTTATCTTTTTCTCTTTTTTTAAGATTTTATTTATTTATTTGACAGAAAGAGATATAGCAAGAGAGGGAACACAAAAAGGAGGAGTGGAAGAGGGAGAAGCAGGCTTCCCACTGAGCAGGGAGCTCAATGCAGGACCCAGTTCCAGGATCTTGGAATCATGACGTGAGCTGAAGGCAGACCCTTAATGACTGAGCCACCCCCTTTATCTTTCTCTTTTGTGTATTTACTAAAAGTTTTTGTTCTCTGGTTACTGTGAGATTCACACATATCATCCAATGTATATAACAGTCTATTCTTAACTTCATAGCCACTTAAAGTTGAAAATTTTCCAAAAGTCTACATGTTTACTCCACCCCATATATTTGTATGTTGTATTTTATGAATTTTAAGTATCTCTTAACTAATTATTACAGTTTTGATTTTACTACTTTTTCTTTTAACCTTTTTATCAGCATTATAAATGATTAATATACTACCTTTACTAAACATTTACCTTTTACTGTCATATGTTTTCTTATTATTAATTAATACCATTTCTTTCAACTTAAAAAAGTCCCTATAATATTTCTTATATGACCTGTTTAGTAGTGATGAACTCCTTTAACTTTTGCTAGTCTGGAAAATTCTTTATCTCTCCTTTAAATATGAATTATAAATTTGCCAGGTAGATTATTCTTGATTGGAAGTTTTTTCCCCTTCAGCCTTTTAAATACGTCATATGATTCCCTTTTGGCTTAAAAAGTTTCTGCTGACAAATCTGCTGATAGCCTTGTGGGGTTTCCCTTCTATATAACTTTTTTTTTGCTTTTTGCTTTTAAGACTCTATTACTTTTGCCATTTTAATGTACGTGTCTTAGTGTGCTTCTATTTGTGTTGATTTAATTTGTCGCTCTCTGGGCTTCCTGGGCAAGATTTCTATTTCCGTCCCTTAAAGAAGTTTTCAGCCATTATTTCTTCAAATAAGTGTTCTGCCCCTTTCTCTCCCTCTCTTTCACTTTCTGAGATCCCTATAGTGTGAATGTTACTCTAATATTGCCCCAGACATCCCTTAAACTATCTTTTTTTTTTTTAATTCTTTTTGTCTTTTCTGTTCTGTCTGGGTGAGTTCCATGGTTTTATCTTTCAGTTTAACTTATCCATAAATCAACTTCATCTACCCTGCTGCTAAATGCTTTTCATGTATTTTTAGTGGGTTTTTGTTGTTGTTGTTGTTGTTGAATTCAGTCAGGCAGCAGATTTCAGAGTGGAAATATATATATATATATATATATATATATATATTGTGTGTGTGGGGTCACAACTGTAATCCCTTTTGGTTTCCAGACTAGAGGATCTGGTGATGTCCCCTGGGTAATAGTTACAAAAATCGGGGCTCCAGATGAGTGTATAAGCTCCTTTCTGGGAAGTCTTGTCAAGCTGTAGTTAGGCCAAAGGAGTGAACATGAGTGGTGTCTCCCTGCTTACATTTCCTGAGAATACCTCCTTGGCCTCCAGATGTGCGGGCAACCTGAAGCCTATCCCTCACACTGAAGCTCCCGGCTAAATAAATAGGTCTTTTCCACAAGAAGACTGGTGTTGTGTTTCAGTCCACAGTCTGTGCAGAACCCTGGGAATGGTAGACTGCCAAGAGCTATCTTTCCAATTGTTACAGCCCTGTGCAGCTCTGGAACTCCAGCCCTCTTGGCCACTAGGGCCAGGACATCAAGGGATGTCCCCAGTGCAGATTTTGCACAACTGCTTGCTTTAGGCAGTTAGAGAGTATAGTGGGTGAGGCATGCTCTCTGGCGTCAGAAAAAACAGGAAAATGTCTTAACTATGTGTTTCTGTGGACTTTACCAATGCATCAAGAGAATGCATTGTTTGCCTGCACATGCTGGCTTTAGGCTGGGAATGGGAGAATGCTGTGACTATTCATGCTTGCCAGCCCCCAGCCATGGAGCAGGTGAATGTCACAACCATCTATGTTCACAGACCTTAGCTAGGGAACAGAAGAATCCTGTGACCACTCATTTTCACTCACCCTAGCCAAGGAACAGGGATGGCTGCAACTGCCCATGCCTTCTGGTCTCAGCAAGTGGCACAATGCTCATCCCTTCCCTGTCCAACAAGGCTGTCATATCTGAAGTCATCCACTTGTGATAATAGACTATGTGGAGAGTGCAACAGTGGTGTCTTCCAGCACCTTTGTTTTGAGGGATTGTCTCAACTGTCTCCCATCACTCCAGCCAATGTCCCCAAATCAGCATTGATATAGATATAGATGATATAGATAGATACAGATCTCTCTCCATATTACCAGTGAAAAAACTAAAACTCAAAAGGATACATTAAACAAATTTAGGGCAGAAAACCGAAATAAGTCTTACTCAAGGGCAATTTCCACTGATTCAGCCTAAAGACAAGACCATCAGAAACCAAAAGACCATGCTTTAACCCATGCCTAGCTTCTTCTGAATGTCAGATATCACTTGCTTGTTTTCTTAATGGCTATTTCCAGTTTTGACATCTCTATTAGCTTTACCTAAGCAATTACTTTAAAGTCCCTGATCTTTTCACCCTCTTCCAACTTACCAAAACTAAACCTGGGAACTCAAAGTGTGTTTGTCCTTATTTTGGGTCATAGACACAGGATTTGGAAGAGTTCTCCCAAAGGTTCTCTTTCAGCCCACAATGCCAATTCAAGCCATATGGGTGCTCAATTTGTGCTGTCTCATCTCCCCACAAATGGGGTTCCAGTTCAAACCAGCTCACTGCAGTGGCTTGTTTTGCTCATGAGGTACACCTTAGAGATTATAGGTAGGCATGAGAAAAAGGAGTGGAAATATTCTCTGAGGTCTGTGAATTCCTAGGCACAATGCTGAATGCTACCTTTAGCCCAGAAATTAAAAGCCAGACTTCCAAACAGAGAGTCAAAGTCTCCTAGTTGACAAACCAATTAGAAAAAAAAAAAAAAATGTAAATGCCAGCAGCCCAGGCTGCCAGCAGGACTTCAGGAAGGTATGGGGCTTATAGACTGAGAGAGTAGCATAGCTATCTGCTAGAGATAAGGCAAAGGCCGGCTAAGGACTAAGCAAGAGGAAGAGAAGGAGCAGGAATGTGTCTCCAACAGCATGTTTGAGAACAAGCAATTATTTCCCCCAGAGCCATCTGTGAGACTTTCAACTTGTGCCTGAGAAAGAAAAGGGAGAAACAGAGAAAAGTGAATTACTGGAAAAAGCAGGTATCTCTGGGAGTTGCAAGGGCAGAGAAAAGACTGTCTACAGTCTGTTAGTCTTGGCAGATGCAGATCTATGATTCTGGCCACAGTCAGGGTTTCTAAGGCCTTGCTTCTGGGAAATCGTGGCAAGGGTTTAACCTGAAATGTAGACTGTGGATGGTTCTGGCACAATCTAAGTCAGAGGGAATTGTGAGTTCCCAACCTAGGTCCCTGAGAAAATGGGGTCAATCACATGACATCATGACTAGTTTGGCCCTTACTTACAGACTGCCTTTCATTCATGGAAGACTCTAGGGGAACATATCTCACATTGGACTGGAATCTCCCAGGAGGCAGGTCCATCCAAGTTTTTATCTTTCTTGATTGTAGCCTGAGTGATATTCTGAAGTGTCTGTGATAGATGAGAATGTCCTCATTGACAAAAAGGCATTTTGCCAAGCACTCTTCCCATGCAGTACAGGGCCTATTTTCTGCCTGGAGCCACAGTGCTTCCTCTCAGCTACTTAGTATTCTGCAAGAAATACCATCTCCTTTCTTCACAATCATAGGAGCTACTTTATTTAGGAATGTCTTTGGTTGCAAGTAGCAGAAAACCTGCCTTATAGCAGCTCAAACAAACAGAGATGTACTTTTCCCACATAACAAAATTCTGAATCTAGAGGATAGTTAGAGATAGTCAGGAGCTCAGTGACATCAGAACTAGTATCTCTGGAATTCTCTTACCATTTCCCTTGGGCTTGTGTCTTTCATGGTCACAAAACAGCCACTGATGGGTGAGTGTATAGATTTAAATAACTATGGTATACACACACACGCACACACACACACACAACTAAAATATTATTAGTCTTAACAAGGATGAAAATTCTGCCATTTGCAACAATATAGTTGAACTTGGAGGACATTATGTTAAGTGAAGTAAGCCAGACACAGAAAGAACACTATTGCGTGACCTTATCTATATGGAACCCACATACTAGCAGAGAGTAGAATGGTGGTTACTAGGAGCTTTGTGGAGAGGGCACAGAATGGTAAAATGTTGGTCAGAGGACAAACTTGCAGTTATATAGGATGAACAAGTCTACAGACCTAATATTCAACATGATGACTACAGTTAATAATATTGCATTATATACTATAAATTTGCTGTAAGAGTAGATTTCAGGTGCTCTAACAACAATAACAGAAAGCTATCATAACTATGTGAGGAGATTAAATATATTAGCTTGACTGTAGTAATCTTTATGCATATATGTATATCAAAACATCATGCTGTATACCTTAAATGTATACAATTTTATTTTCCCCCCAAAAATGGCTGCTGAATCACTGGGCATTATGTTCATGTTCAAAGCAGGAAAAGAGGAGAAGGACAGCATCCCCTGTGATAATCCCCATTTATCTAGACAGCAACTCCATCAGAACCCCCATCAAACTTCTGTGTGTGTCTCCCTTATCAGATCTCCATCACATAGCCACACCTACCATAAAAAGACCCTAGGGACCTGGAGTTTAGCTGGACACACTGTCAGTTTGAACAAAATCAGAGTCCTGTTAATTATGAAGAGGGAGTGTTTACTGGGGAGACCGCTAACAGTGTCTGCCACACCCTGTACATAGCACTGATTAAATTACATTGAAATGTTCTCTTTAAGTTTGTCTCCCTTTCCACTAGAATTAATGGCATTTGGCAGTCAGAGGAACCCAGTCATCCTTGTATTCCCAGCACATGGCACACTGCCTGGCACAAAACAGACTTAATAAACATAACTCAAGCTAAAAAAAAAAATTGGCTGAACCAAATTCCAAATAGTCAAAAAAAATTGCATTCTGATCCATTTTTGCATACTCCTTTCTCTCTAAAGATAACAGGAGATACTAATGTAAGAGAAACACTGGTAATTCAAAAGATAGGCACTCGAAGGAATGAGAACATGATGACACTTGGGATGCACAGAGTTTTAGGTAAGTAATAATATTAGCCACTGCTATGAAAAAACTGATGTTCTGTGTATACTACTTTTAATCTATTATCTTTACAAGGTAAATGTTTACTTGCCTCACCTCAGAGATTCTGGGAAAGTGGCACAAAATCAAAGAGCAGTAAATGGTGGGTCAAGAATATAAACCCAAGTGGATCTATCTTTCTCCACTATTCTGCCTCCTGCACGATGCTGTTCAGTACCCTCATTTCACTCCAGGGAAACTCCAGTGCCAAAAGATCACATAAGAAATCCAACCAGTTATCAGGCTCCCTGTCTCCAAGGACACCACTGTCTATACTCTCTGCTTATCTCAACATTTGACTAAGCAGAGGGAGCAGTGGGTTATACTCTGAAGATCCTGTGGCGTTGCTGAGGATGAGGAAAGGCTTGATGACAGATGACTTTCTTTCCAGGATCCGTGATAAACTTACAGAGAAGCAGAGGAAGCCAGAATAGGGCAGGCTTCTCTGAAGCCCATCCCAAGTAGAAATACCCAAATTTATACTGACATGTAAGAATAGAAACTTCCTCTATTGAGTCTTCTTTCAATGAGTATTCCAATGACATTAAGCTGAACAGAATAGTTGAGGTATGCATATGTGACTTCAGACCACTCGACAAACATGTTATGAATTTCTATAAATTCAGATGAGAAATTACAAACAAAGATGAAATGGCTGCATTTGGCTTATGACTTCAGGTTGCCCACAATGGTCCACAAGTGACTATAGTCGTCTGACCATCACCTCTCTCTCTAATTGATTAATCATGCTCTGTGCCAAGAGCTTGAAGCCAGGTATGCCAGTGTAGAGAAATATGATATTTCAATTCTGACTTACCTAAAAGCCAGTGTCATACAGAGTACAGTTTGTGGATTTGTCCAAAGAGTATCACTTGCATTGCTTATGGCAAATACAATACAAATGAGGTTCTTCATCAAGAAATTAGAACTTAATTCAATAAAATCTACTCATGCAATTCAAAAACCATCTTCTCTAAGGATTTCAGGATGCCCAGGGGCTACAAGACAAGCCCATCCAAGTAGTGTTCATGATACTCTGGTTTCTCTTCAGAGCATATAAATCTTTTGCCTTTTACCAAAAAGTGTTCATGGCATGTGCATTCTCCTGAAACATTCACTTCTGAGAATATGTACAAAATAAGGGTGGAGTTGGATGCAGTGGAAAACCTCAGATAAGTCACAGAAAACCAAAACTGGCTTTTAAGGATCTCAAGCTCAGCAGCAAGAAACACACAGAGGTCTTATAATACTTTGGATGGAACAGGGGAATTCTCTTTATATTGAAAACACTATTCTGAGCTATTCAGGCACAGAGACTGTACATTTTGGCAGGGAACACTGATCTGGGTTTTAAAGCCAGAATTATAAGCTCAAAATGAGAGAAAAGATGAACAAGGGATGTCAGAAATAGAATTTTTTTTATTCTTCTTATTTTCACCAAAATAACAATTATCCATTTAAACAGTGATTTTTTTTTTGTATCAAATGGATTACTCAGGAACTTTTCATTTTAGTTTGCTGAGAATAACTATAACAATTGTTCAAATAAGAATACAGAGTTTACAATTGGATAAACACTGGGAAAGAATCAAAGAAAAGCCTATTGCTCTGGGCTGGGAGTACTTTATGTGCTAACTGTCACTTGTAGTCCCAGGGCCCCAAGCCAAAGTCCACGTGGCCAGGAACTCCTTGGGCTGGGCTTGGGATCCACAGGGTAGTGGCATCTTATTTCAGTTCCCCAGCTTTGTTATGGTCTACAAATCTCTAACAACTCTAAACCAGAGGCAAATCCTGAATTGAACCATCTGATTAAGTAAGTTGTTGCCTTATAATTCATTCATGATGGCCAAGGGTTCAGGAGAATGGAGGGGATGATGTTGGCTGTCTGCATATATGGGGCTACAAAAGAGAGTTTCAAGTGATTAATGTTAGAAGAAAACCCAACACAGAGAAGAGGGAAGCTCATAGATATAAACAGTAAAAAGGATTTCAGAGGATCTGGATTGAGTCACAGTGTAATCAACTGTGGGTTTAACTTTATAGACAATAGACTTTGAAAAATGAATATTAAAATCCCAGAGCCTTGGAAAGGTCAGCCTTAAATTAATTCTAATACTGATTAGCCATGAGACTCTGTAACTTTGGACAAGTCATTTCACATTCCTGAAGCATAAACTATTTTTTTAATGGAGGAATTATAGATTAGGTTACAATAATAATTGACATTTATTGGTACATTTACATTGTGCTAGGTGCTAAGGTATTCACTTGCATGATCTCACTGTATATTGAGTGGTATTTTCCCCATTTCATAGATCACATAGCTAGTGTTTGAAGCATGGTTCAACACCAAATATCTCTGCTTCAAAGCTGTCCCATTACTGTTTCTCAGAGGGAATTTATGCCATTTATAATTCTAGAACTCAACTATTTAACCTCGTGGTCTATGAGTTCACAATTCATGACTCCTGGGGGTACAGATTACCATCTGCACACTCCACCCAGAATTTTGCATAACTAATATACTCCATACAGCCCTGATGAAAAAAATTAAGATAAATCCTCTTGGGTCAATTCTTCATGATATAATTGATTAGTGTTTAATTCCAACTATTGCTGGTACCTTAGTTGTAGGGATTAGCTTAAAAAAAGATAACTGGGATGTCAGGACCTAATGATTATAGTAAGAGCTATACTTTTGCTAAATAAATAAATAAAACTAAAAATTTAAAGTCCTTTCTTTCCTACTTCATGTTACTTAGAAGTTGCTGGCTGGCTAAGTAACTCTTAGTATCTTTCAAATCTATAGTTCCCCCTACTTTTCCAAAAGCAAAAGACTTAAGACTATCCTGACACACATCACCTTAAAACTTCGTGCCATTTATGATACAGGAGAGGTGCTTTTCCACCTCATATACCACATCTATGTTTTAAGTATTAACTATCACTTTGACTTAGATTAAGGGCCTGAAAAATAGCACAAAATTAGAGTTCTGTAGAAGTTCTTATCATATAGAATTTACTTTATCACTGGAGCTCAAAATACCTTTACATGAATATCTATTCCCTCTATGGCTGGTACTTATCTCCATTACAAAGATGACAAAGAAGACATACAAATGGCCATCAGACTCGTGAAAAAATGCTCAACATCACTTGGAATTGGGGAAACAGAAATCAAAACCACAATGAGATACCACCTCACACCAGGCAGAATGGCTAAAATTAGCAAGTCGGGAAATAACAAATGTTGGCGAGGATGCGGAGAAAGGGGAACCCTCCTACATTGTTGGTGGGAATGCAAGCTGGTCCAACCACCCTGGAAAACAGTATGGAAGTCTGTCACAAAGTTAAAAATAGAGCTACCTAACAACCAGCAATTATGCTACTAGGTTTTTACCCCAAAGATACAAATGTATTGATTTGAAGGGTACCCACACCCCAGTGTTTATAGCAGCAATATCCATAATAGCCAAACTATGGAAAGAGCTGAGACATTCATCAACAGATGAATGGATAAAGAAGATGTGAGTGTGTATGTGTGTGTATATATATATATTTTTTATGTGTGTGTGTGTGTATATATGATATATATGATACATATGACATTCATCAACAGACGAATGGATAAAGAAGATGTGATGAATGGATAAAGAAGATATATATATCATATTTATCATTTATTATATATATGATACATATGTGTATACACACACACACAATGGAATATACTCAGCCATCAGAAAGGAGGACTACTTACCATTTACATTGACATGGATGGAATTGAAGGGTACTATGCTGAGTGAAATAAGTTAGCCAGAGAAAGACAATTATCATATGGTTTCATTCATATAAGGAATATAAGAAATAGCAGAGAGGATCAAAGGGGAAGGGAAGGAAAATGGAATGGGAAGAAATCAGAGAGGGAGACAAACCATGAGCAAAATGGAGGGTTTCTTAACTATGGGAAAGAAACTGATGATTGCTGGAGCAGAAGTGGATGGGAGTATGGGGTAACTGGGTGATGGGCATTAAGGAGGGCACATGATGTGATGAGTACTGGGTGTTATATACAACTGATGAATTACTGAGCTCTACATCTGAAACTAATGATGTATTATATGCTGGCAAATTATATTTAAGTAAAAAATTAGAAAGAAAAAAAAAGATTATCAAGTTATCATTATTATTTACATGAATACATCAATATCCCCCTTGAAAATAAAGCTCCTTGAGGGCAAAGCCTAAGAAGGACTTGGCAAAGCAAAATCTTAGCCCAACCCACAAATGTATGGTCCAATCACAACTCCACAAGACCTCAGCTGTGAGTCAGGGAGGGAGTAAGTCACAAATCGTAGCAAGATATGTAATGATCTAGAGCCTGAGAATCTTGAGATCAAGGTTTGCCACCAATTAGCTGTATAACTTTAGTTTCTGTAAGTGTTTTAAGAAAAAAAAATAGGCAAGAGGCATTGAGATATTACATAATCAAATAAAAATGGGAAATTCTACGTTAAATCAAAGTTAATTGTTTTCTTCCATTTTAGGACTCCTCAGGGAGTACAATATGTGAACGTGCATTGTGAATTTCCAGGAGGAAAAAAAGAGTTCCATGATTTGCAAACATTTAACCTTGAAAGCCTACTCTCAAATATCACTTCTCAAAACTAGTATTCTATTGCACACAATTTAAGAACTGTTACACTAGAAGATTCCCAAAGCCCTTCAAGCAGTAATATTCTGAAATTTTGCCCTATGAGTCTCTTCTTCTCTCCTCTAATCCTAGTGAGGACCTCCATTCAAGATTCTACATATTTAAATCCTTTGTAAACTTCAAAATACCAAATTAATTGTTAGCTACTACATACAAGTGCAAGACCTAGGGGAAATGGAACAAAGTCTTCTCTCATAGCATTTTTTTCTCTTAAGATATCCTGAGAACATGGACAGCAATCTCCACTATAAAAATCTCTGCTCTGACTTTCTAATTTATTTAAGAATATGTGTGTGTTTGTGTGTGTGTGTGTGTGTGTATGTGTGTGTGTAATAACACACTTAGAAAATAAGTTCTAGACCTCTGGCACCATTTTGTTTAAAAAAATAACAAAATCCTTTGTTTTGTGTTAATGGTGTTGTAACTAATTAAGGGGGAAATCAGCTGCCAGATTACATGAAAAGACAAGACCTGATTCCACTGACATCTTTTTGCATCCACGAGAAGCAAGCTGATGGTCTGCTGCCTGTGTGGTGTTCAGCTTAGCCTCCGCCGACTGGGACTCATTAGCCAAGGGTAACAAATATGCAACCAATGCTTTTTCCAGATACTCCACTACAACCCAAGTACCACGGTATCCATCCCTTGCCTTGAAAGCCTGGGTCTGAGCCACTCAAGATGCTCCCTCCAGCTCAACTTAAAGCACGGGATTTCCATTAGATGAAGTTCCTTGCATCCAAGCAAGTGCTGCTGCAGTGTAAGTGTTACTCCCTTCTTTGTGGAAAGGTGGAAAGGGAGATGAACATACTAACAAACTGCCACTTTAACTTCTTAATTGTAAGGTTTAATAAACTAGTTCTTGTTCAACTTTAATTTTTTGAGGCCAAGTCTATACATAGTCCAAGTGGTTTGGGGAATTAAATAAGTATTACAAATGCTTGTTCTTTGAAAGGGAGTTTGTCCTGTTGTATGATTTGAGAAGCTTATTCACAAGAAACATTTACAAGAAGTGTCTCAAAGATGGTTTTGCCTGTGGCTTCCAGAATAATGGGATGGCCATGCAGATATTAGAGGCCTGAATGAACACACAAAACCACATGCAGCCCAGGAGCATGGTCTAAGTTTTACCACTCTGGAACAAAGTTACCAGCAGGCATAGGACTAAGCTGGTCAAGGGAGCTTCCCACCATGTGGGATGCCCTCCCCAAATTTCCTGACTTCACACTGTGACTTGTCCTTTAGGTCAGAGAGGAATAACAGTTCTACTCTCTCTAGATGACTACTGTTAAAATCTACCAGTGTTTCCTACCACACGTTTACTTATCAGATGAGACCACAATCCTTGAAAGAACTGAGGAAATGAGACCATGTCTAAGGAACAGGACCACAGGGAGTCTGATGGGATCTCGACAGGATGTAGGAGACAGAACGGCAGAATCTATACCTAAGAACTACCCACGGGACATTCACATTCCAAGAGGGCTGACCAACCAGAGCTAGAGGGGAGGAGTTATGGAAGTATGTCAGGAAAGAATTCAGAAAGGGAGATTAGAGGATAAATATGGCAAGCCAATTTTACTAACTAGTAATAAGAGCACCCCACTATGCTGTCCCAGCAAGCCTGGCCCAGGCCCCCAACATGTCCTACTGAGATTTTCTAATCAAGAAGTTATCTATACTCTCAAAATAAGAAACAAAACAAAGAAAACACCAAGAAGAATGAACCTAAATCACTTTAACAGTTTAGCACTTCCATTTAGCTTGGAGCAAGACTTAATGAGATTTTTAAAGAGACAGACAAAAACATGTGAGTGGGTGTGTGGGTGTGTGTGTGTGTGTTTCTCCCCGGATCTAGAGCTCCAGTACACCAGAGCTTCAGCCAGTCCAATTCAAGGAGAAATTCATTCACCAGGGATAATGACTAAGGTGGGCCCTAAAAAAGTAAAGAAGGGCAATATAAACAGGACTACCCTACTGCATTTGGCTGAGAGGTGAAAATTAAAAGTGACAATTCAAGTTTAGAAGATGTCTTTGCAAGAAATTAATCAAAAGAGCAAATATACTGAAGAGCCAGAAATTTCCGGTAAACTCGTTGAGAGGAAGGGAAATAAGTGAGATGAGTGGCTTTGTTTTCCTCCTACTAAGACTACCTTCTCAAATATCACCCACTCATCTTCAGTGGCAAGAACTCCAAACCTTGACAGTTCTGTGGTTTTGCCACAAATTTTATTCTTGAGAAGCCAAGAGCAGCAGAAAACCTAACTACACGTTTGTCTTCTTTTTTTTTTCTTTTCTTCTGAGAGACCCTTGAAATTTCCCTTTATGGAAATTTTCCAAAGATAAACAAGGCAAAGTAGGTGTTTAAAAAAAATAAGACTTCCCAAATCCAGGATATTCAGCTTGAACTTCAGTTGAAGTTCAATACATACATACATGCAATAAATCAAGAGTCTTTACTACTAGATTGACAGAAACCTTAAGGGAATCCAAATGCGTCACCTTAGAGAAAAACCCAAGGCTACTTAAATAAACCTCATTTTAATGAACCACAGCATAGCTGATTACTGATGCACCCTCAGAACTCCATATTTATATTCCTGTCTGCTAGTAGAATAGGTGGCTGGGCTTTTGTTTTGCTTTATCCAAGTGGAATGCATTTCTCTGGGAGCACGGCGTATCAGACCTGGGTCTGGATGGAACCCAAGGAATGTAAGATCAGAGAATGTCTGAAGTTACCAGAGAATGGCCAACAGGCAATGAAGCTTTTGATTCTGTAAAATAAAAAATTGGACTAGATGAACTCTAAGAGTCTTCCAGCTCGAACATTCTGTGACTGTATGTTTCCACCCCACATTCCATATTCATCAACAAACAAGGAAAATCTGATCTGGACTGGTGGTTTCTGAAACCTCACGATTCCACGAAGCACCAGAAAAATGTGGTCATACCAGACATATTTAATTTGTATGTATTTCATCATTGCTGAGCCCTCCCCAAACATACAATTGGGGCTAGGGTTTAAGGGACTTTGAAAAAAAACAATAACAGCAAGTTCTGGCTACTGGGTTTGTGTTATATTAACCTATGGGGGGAAAAAAAAACCAGTGAAGTTTCTGAGACCTTCTTATAACAGGTGACTATAATCCTAAGGGTTACAATGAGCTCGCTAGTGGAAAACTCTGAGGAGAGGAAAGTTTTTGAGGGGAAAGGCTGGATAGAGAGCTCAGATGGTCAGTCAGTCTGAAAGTTTTGTCCAGCTATCATTAGTGATACTTTTGGTTCAGACTCATTATATATTAGGAAAAATAAAATGGCTTTGTTTATTAAAAATAAAATGTACTTGGATAATAAGTTATATACACATTTTTTTAAAATTAGGCTTTTATTTACATCCAGTAAAATACATTCTTTTTAGTATACTGTGAGTGGATAGACAGATGATCATGTGGAACTATGAGGACAACCAAGTTATAAAGCAGTTCTGTCCTCCAAAAGCCCTCTCCCTTGCCTCTGGATTAATCCCTCCCTCCTTGACCAACCACTGGCAACTATCTGCTCTCTGTCCTTACAGAGTTGCCTTTGAAAGAATGAAAGTAGTCTGTCTTTCTAACCTCGCTTCTTTCACTAGCACGGGTACATCTGAGATTGATTCATGCTGCTGCATGTAAAGCAGTTGATTCTTTCCTATTGATGTGTAGAATTCCATTGTATTTGTTATACCACAGTTGAGAGCCATTGTTCAGTTGTTAGCAATTACAAATAAAGCCACTGTAAATGTCCCCATGCAGATTTTTGTAGGATTTGAGTTTTCATTTCTGTTGATTAAGTACTTAGAGGGTAACATTGCCAGATTTGTGTCCGAAGTGTATGTTTAACTTTATCAGAAACTACCACACTGCTTTCCAAACTAGTTGAACCACTTGGCATTCCTACCAGCACAGTACTAGAGCTCAAGTTTCTCTACATCCTTCCCATATGTGATATCACATAATTTCTTTAAGCATCTCTAATAAATGTACAGTGAAATCACACATGGTTTTTTGTTTTGTTTTTTTGTTTTGTTTTAAAAGATTTATTTATTTATTTGACAGACAGCGATCACAAGTAGGCAGAGAGGCAGGCGGTGGCGGTGGGCGGTGGGGGGGGCAGGCTCCTCACTGAGCAGAGAGCCCGATGGAGGGCTTGATCCCAGGACCCTGGGATCATACCTGAGCAGAAAGCATAGGCTTTAACCCACTGAGCCACCCAGGCGCCCCTCACACATGGTTTTAATGTGCTTTTCCTTAATAATACATGCCATCCATGTATTTCTTTGGTGAGCTGTTTTTTCAGATCTTTTGTTCACTTTTTACTAGGCTGTTTTCTTATTACTGCTTTTTCAGTGTTCTTTCATATTCTGGATAAAAGCCCGTTGTCAGTTGTGTGATTTGAAAACATGTTCTCCCAGGCTGTCTTTTCATTTTCCTGATAGTGAATTTTGATGAGCTACGGGCCTACTTTGGAAGCCCACGCTTTAGAGTTAAGAAGAGACAGAGAAAGCCCACATTTTTCATTCGATCTTCCTCGTTTCTGTTGTGAATGCTCCCCAGAATGAAACTGTGCTATCAACACCAGCAGGAGGGGATTGAAACCTCCTATATTTGAATAAATTTTAATAGAATATCTTGTTCCCTAAACAAGAACATATAATTCCATCAGAAGGAATCTCTTCTCTGTGGCTAAGAGAAATGCAAATGTGAAGTGAGCCAATGAGGAAATCACAAGACTGGAGAACTGCAAATCCACCAAATGCCTTAGATTCGAAACAGAGGAGATAGATACAGCATACAACAAAGGAGAGAGAAATGTACATCAATGCCCAGACTCTCAAAAAGGGAATATTGTGAGTTAAGGAGTTAGCATGGCTTCATTAATAGGTCAAAATAGATTAGTCTATGTTTTCTGCTCTGGCAGGCCAAGAAAATATAGTAAATACAGACCATATAATTTCTACACTTTACAGGGAACCTCTAAAAAACTGACTTGATAATATAAAAAAATGTGAGTGAAATGATCAGGTCATTGCATCTGTAATTTTAAAAAGAAATACATTCAATGGGTCAATGGGTGATTTGCCAGTGGGTCATTGGGCAACCTAGACAGAGGTTGCCTTGGCTCTCTCATACTAAATAATTTCATCTATGACTTATATAAAAATATAGGAAGTGGGGATGCCAAATGTGCATAATGATGGAAAGGATTATAAATTCAGAAATGATTATGAATGATTTAGGACCTAATAAAAACTAAAAACATCTTTCCAAGTCAGAATAAATACATAAGATGACTTTTTAATTTGCTATTTGTAAATATTATGAAATGATCACAGGAAGTCTAGTGAACCTACATAGTCCATTGCTGCATATATGTTATAGAATTTGGTGGGGGAGAGGAGATAAGAAATTTTAAGATTTAGTCTCTTAGCAACTTTCAAATATGCATATAGCATTATTAACTATAGTTACCATGCTGTGCATTACATCCTAATGACTTATTTCATAACTGGAAGTTTGTATCTTTTGACTCCTTTCAACTATTCTGTCCACTACTCATTTCCACCTCTGACAATCAATACTCTGTTCTCTGGATCTATGATATTGTTTTTTTAAGATTCCACATAAAAATGTAATCATATGGTATTTGTTTTCTCTGACTTATTTCACTTAGCATAATTCCCTCAAGGTCCATGCATGTTGTTGCAAATGGAAAGATTTCATTTTTTATGGTTGACTAATATTTCACTCTGTGTATATACTATATCTTCTTTATCCATTCATTTGTTCTTGGACATGTAGCAATCATATCTTGGCTATTGTAAATAATGTTGCAATAAACACAAGGGTGTATATAACTTTTCAAGTTTTTGTTTTCATTTTCTTCAGATAAACACCTAGTACTGGGAAGGCTGGGAAATTTAGTAGTTCTATTTTCAAATTTTGAGGAACCTCCATATTGTATTCCATACTGGCTGTACCAATTCACAATCCCACCAAATGCATGTGAGTTTTTTCTTCACATCTTCAGAACACTTATTTCTTGTCTTTTTGATTTTCTTCATTCTGACAGGAATGAGGTAATATCTCATTGTCGGTTTGATTTGCATTTCCCCCATAATCACTGATGTTAAGTATCTTTTCTCATTCCTACTGGTTACTGGCATATCTTTCTGAGAAAAATGTTATTCAGAACTGTTGCCCATTTGTTTTAATAAGATTTTTTTGCTATTGAGTTGTATGAGTTCTCTATATATTTTGAATATTAACCACTTACCAGATACATAATTTGCAAATATTTTCTACCATTTAGTAGGTTGCCTTTTCATTTTTTTGATGGTTCCTTTGCTGTAAGGCGGCTTTTTAAATTTAATGTTCTCCCACTTGTTTATCTTTGGTTTTGTTACCTTTGCTTTTGGTGTCAATCCAAAAAAATCATCACCAAAATGAAAGTCAAAATGCTTATACCTTATATTTTCTTCTAGAAGTTTTATATTTGCAGGTCTTACATTCATGTCTTTAATCCACTGCAGTTAAAATGGTGGTCCAGTTTCTTTCTTTTGCATGTGGCTGTCCTCTTTTGCCAACACTATTTACTGAAGATATTGTCCTTCCCTTCCCCACCCCCCATTTCATATTCTTGATTTCATTATAAATAATTGACATATATGAATGGGTTTATTTCTGGGCTTTCTATTCTGTTTCACTGACTTACATGTCGGTTTATATGGCAATACCGGACTGTTTTGATTGCTATAGCTTTGTAACAGAGTTTGTAATTAGAGAGCATGGTGCCTCCAGCTTTGTTCTTTGTCAAGATTGCTTTGGTTATTCAGAGTCTTTGTGGTTCCATACAAATAAGCTTTCATCTTCTCACCAATGAATATGTTAGCTGTTGCTCTGTCGTATATGGCCTTTATTACGTTGAGGTATATTCCCTCTCTACCCATTTTGTTGAGAGTTTTCATCACAAGTGATGTTGAATTTTGTGAAATGCTTTTTCTACATCTATTGAGATGATCATGTGATTTTTACCTTTCATTTTGTTCATGTGAGGTATCATGTTGACTGATTTGCAGATGTTGAACCATTCTTATATCCCTAGAATAACTTCCACTTGGTCATGGATCATGATCCTTTTAATATATTGAATTTGATTTGCTATTTGTTGAGAATGTTTATATCTATGTTCAGGATATTGTCCTGTAATTTTATTTTCTTGTGGTATCCTTGCATGGTTTTGGTATCATGGTACCATTGGTATCATGAAATGACTTTGGAAGTGACTTCTCTTCTTCTGTTTTTTGTAAGAATTGAAGGATTGGCATTAATTCTTCTTTGGAAGTTTGATAGAATTCACCAATGAAGCTATCTGTTCTGGACTTTCATTTGTAGGATGATTTTTTTAATTAAATTTGATTCAATCTTCTTTACTAGTAAGCAATGTATTCAGATTTTCCGTTTCTGTATGCTTCAGTTTTGGAAGGTTGTATGTTTCAGGAATTTGTCCATTTTTATTCTATGTTGCCCAGTTTGTTGTCATATAATTGTTCATGGTATCCATAAAATGCAAAAAAAAATACTTTTGTGTTTCTGCATTATCAGTATACCTACTGTCTCATTTCTGATTTTATTTGAGGTCTGTCTTTTTTTTTTTCTTAATGAGTCTAGCTAAATATTCATCAATTTTACCTATTCAAAGAACCAGGTCTTAGTTACATGGAGCTTTTCTATTATTCTCTATTTTCTTTTTTTCTGTTCTATTCTTTGTAATTAACTTTTTCTATTAACTTCAGGCCTTGTTTGTTCATATTTTCCAGTTCTTTGACGTATAAGTTTAGTTGCTTATTTGAGACTCTTCATGTTTCTTGAGAAGTCATTTTTCCTCTAAACTTCCCTCTTAAGAACTGCTTTTGCTGCATCCCACTTTTTTTTGGTATGTTGTTTTTCCATTTTCGTCTCAAGAGATTTTTCTTTATTTCATTTTTGATTTTTCATTGATCCGTTAGTTGTTCAATAGCATGTTGGTCTACACATACTTGTGAATTTTTAGTTCTCTTTTTAAAATTTATTTCTAATTTCATAGAATTTTAGTCAGAAAGCATGCTTGATATGAATTGGATCTTCTTAAATTGGTTAAGAACTGTTCTGTGGCCTAACATGTAATCTATCCTGGAGAATGCTCCATGTACACTTGAGAAGGATGTGTATTCTCTTGCTTTTGGATGGAATATTCTGGATATATCTGCTTTGTCTTTCAGATCTAACATGTCATTTAAAGCTGATATTTCCTTCTATATGTCTGTCTGGATGATCTACCCATTGATGTAAGTTGGGTGTTATAATCCCTAATTATTTTGTTACTGTCAATTTCTCCCTTTAGGTCTGTCTTTATTTGCACTATATTTTTAGGTGCTCCTATATTGGGTGCATAAATATATACAAATGTTCTATCTTTAATCTGTAATGTTCTTCTCTGTTTCATATTGCAGTCTGTTTTGAAACTATTTGTCTGATATAATAATTATCTTGGCTTTCTTTTTGTTTCCATTTTCATTGTATATGTTTTTACATCCCTTTACTTTCAGTCAGTGTATGTCCTTAAATCTGAAACCTCTTGTAGGCAGCCTATGGACAGCTCCTATTTGGGTTTTGTTTTGTTTTGATTTTTATCCATTCAGACCCTCTATGTCTTTTGATTATAGAATATTTTGACATTTAAATTAATTATCAATAGGTATGTATTTATTGACATATTGTTAATGGTTTTCTCACTATTTTGTTCCTGTTTTCTCACTTTGTTCCTTTCTTCATCTCTTGCCCCCTTTCTTTGTGGTCTGATGACTGGCTTCCTTTAGTGGTATGCTTCCTCATTATCTTTCATATATTTACCACAGATTGTTGCTTATTGGTTCCATGAGGATTATAAATAACAACTTCTAGCTATAGCATTATATTTTAAGTTGATAACCACTTAAATTCAAATATATTATAAGGATCTATACTTTTATTCCCCCTATGTCAATGTTTTTGATGTCACATTTTATTTCTTTTTATCTTTTTTTACAAGATTTTATTTTAAAGTAATCTCTACACCTAACATGGGGCTCAAACTTACAACCCCAAGATCAAGGGTTGCCTGCTCTCCCAACTGAACAGCCAGACACTTGTCTTTTTGTGTTCATCTTTTAGCTAATTATTGTAGTCAGTTATTTTTATGGCTGCTGTCTTTTAACCTTCATACTAGCTCTATAGGTAATTAAGCCACTACTTTTACTATATATATATATATATATATATATATATATATATGTGTGTGTGTGTGTGTGTGTCTGTGTGTGTGTGTATTTATTACATATATTATTCTACAGTGATTGAAAAACCAGACTTACTCAAAATAACTCCAAAGGGTTTATAACTTCAAGGAAACTACAGAACTAAGACCAACAGGACAAGTCCTGGTAGGAAAAAATTTCTGACACACCTGCTCAAATATGGAATATATTGTTTTTTAAAGTTAGTAATTTCCTTTTCTTAAAAGAAAGCATTCAGATTATCTCTTATAAAGAATGTATATAAAGGAAATTTTAAAATGCAATGAGTATAAGTATGAAATAACTGAAGGTCTTATCCAATCTAATGAGTAAAATTTTCAGTAATCATGTGATACTTGTTTGAAGTTTCATTTTTCTGAAACTCTGAAAAAAAAAGGGAGGGATTAACAAATATGCAGAAGGAAATAGGACAAGTAACTACAAAAGAATATTTGGAATCAATTTGGTAATGTTTCCAAGAAGTTGCATTTGAACAGTTTGGGTTGTTTTTGAATTTTGTGTCAAACTGAAAATTAGATTTTAAGATTTTATGAGTTACAGACATATGAAATTTTTTACATTGTTTCTTACATTTGACATTTATAAGAAATCATAGGCAACTGAAATGAAAGTAATACACAAATATAATGTTAAGTAAGGCAAGATTGTTTTTGATATAGTGGAAACCTTTTAGAGTTTCGGTGAAATTAAAGAGAAAATGAATATTTGGAAAGGCAATAAAAAGCTTATACTGTATGGTGGGCTCAGTATTGACAAACATAGTAATAATTCCCAGGATAATCAGTGGGGAATTAAGATGAACAATAATTGTCTTTAATTATATAATAGGCTGCATACAATTAAGATAATAAACTTAAATAGCAAAGGAAAATTTATGGGGATATAACTGAGCAACAGAAACACATAGAACTGCCCGGTAAGGAAATTAAAAACCATCAAAATCTCAACCATAACAATCACTTGCCTTCTTTAAAAGAGGCAAGCACTAAGTACTGATAGGAAATCATCCCAGAATCAGTTTACTCTGGTTTTGTAGAGTTCAATCAATTAAATGGCTAAAGACAATCAATTCAGAAGCTAAGAGGTTCACATATTCTGGGGAGGAAATAACAGTGCCAGATACAAAGAGAAGATAATTAAAAAGTTGAATTAAAATTTTCCAGGCTTTATCTATGATTCTTGGCAACATAATCAACATCATTTAATACAATAGCATGTTGTGTGATATAACAGACATATACATACATATACATATGTCTATATTATAAACATGTGTTATACATATACATATATATATATATACATATAGTTTTTTCCTGTCATTCCCTTTTCCTTTCCACTCATCACTCAAGTCTACACTTGAATAAAATATGGGAATAAAAATAGAGAACTTGCTCATATACATGAAAATTTTAAGTAATAGGGTTCATTTATCAGTTTTTAGAGTTTAAATAATGTCATGACTAGGATTTTGTAGTCATGCAGGCTACAACATCAATGGTTTCCTACCCAGCAAGGAAGAATGGGAGACCCTTAGGTATCCATCACAATGGTCAAATGAAAGAAGAGAAGTGGGGCAAGAAAGAAAGGGCCCAAGGTGAAGTTGTTAGAAAACATCTTTGACAAACTCTACTTTTCTTCCCACTTTTGCTTCAACATATCCTGGTTTTCATAATGATCATTCCCAAGTCATCTATCACAATGCAACATGGTAGAGGTGATCTTACTTTTAAAAAAAATCAAAATAAATTTTAAAAAAACCTTTAAACAATGGTTTGAGCTCCTCACTTCAGGTGGTCTTAAGGCACATACTAAAGAAATTCCCTCCTGTTGGATAATTCTTTATTTTTTAAGAAAACCGCCAAAATTGCCTATTCATCAAAGTACCTGCTATATTATAAAAGTGATTTTGTGTGGCTTTGTATAAAAGAGTCTCACAAATAACACCTTCTCCATTAAGCCTTCTCTGATCCCCCAAATCTGCTCCCCAGTCCTCACTGTTCATGTTCCTTTAGGGCTCTGTAAGTCCCTCTCTTAGCACTTCCTTAACTCTAATGAATCATTCAGATTCATTACCCCAGTTAGATAGCAAACTTTTACATTCTCAACATCTAGTCCAACACTTGGTACAATGATGACAATGGATAACCCTCTGATATATGAATGACCAAATACCAAAAAACTTTTTACATTCTAAGTGCCTGTTCCTTGATTTACTCCTTAGACCATGAAAGCTCATTGACAAATACATTTAATTTTAGGATAAGACTGCCCAGCAGTGACATTTTCTTCAAAGTATCTCCCTTGGAAATTTTAAAATCTGTTAACTAACCCTTAACAAATAATAGATGGTAGTCCCGCACCACCAGGAAGATAGATTAGATAACTTATTTAGAGTTTTTCTTCTTCACAAACCATTTCAGAAGCATTAACAAATAAATATTATACTAACTGGCAATTTAGGAGGCAGTTATAATGTCTTCTTTGTCATCACTGCCTTCATTTCATTCTTGTAAAAATGTCAGTGTGTTTAGGGAGGTCCCAGGGAAATGAATCAAACTTTTAAAATCAGAACAACTGACTCTACATCCTCTTAGTCTGCAGACCAACATAGAAACCATTTCCCTCCTGCAAAGGAGCCTACCTTTGCCAAGCCAAACAGCAGGCACAAAAGCAAATGGAGCGGGTTCCCTGGCTTGGCCTCCTACCTTTGATTGGCAATAGGCGTTTTCTCCCTCCTTCTTATGCCTTTTACAGGATGCTCAATGATCACCCCTGGAAATTCCAAGTTCTTTGACAAGTGCTCATGGGGGCCAGACGGATTTCTCTAGAAGGGTTTAAATTTCTCCACCCTATCACCTAGTCATGAAGAAATTCAGAAGTTATGAAAGTTTTGGAATCAATGGCTTCTTTTTTATAAAAGAGAATATCTTACCATGTAACCACTGACCAAAATAGCAATACTTTAAGCACCAATGAATGTCAATGTTTACTTTGGGTTAGTACTGGATATTTTAAGACCTTGTGGTAGGGCTGAAATGTGTTTGCAACAACTCAGATGTATCCTACACCTTTGCTATTACCTATAACTTATCTTTCTATAGAACCCCTATTAAGGCAAGGAGAAAAACCCCTACTCTTCAAAATTAAATGATTTCCTTGGGTTAATTCAGTAAACTTTAAGTTTCTTACTTCTTTAGGGGTTCCATCAACCCACCTCTACCTTTCAAAAATGGCATCTGGGTACAGGAGAGGCTTCCATATCCTTCTTGCTCTTTTCTTCCCTCTCTAGTACATAGTCTTGTCCCTAGGGACGCTTCCTTGATATCTGTTGAGATTAAATTGATCCCTGGTGTGGCATCAGTTTAGCAACTTTTGCTGATTTCTTGTCCTGATCCAACGCTTAGGTGTCTCCTACCCAAAGTGTACAGAAGTACTTAGATCCCCTAAAGGCCATACCAAACCTACAGGTTACCAGCACATCAGGTCTAGCCTATCTGCCTTGACATAGAACTATTTTAAAATGGTTTGGGAGAAGGGGGTGGGATTATGGACATTGGGGAGGGTATGTGCTTTGGTGAGTGCTGTGAAGTGTGTAAACCTGGTGATTCACAGACCTGTACCCCTGGGGATAAAAATATATGTTTATAAAAAAATAAAAAATTAAAAGATCAAAAAAAAAAATGCTTCCTGGATGGAACCATAATGCTTCGGCATTTGTAGAAAGAAATAAATTCTCTAAGGGACTGGCTTCAATATTGTCTAGAAATAAGGAGTAAGGCCCCTGCACAGGGAGTTTCCCAAAATTATCTACGAATTTCTTCTAGTTCTTGGGATTTTTCTCCAAAAGAATTAAACTAGGACAATAACACCTGACTTTTTTTGTCTTCCTCCTGCTTCCCAGTCACCATGGGAAAATAAAACAAAACCAAAAACAAAACCTAAGTACCCTAATGGGGACTTTCCTTACAATAGACTCCAGCATTTCTATAAAATGACTTATAATAAAACTCTATGGGAGCACCTGGGTGGCTCATTTGGTTAAGTGTGACATTTGCTTTCACCAAAGGTCATGATCTTTGGGTTGTGAGATTGAGCCCTGCTTTAGGCTTCATGCTGAAAGGAGCCTCCTTAAGATTCTATCTCTCCCTGACCCTCTGACCCTCCCACCACCACCACCTCCCCCCTACCCCACTATTGCACATGCATGGTCTCTTTGTAAAACAACAACAATAGCAACAAGTATGCAAAGCTTGTTTTTTTTTTTATATTTATAGTGAGGGAGAACTGTAAATTTAAAAAATTCTTTTCTTTAAAAAAAAAATAGTTTCAAAACCAGTCTATTACTGTGGACTTAAAAAGTCATTTTAGAGGGGCGCCTGAATGGCTCAATGGGTTAAAGCCTCTGCCTTCTACTCAGGTCATGATCCTGGGATCGAGCCCCACGTTGGGCTCTCTGCTCTGTGGGGAGCCTGCTTCCTCCTCTCTCTCTCTCTCTGCCTGCCTCTCTGCCTACTAGTGATTTCTCTCTATCTGTCAAATAAATAAAATATTTTTTTTAAAAAGTCATTTTAGAGACTCATTCCAAGGGGTGGGGGGAGAATTACGGTTTAATCTTACAGGAGGGCTTCAGGAAAAGATGGTTTAAAAAAGAATAAAAAAAATAAACTCAAAATGGATTAAACACCTACATGTGAGACCTGAAACCATAAAAACCCTTGAAGAAAGCACAGGTAGTAATCTTTCTGACACTGGCTGTAGCAACATTTTTCTAATATGTCTTCTGAGACAAGGGAAACAAAAGCAAAAATATAGTATAGGAACTACATCAAAAATAAAGGTTTCTCCACAGCATAGGAAATAATCAACAATATTAAAAGGCAACCAGCCTACTGAATGGGAGAAGACATTTGTAAATGACATATCTAATAAGGGGTTAGTATCCAAAATATATAAAGAACTGATACAACTCAATCCCCAAAAAACAAATAACCTAATTTAAAATGGGCAGAAGACATGAATAGACATTTCTCCAAAGAAGACATAAAGGTAGTCATTAGACACATGAAAGATGTTCAACATCACTCATCATCATGGAAATAGAAATCAAAACAACAATGAGATATCACCTCATACCTGTCAGAATAGTTAAAATTAAAAAGAAAAAAAAAAAAGAACTAAGAAACAAGTGTTGACGAGAATGTGGATAAAAAAGGAATCCTCTTGCTCTGCTATTGGGAATGCTTATTGGTATAGCCATTGTGGAAAAGAGTATGGAAGTTCCTTAAAAAACTAAAAGTCGAACCACCCTAAGGCCCAGTAATTGCACTACCGGGTATTTACCCCCAAAGCTCAAAAACACTAATTCAAAGTGATACATGTACCCCTATGTTCACTGCAGTATTATTTGGTTACGCAAACTGTCAAAGCAGCCCAAGTGTCTGTTAATAGATGAATGGATAGAGAAGACATGGTACACACACACACACACGGAATATTATTCAGACATAAAAAAGAATGAAATCTTGCCATTTGCAACAACACAGATGAGCTAGAGAGTACAATGTTAAGAGAAAAAAGTCAGACAGAGAAAGAGAAGTACCATATGATTCACTCACATGTGAAATTTAAGAAATAAAGCAAATAAGCAAAAGGAAAAAAAAGAGACAAACCAAGAAACACACTCAATTATAGAGAACAAACTGATGATTACTAGAGGGGAGGTAGTGGGGGGTAGTGAGGGAAATAGGGGGTGGGGATTAAGAGCACACTTATCATGATGAAAAAAATAAAAAGAGAAAGAATGATAAAATACCACTGTTACATATTTTCAAAATATTGACACATATTTTAGATGTCTTCCCAATAAAATAAGAAACCACCAAAGCTTTATATTAAACCACACCTTCATTCTCTACAATGTAGTCGGCTCTAGAGAGTTGATAAATATAAATAATTTCCCTAAATGCATTTGGATGTGATGTTCTAAAGTAAAACCTACAATTTAAGGAACAAACCCAACTAACATGTGTAGGGTCTGCCATAAGGCACTGGAGATAAAGAAATGAATAAAGATCATAGTCATAATCATAGCCATGTTCACGTTTGTTCTCTGATATTATCTTATCCCTTTTCAACTATCCATCTAATTATCTCATATACACACACAGATATCTATATCTGATAATAATTGCAAAGCAATAATATCCTGTTTTTTAATTCTTATGACAAACACTGTGAAGAGAAGAGGTAGCATTTATAACCGCATATATAGACAATAAAATTGAATAAATAAAATTAGGCAATCTGCCTAAAGTCACCCAGCTTATGAATAATAAGTTGAGACTTATTATTAAGTATCTCTCTTCATACTTAGTTTGCTATTTCTTCCACGCACCATTGCGCATCTCCTTAGCGGGAGAATCTCCCCAAAGAAAGGTCTAATTGTCCCCTAAGGGATCAGGAAACAAGCATTTCAGAACTCCAGATAACTAAGCTGATGCTAGGATAGTTGGGAATTTAAAAAGATAAAGCTAGATACCCTATTCTAATATATTCTGCATATTGCTGCCTGCCAGGTTGGACACTTCTTCCCTAGTATTCTTTTTTACACTAATAGAACCTCTGAATTTTAGCTGGATGCCTGGCCTCTCCACTCCTGTTTTCTGCAGTAGACTTGGGGAAGTGGAGGAAAGCTGTCATGGATCATGTGGACTGTACCTAGGACAAGTTTTAGGGATGGTGAAGCAGCAGGATAGAAGGGTCATGGAGCTCTCACTCTGTGAAATCAACCTACCAGTAAAGATTGTTTTAAGCCTAGCCTGTCAATAGACTAAGAAATAAAATTTAATCTTCTTTAAGCCATTGTAATTGTTGGTTCTCTTCCACCAGCTAAATCTGCACTTTCACTAATATGCTTGTTTTCTAAAATCACTCTTTAGCATATGTTCATATTTAACCATTAACAGTTCTCTATTTCTTACAGAATGAAATCTGAACCTGGCATTCAAGGGCTTTTACAATTTGGCCCCCACTTACCTTCCCCACATTATTTTCACTACTTCTTTTCATTCCAGCCATATTGATGGACTCACTGTTTCTTGAACATTCTTCCACTATCCCTCCTCCCCAAAGGCTCTTCAAAGAACTCTAATTTCTAAAACTCATCTTGTTCTTTCAATGCATTGCGTATAGCCTTTGAACCACGGTATCTTTATGCCTAGAAAATGCTTAATAAAGACTCTTGTTGAAAAAGAGAAGGCAGAGAAGGAGAGCTGAGGAAGGAGAAAGAAAAGTAAAAGGAGTAGAAGAACATAATAATAAAGAGGAGAAACAAAAACAATTGGAAATGGGTGAATCTTTTTTTTGTTAATGTCGATAGTAATGGATATGATTGGTTCACACCTGTAAAAACTATGAAAGCACGGAAGGAAACCCTGTGGCCATGACCATGTCTTGTACCTTTCATGAACTTTTTATTTGATTGTTTATTATTTAGTCCTTGGGAAAACAATTAGGCGAATGAGAAACATTAAGAAATTGGTTTCCATTCATTTACAGAGCTATTTTCTCTTCATGCCGAGTAATTTGAATAAACCACAAATTAATTTTCTATCGATGGTGCCAAAATGTCTCAGAGCATTTTAGGATATTCAGAGTGGTTATTTGAAACTGTATTTATTTTTCAGGGCAGTCTTATTGAGAGTAAAAGCCCCAGCATATTGGTATATTTGAAAGGAATGCTATTCTGTTTTCACTTAGGACTCTGTGTTGTTTTCCCTGACATAAAATAACAGCTGTATCTAGGCAGCATCCTAAATAACCCCTATTATGAAGGAAAGTTTATATGAAATATTGAAAAGGAGAATATTGGTAAGGAGAACTAGCAGAAGGTTCCCATGAGAAAGAGTAAGTTCAATTAAAGGAAGACTTTGAAGTGATTGTTAACAAAATGCTATGAACTTCATCCACAGTGTAAATAAGACTGAACCTTTGCAATTTTTTTTCTAACTTCAAGTTTCCAAGTCCTTATCCCTAGCTTTTATTTCTAAGTATTTTCAATGTTCATGAAGAGTGTGAGAGTGTACCTTCATGGTGATTCCTATAGGGAAAGAAGTTTCCTCCCATAACCCCCAATAATGTCTCTCTCCTATGATAGCTGGAAGAATTAAGTACTATCTGTCTCTCTACATGAAGAACAGCTTCTCTTGTGAAGCACTGGACTGAAAGCAACTGCTTGTACAGTCTCCTTTGTACCAGATTTAGCCCAAGGATAAATTTAGCCAGAAGATATTGTAAGCCAACTTGGGGCAGAGCCAGGGAGATCCTCTTGCTCTCAGTGACCAGGAAATGCGCAAGCCCTCTAAAGAGCAAGACTCAAACCATGCATCTTACTGTGTAGATAACAAAGTCTGTCACAATACCTTTAAATTAGGTTGCCTGCATTCCAAGTTTGCTCTAGATTTGTTTTCCAGGCCCACTACATTCTACCATGATTTACTGAGATATAAATCAGAGATACAAATACCTGACACTCCCTACTTCACAAGACTAAAATTATGATTCATGATTTAATACCAACAACTCTTGCTATGTTACACAGGATTCTTTTAGAATAACATCTTACATTTGTATCACATTTTACAGTTTCACATTCATTATTTCAAAATGCAGTGTGTTATTCCTTTGTGATTGCCTTGTTAAACTTTTGGGAAATGTGTCATTTTGTGTTGCCAATATTTTTATTTAATACACATTTAATTGAACAAGCACTAATTGAGCACCTACTATCTTCCAAGCCTATGTCATACTCTAAACACATTTACTAAAGTTAACCAAACTATTTTTCCATTACAACCTTAGATATGTGGATCCATTATATCATCAATCTCATGTCTACCTCATTAACAAACTATGCTTCCCTATATAACTTTCCAGTCAGAGAAAGGAGGTTAAGAACATTATCAAGATCAATTAAGCTTTGGATGACTTTTTTTTTTTTAAATATGGTTCTATAAACTGGGGTAAGTTTATAGGCTCTTTCTGCTTGAAGCAGCTACCCATTTCCAATCACCAAATACATCATAGAAGAGCTCTGATGTCATGTTCAACGTAGATTACCAAAAACTGTATTGCAATAAGGCAAAAGCGACATTGTTTTCTTTTACACAAGGGAGTGTTTTCCTCTGATACTTTGGGTTCGTGTAAATCTCTGGATGGTTCTCACAGCCGGAAGCTATCCTTACGTACCCTCAGTTTTTGTAACTACTTATTACCCACTGTTCTTGTTCCACAGTCACGCCTTCAGGCCTTTTAGCCAATTTTTGTCTCCCAGTTGACCCCTTCCCTGGAATACACCCTAGTCTCGTCTTTTGCTCCCAGATAATCTGCTCTTCTCCATAGACAGTATGTCCAAACAACTCCAGTTTGTATTCCATGACCTTTCCAACAACCCACACACCCTCTTAAATGAATGTTTTACTCATATAATCATGATGCTTTTGTTTCCCTAGGATTTTCTATATTAGATAGTTTAGAGAGCAGTGTCCTGGTTTTTAAATCATAGGCTTAAGGGCTAAGATTTATTGGATGCTTGCATTGTGCTAGGTGCCATGATAGAAATCTCATTTAAGTTCTATTACAATTTTGGAAGTCCGTATTAACGCCACAATATGAATGAGAAAACATCCTCAGAGACTTAAATGACTTGCCCAAGCAGATTGCTCATGATGGGTCAAAAGTAGACTTTAACTTACATTTCTCAGATTCAGCATCATTCATGGTACAGCCAGAGGACAAATTCCTGTTCCTGGTAATTGGTTTTTTTTTTTTTTTTTAAGATTTTATTTATTTATTTGACAGGCAGAGATCACAAGTAGGCGGAGAGGCAAGCAGAGAGAGAGGAGGAAGCAAGCTCCCTGCTGAGCAGAGAGTCTGATGCCGGGGCTCCATCCCAGGACCCTGGGATTGTGACCTGAGCCAAAGGCAGAGGCTTTAACCCACTGAGCCACCCAGGCACCCCATGTTCCTGGTAATTTAATAGAGGGAGTTTTCTAAGGAATATTTGTTACAGAATAATTAGAAGAGCCCAAACAGAAAACACTGAAGGGGAGGCAACCAGGAATTTCTAACTACAAGAGGCTGCAATTATCCCCAGAGTTGGATGGGTAAAGGGACGTGGCGATGTCACCAGAACTCAGGGGCTGAAGACATGCAGAAGCTGGAACCTAGCAGGCTCGGAAAATGGAGTTGGGGCCATAGACGAACAAGTTGTCTGGCAGGAGCTGAAGCTTCAGAAGAAAGAGTCCCTATTAAATATATCCCTGAAGCAGAGAGAGGTGAAGACAAGTATCTTTTGGATTATCCCTTGCTCTATCCCTTCTATTTCTTGCCAGTGCCTACCAGTGCCACCCCTAGGGAGGAGCTGAATGGCAAAGTTTGGGAAATAACAAGGACAGCTTCTCCGTAATACAGAGGGGGAAGCAGGGGAAGGACAGGAAATGGATTTGAGGATAAACAGGCAACTGATTCCAAAGTCCATTCTAACTTCACTAAGACACAACTGGGGCCCTCTATCATTTGAATCCAATACTGGTAACAGAGTACAGCCTACAGCTGAGACAATCATCCATTAATGACCATTTCTCATCTTAAGCACTGTCAAGCAACTCACACAGCCGCTAGAACATAGTGGGCACTCAGTGACAAACAGTCTGTTTTCTTCTCTCTCTCAAAAGTGGACTAAGACAATCAAATAATCTACAGCTATCATAATGTAAACATAAGACTTGGATCTTGAGAGCAACTAAAAAGAGAGGTAATTCTCATGATTCAAGGAAGATAAGAGAACAGAATTTTTTTTTCCCATTTTTGGCCTTAAGTGACATTATTTTATTAACTTATTGCTAAATCAGTTCCATGGCTCAGGTGACTAAGAGTTCACCATGCAACCCAAAAAGCTATCTAGGTAGCCTGGGAGGCCTTCAGAAAGTTAATTGTCACTTACTAGCTAACCCCAACTTCTCTCCTCTGAAGAGAAGAAAACACCAATTTAAGCTGACAAAAGTCACTTGCTCAGCTTCTTCCTTCCACCAGTTGATATTATTGTTGGAATACATTACTTCTCAAGTGTCCCCTCTTTAATCTATTTCACATTCATAAGAAGTATGTAATCCAAAACCAGCACAGATTCAATTATACTCATTACTTGATCTTAAATGTAATTCCCTAATATATGGAAGAAGGGATATTTGGGGAAAATGTCAATGAGTCTGGAGCATCAGAGTGACAGAGTTCCCAAGTTGCATACTCATCCAAACATATTTAATCCCCTTCATTATAAAAATTACAAGAGAAATTTCATAAGAACCATCTTACTAGCAGAATTCTAGGTATTTCCTGTTCCCAAGGGCAGAGAAATATTGCAAAATCAACATTTTTTTAATGACATTTCAGTACTGTCTCTCTTGGCTGAAAACAGAAAAAGCAAGAGACACATGAAAAAGGGAAAAAAAGGTTAATTTAAAAATTTCAGTCCTTAAATAGCTGATTTTTATCTTAAACCTTTAGGCCAATTTGTATTTTATCCAAACGAGCTTGCCTCTCTGTGGTGACAACATCATGAATAAATAAAAATAAACATATATGCCTCCTCTAAGTCTAATTCTTCCATGATAACTATAGTAAGACATGAATATTACTATTTCAGTGTGAAGACTGAGCACCACTTGATTGAATTATTTGGTTACTTGTACACCTTAGAACAAAACTCTATCTGTTACTACTCATTTGGAATACAGTCTTAGATTAGCTCATTTGAACTGGTGGCAAAATCTAATGTTTTATTAAAGTCTGTGAAATAAATTCATTGTTGAATATGATCCTTTGGTCTGAAAACCGACTATCAAGCCAGCATAAACTTCAACTCTTCTGGCAAGAAAGTTAAGAATTTCTCTCAACTTCAGACTATCCGCCACCCCCCATCCCTACCCTACAACACACACACACACACACACACACACACACCTTTCCTCCATCGTATTACCCAGAAGGCTACTACTGCAGGGAGTGCGTTGAGCCTTGGTCTGTTGGTCTCAAATCCATTCATCTCCTTTCCTCTGCACCTTTCTGTAACAAGGAGGTGCTGCCCACTGCAGGTTACATTCCCTGAATTTTCAGCTCCCTCTGGCGTCAGCTAAGGAGAGGCAGCTTGTGGGAACATTGGAAAGCAGAAGAAAAGGAAAATCCTGGGCATTTCTACCTCTTTTTTTTGCCTCAGGCTGCTTCTCCCACATGGCTTCATGGCAAGAAAAGTCAGTTGCAGTTCTAAATTCCACTTCATGACCGCAACCCTCAGGATTCAGCAAAAATCATATTGCAATACATAAATGTATCAAATCAACCCTTGTATGTATACCTTACACTTATACAATGTTATATGTCAGTTATATCTCATTAAAAAAAAAAAACTCTCCCTTTTTTTCTCCTATTGTTGCTTTCTATTTTGCTGCTAATCTCTGGCTTGCCACTCTATCTCCTATTTAGCTTCTCAGATCTTCCATCTTATCTTCAACCAATTTGTCATATTAAATTCCTACTATTTTAAATACTTCTGGTGATTTGTATTTTCCTGGTTGAATATTGACTGATAGGAGCAGTTTAAATTAAAGTTTATAGGGGTTATAACCCACTGTTTTCTATTATCCCTCTCATAGGCTTCATAGAAACCAAAACCCTGAGAGGAAGAATAGAGGAGAAAACAGGGCTGGACAGGAAGAGAAAAGGGAAAGAGAGGAGAAAAGAAGGGAAAATGGAAGAGGAGAGAAGAGAGGAGACAAGGGGATGAAAGGAGTTAACTCTCTTCCCATGTGACTCCATAAAATTCAGTGTTGTTCTCTGGAGAGATTACTATCTGGCTCTTTTTGTTTCTTCATCACTTATTCCAAAATGGAAACAAGTCTGGCTAATACTGGCCCTAACATCCCCTACCACCACTGTATATTTTCTTTTTTCTTCCTATAATCAGAAAAGTCCAGCCTTCAACACAGTTCCCACAACATTTCACTTCTCACAGCAAAGAAAGGGACATGGCTGGCTGGTCCATCTGAGGTTTTGTGCTAGAAGCCATGTAGCAAGAATCTTCCATGAATTTCAAGGAAAAGTTCAACTCCATAAAGCTATAGCGTGATGTCCTGGGAAGTATACCCCCAGGCCTGAGAAGCCCCACTTCTGGCACTGCTAACTCTAAGAACTCCAATATGCCTGCCAAGAGAGCTGCCCCCTGCTTTCTGTCTGCAGGTACAAGACCATTCCTACCTAATTCTGCATCTCACTTTCTACCTGGGTTCCAAGAAATTTCTTCCAGCCAGAATCTTCAAAACTCTCTTAAATAGCCAGTTCTTTGGCACTCCTGTAATAGGAATTGCAAGTAATCCCTGAACCAAATAGAAGCAGACGATCATCCCCTCTGTTCCCCCACTTTACTTGCTTAGCCCTGGGCCAACATGGAAGAATCCAGGCCAGCGGTGGGGGCAGAGAGTGGGCCTCTGTTCTTACCCTTTTGCCAGATCACTTATAGTAAACACTGGGGATTCAGAGAATATTAGAATATCTGGAGGCAGGGGTTTCAAGATGAAGGGGTAGAAAGATAGGAGAAACTTATAGCTACATATAGAATAATTTTCCTCTGAAAAGGATCTGAGAACTAGATAAATAGCATTCCCACAACAGAAGAGATGCAGAGACACAGTCTCCCCAGGCTCCCACCCCAGAGGTGGTGATCCCATAATCAGAAATAATCCCCCAAATATGGAACTCTTCCTTGAGAAGCAAAGGGATTGTGCCACATATCAGACACTCTGACCCTGGGAGCCAGCACTGGAAAGAGAATCCCCCCAAAATGTTTATTTTTGCAAATCAATAGGGATTAAGACCAGGAGAATCCTAGGACTTGAGGGAATAGACATCCCACTCTTAAAAGAGTTTGAGAGAAAACCCACTCACTCTGAGATCAAGGTAAAATGCAAGATTGAAAACCATCTAGACCATAAGCAAGGAAGACCCACTTACTATTTTTATACCAACTGCTAGAGAGGTAGGGACTTATAGGGAATTTATCCAGTGAAAAGGCACTATTGGAGTCCATTTTTACATTCTCATCCTAAGTAGCTGGTGACCAAGCCCATGAGCACCATGTTTGGTCCTCTCTTTCTAGCCTGCTAGCACCAGAGAGCATGATCTCCCTACCCCACAACATAGCCAGGATGGGCAAGTGTCCCAAGGCTTATGAACCTACCTATCCCTCAATAGGGCCAGGTAAGATCAAAGTCCCACCCTGCCCACCCAGAGACTGAACTGCAACTGGGACAAGCAAGCATCCTGAGCCTCATCCACTCCAGGCAATAGAAAGACAAAAATGAGTGAAGATCCCACAACCAGGACAGGTGAACACCCCAAGCCCTGCTATCCCCACACAGCAGTCATCTCAAAACTAGACTGGATACACAATCTGAGCACTACCCAACCTATACAGAAAATGAGCCCCATCCCTCACTGCACAGACAGTGAGCTGCAACCCAGATGGGCAAGTAACTTGAACCCAGTTCTACCAACAATGACAAACCATAACCAGGCCTGAGAACTGCTTTGCCCAAAACTCCACATATAGCAGACATGGCCCTATCATAACTGGCAAGTATATGCCGCCACATAAGGGGTGAACATAGAGTGGTGGACAGGAGAGATTGTACTGCTGTCACAGACTACAACTGCTATACAAGACCACTTCTTCAAGAGAGGAAGGTGGCTAATTAATCTAACACATATAGACAAACACAGAAAGAGAAGCAAAATGAGGAGACAGAGGAATATAAGCAAACTACCAGATAAAGACTTCAAAATAATGGTCATAGTAAAGCCCACCAGTTTTGGGAGAAGAATGGGTGAACTTTCCCAAAGATAGAAATTATAAGAAAGAACCAAACAGAAGTTATAACAAAACTGAAAAATAAGCTAAAAGGGTTTCAATGTCAGAATGTATTAAATAGAATCAGCAAGCTAGAAGACAAGGCAACAGAAAATAACCAGACAGTGCAACAAAACTAAAAAAAAAAAAAAAAAAAAAAAAAAGGAGTTAAAATAAGTGAGACTATTTTAAGGGACCCCTGGGACATCATTAAGCAGAATAGCATTTGCATTTTATGGGGCCCAGAAAGAGAAAAGAGAGATAAAGGATAAGAAAAATGACTTGAAGTAATAATAGCCAAAAACTTTCCTAATATGGAAAGGAAACAGACATCCAAGACCAGGAAGTCCAGAGAATTCTAAATAAGATGAACCCAAAGACAAACACACTGAGATACATTATAATTAAAATGGTAGAAGAATATTCCATCCAAAAACAGCAGAATAGACATTCTTTTCCAGTGCACATGAAACATTCTCCAGCATTGATCATACGCTATGCCACAAAACAAGTTTCAATAAGTTCACAAAAATCTTTTGACCACAAGAATGACACAGAAATCAATTAAAAGAAGAGAAATAGAAAAAACACAAAGAACCTAAATAACATGCTATTAATGAACCAATGAATCAATAAGGAAATTAAAAATAAAATTTTAAAAAATACCTTGAGAAAAATGAAAATGGAAACACAAAGTTTCAAAAATCTTTGGGATGAAGTAAAAGCAGTTCTAAGAGGAAAATTCACAGCAACACAGGTAAATCTCAGGAAACAAAAATCCCAAGTAAGCAATTTAACTTTATATTTAAAGGATCTAGAGAAAACCAAAGCCTTACATTAGTAAAAGGAAGGAAGTAAGAAAGACCAGAGCAGAAATAAATGAAATGGAATCTAAAAAGACAGTGGAAAAGATCATTGAAACTATGAGCTGATTCTTTGAAAAATAAACAACTTGACCAAGCTTTATCCAGACTCATCAAGAAAAAAAGGAACCCAAATAAATAAAATCAGAAAGAGGAAAATTACTATTGGTATCACAAGAAAAAAATCATAAGAGAATACTATAAATAATTATATGCCAACAAATTAGATGACCTAGAAGAAATGAAAATATTCCAAAAACACAATCTTCCAAGACGGAATCATGAAGAAATAGAAATCTGAATAGGCCAATTACTACTCATGAAAGAATCAGTAATCAAAAAAACTGCCAACAAGGCATGCCTGAGTGACATAGTTAGTTATGCATCCAGCTCGTGGTTTTGGCTCTGGTCAGTGATCTCAGGATGTGGGACTGACCTCAATGTCTGACCTCCACGCTCACCATGGAGTCTGCTTGGGATTCTCTCTCCCTCCTTCCTACTCCTTCTGTCTCTCTCTTTCTTTCTCTCTCTCTCTCTTGATCCCAAATAAATAATCTTTAAAATTAAACAACAAACTGCCAACAAACAAAAGTCCAAGTCCAGATGACTTCACAGGTGAATTCAGCAAACATTTAAAGAAGGGTTAATAACTATTCTCTTCAAATTATTAACAAAATTCTAGAGTAAGGAACACTTTTTTTTTTTAATTTCTTTTCAGTGTAACAGTATTCATTGTTTTTGCACCACACCTAGTGCTCCATGCAATCCATGCCCTCTCTAATCCCCACCACCTGGTTCCTCCAACCTCCCACCCCCCACCCCTTCAAAACCCTCAGATTGTTTTTCAGAGTCCATAGTCTCTCATGGTTCATCTCCTCCTCCAATTTCCCTCAATTCCCTTCTCCTCTCCACTCCCCTTGTCCTCCATGCTATTTGTTATGCTCCACAAATAAGTGAAACCATATAATAATTGACTCTCTCTGCTTGACTTATTTCACTCAGCATAATCTCTTCCAGTCCCATCCATGTTGCTACAAAAGTTGGGCATTCATCCTTTCTGATGGAGGCATAATACTCCATAGTGTATATGGACCACATCTTCCTTATCCATGAGTAAGGAACACTTTCATACTCATTTACTGAGCCCAACATTATGCTGATACCAAAATCAGACAAAAACACTAAAAAGGGGGGGGGGTATTAAAGGTCAATATCCTTGATGAAATAATGCAAAAATCCTCAACAGAAGATTAGCAAACCAAATCCAAGATTACATGAAGAGCATCATACAACTTGACCAAGTGGTATTCATTTCAGGAATGCAAGGACAGTTTAATATTTGCAAATCCATCAACAAGATAGATCACATTAACAAAAGGATAAAAATCATACAGTCATCTGCACGGAGAACAAGCATTTGACAAAATTCAACATTCATTTATGATTAAAAAAAAATCTCAACAAAGTAGGTATAGATGAAAGCTACCTAAACATAATAAAGGCAATATACAAAAAGTCAGTACTTAACAACATATTCATTGGTGAGAAAATTAAAGCTTTTCTTCTAAGATCAGAAACAAGACCAAGATGTCCACTTTAACCTTTGTTACTCAGCATAATATTGAAAATTCTAACCAGAGCAATTAGGCAAGAAAAAGAAACAAAAGGTATCCAAATTGGAAAGGACAACTGTCCAATTGGAAAGGTACAACTGTCATGATGTGCAGATGATATGATAGTATGTGGAGAAAACCCTAAGGATTCCCACCAAAACCTGTTAGGACTAATACATGAATTCAGTAAATTTACAGGATACAAATTAAATATACACATCAGTTGCATTTCTATACACTAATCACAAACTACTAGAAAGAGAAATTAAGAAATTGATGCTATTTACAATTGCATCAAAACGAATAAAATACTTAGGAATAAATCTAACCACAGAGGTGAAAGACCTATATATTAAAATCTTTAAGACGTTAATGACAGAAATTGAAGTTGGCACAAATAAATGAAAGACGTACTATATACATAAACTGGAAGAATATATATTATTAAAATGTCCATACTACTCAAAGCAGTGTATGGAGTCAATGCAATCCCTACCCAAATACTAATGGCATTTTTCACAGAACTAGAACAAGAATCCTAAAATTTGCATGGAACCACACAAGACCCTGAATAGCCAAAGCAATCTTGAGAAGGAATGAAGTTGGAGGTATCACAATCCTAGAATTAAAGACATATTACAAAGCTATAGTAATCAAACAGTATAGCACAAGCACAAAAAGAGACATGTAGATCAATGGAAAAGAATAGAAGGCCCAGAAATACATGCATGCTTATAAGGTCAATTAATCTATGACAAAGGAGGCAAGAATATTCAATGGGGAAAGACAATCTCTTCAATAAAGGGTGCTGGGAAACCTGGGTATGTCCAAAAGAATGAAACTGGACCCTTTCTTACTCTATACACAAAATTTTTAAAGTCTAAATAGATTAAAGACTTAAATGTAAGACCTGCCATTAAACTGTTAGAAGAAAACGTAGTATGCTCTTTGACATTGGTCTTATCAATATATTTTTGGGTCTATCTCCCAAGGAAGAGCAACAAAAGCAAAACTAAACAAATGAGATCACATCAAACTTAAAAGTATTTGCACAGCAAAGGAAACCATCAACAAAATGAAAGGCAACTTACTAAATAGAAGATCCTTGCCAACAATATATTTTATAAGGGGTTAACATCCAAAAAATATAAAGAACTCATACAACTCAATGACAATAACAGAAAAAAAAAAACCCTCAATAAAATATATGTGGAGGACCTGAACAGACACTATTCCAAAGATGACATACAGATGGCCAACAGGCATGTGAAAAGATTTTCAACAGCCTCAGAGATATGCAAATCAAAGTCACAGTGAGATATCACTTCACACTTACCAGAATGGTTATTATCAAGAGGGCAAGAAATAACAAGTGTAAGCAAGGATATGGAGAAAAGGGAACCCTCATACACTGATGGTGGAAATGTATTGATGTAGCCATCATGGAAAACAGTATGGAGATTCCTCAAAAAGTTAAGAGAAAACTACCATACAATCCAGCAATTTTACTTCTGGTATTTGTCTGAAGAAAATAAAAACACTAACTCAAAAATCTGTATGTACCCCTGGGTTCACTACAGCATTATTTACAATAGCCAAGATATAAATGTTCTCAGTGTCTACTGAAAGATGAATACACACACACAGACACATGTGTACACATGCATGTGCATACACACACACACAGAGGAATATTACTCAGCCATAGAAAAGAATAAAATCTTGCCATTTGTGACATCATGGACAAACACACAGTATATTATGCTAAGTGAAATAAGCCAAACAAAGAAACACATAAACTTTATTATTTTAGTTGTATCTGGAATCTAAAAATCAAAAACATACTCAGAACAAACTGGTGACTGACAAAGAGGAGGAGGGGAGATGGGCAAAATAGGTAAAGGGGATTCAAAGGTATAAACTCCCAGTTAGAAGGTAAATAAGTTATGGGGATATTCTGTACAGCACAGGGAACATAGCTAATAATATGGTAATAAATTTGTATAGTGACAAATGGTAATGAGACCTCTGGAAGTAATCATTTAATAATGTATCAAAATATCAAATCAATATCTTATGTATCTGAAACTAATATAATATTGTATGCCAATTATAATTCAATAAAAATTGTTATAGCTATTAAAAAAAAAAAAAGCAAGTCTGACATTTATTTAAAAATCTCATTTACTGGGCACCTGGGTGGCTCAGTTAGTTAAGCATCTGCCTTTGGCTCCAGTCATGATCCCAGAGGCCTGGGATTGAGTCCTGCGTCAGGCTCCCAGCTCTGCAGGGAGTCGGCTTTCCCTCAGCCCCTCTTTCCACTTATTCTCAAATAAATATATAAAATATATTTTTTTTAAATCTCATCTACTTTAGCCATAGGAATTAAAAGAATTCAATTACTTTTTTACGTTTCTCAGTTCCCTTGGGGTTTTTTATTGTCATTATTTTTATTTATTTTTCATAAAACTTGAATTCTATGGGAAAATTCTAAGTGTATTTACTGCACACAGATGTTCTTATTGCCAAAATTTCTTGCTGTGAGAAATACTACAAAGTAGAAGAATCTGGTAAAAGACAAACTAATTCTGGGTTCATGGACCTGATTATATATTTCTATTTTGAGAGGCTTTAATGAAATTCTCTGATTTCCTTTCTTCTGATGGGTTTTCCTCTATTTTTAATAATAAAGGTGTCAATATTTATAACTTATTCATGACTGTGCTAATTAAATATAATAGCATGGACATTCTGGTCTTGAATATCCAGTTGGTCCCAGTTTTTGACTAGTCAGTTGATTATTAGATTTAGCACTCACAAACTCCCACCTGTTCTCATCCAATGAATTCTTTCTTGTTATTATTGTTCCCACTGATGCTGTAAAATTCCAATGAAGGCATAATCTTTAACAAACACATAGTTAGAATGCTTTATTCCTTAGCTGCATGAACATTTAGCTTATGAAAAAGAACGATACTCACAGTAATGTGAGGAACTTCCGGAAGGGTCTCTATGAGCCTAGATTTCCATATTAGTCCTTTTTGGGGGGGAAAAAAACAAGTCTAGGTTGCATACTTGAAATGTTTTCAATCGGCAGCTTCACATGCCAAGCTAAATCCGCTTTCTACTTCCCTGGTCAAATCTCTGAGATTTGTAAGGACAGTAGACTTTTTCAACTGGTCAGTCCTTTTATGGAGTCAGATGTTCTTATCCTAAGCTCTCAGTCAGTTTACTAGGACAAAACTGGCCACTTAGACCGTGGACAGCTTTCTGTCTGGTGGGTTTATGTGGGCTCAATCTCTAGCATATAAACTTGGATTGGGGTATTTGAAAAATCATACCAGGGCCTTCTCTGGAACTCTGAGTAAGTCCATTTTTTTCATATTAGGACCTGTACTGCAAAAATTATTATGAAAGCTAAAGATTTTAAAAACTAAGACTGACAGTTGCTATTATTAGTAGTAGCAGTATGGCATTTTAAATGGAAAAAAATAAATAGATTTCTATTAAATAATAGTACAACTGATAAAATATGCAGATGGGAACATAGAGCAGACAGATCTCTAGGCCCAGGCTTCACCTAGGTACAGAAATTCTGTGTCCATGTTCTGGAAAGTCTATATAGCCTTCCCTGAAAATGCAAAGAACACACTGTTGGAATGATATACCAAGAATGATCTGCAGTTGAAGATGGTATGAATAACATAACACTTTCAGCCCCCAATCTGATTGAGTACAATAGCAGCTTTTCACTGAATAAGAGAGAAAAGAGTCTTTTCTATTTTAGTGATGGACAGTGTGATGGCTGGCTAGGGTTGGGAAAAGTCCACGGCAGGAAACACAGTGGCGTTCACACTCCAGACTACCTCAAATTCCATGAGTCGGGTTTCACAAGAACAATATTTTGGAAGAACAGTTGTCATCTTGTTATTTAAACAATATTTTGTTTTTATTTGTTTTGGCTGATTTTTAAAGCAACCTTCCTAACTTTACTCATAATTTTTCTTTTCTTATTGATCTTAATGAGTATTCCTATAAACAACTTAACAATTATATGCATAGTCATGGATGTGTCTATTAGATAAGGATTATAAGTAAGGGAAACACATGTGAAAGTGCTACAACATCCTTGCTCTTTTGGCTCTTCTGACAACTATGCTTATCTTCAAATAGCTTTCCCAGGCACATGGCTCTGAACTCAGTTTAAACTCAATAAAATATTCTGGAACCTCTGCTGAAATTAAGGACACACTCTGCCCTTTTCTAACTGACAACATTACAGTTGTTTTGGAAATTATATTATTTTCCAGTCATCAAATCTTCCCATTATTACAGACCAGACAGGTATATACTAACAAATGCTAGAACCATCCTTCAGCTCCCGGTGTAGGTTCATGTTTGAACACTGTCCGTATAACAGCTTATAATTTGTAGGCAGCAAAAATGACACCATTGAGAAAGATAACCGTAGGCCACAAATAAAACAGTAAGTTATTACCCCAGATGTTCCTTCTGAGTTTTCAAGTTTTAAATGAGTCATTTACCCAAGGCTATAAGGTTTATTACAACTACAAAGGTTTCATTTTAATATATAATGAAAATGTTTTTTATGTCTATCAAACCTATAGTATCCTCCAGATGATCCTGAATCATCAAGTTTCCAATGTGTTTGGGCATTTTGCCACATGAACGTGGCATTTACTGGGCCAATCTCTGTCCTATATACCAGGAAAGGGAGGGAGGTTGAAATAGAGTTGAAAAGGCCACCAAAATGTCAAACTAAAAATATAATGGCCAGAGTAAAAAACATTCAGGTAGAATATTTTTACCTACATGGTAAAGATCAGTTTAATATTTCAGATATCTACTGAGTAGTTCAGAGCTAAAAACTATGGATAGAAATTCAGGGCCAAGAAATGTCTGTTTATGTATAATGTGACACTTAAGGTCATACCTTAATTACACTTAGAAAACTTAAGGCCAACTGGAAAATGAGCTAGCCTAATTTTGAGTAAAATTGAATGGATATTTTAGGGGAAAATAATGAACAAAACTGTCCCCACTGAATCACTAGCTGTAAACATTTTTACTGAATATTCAGAAGTCTTTATGTAGCTACCAAACATATATCTATTTCCATTTTTACATAAAGAATTTAGAAAAATTCACCTAACATGACATTCATGACTTGGGACTCAAATCTGTCTCTTATTAAGGTAAGCCCAGAGGAGACTCTACTATTAAATAAGTAGCTTACACCTGCAGTTCTGGAAGTTAGATCCATGGTCTTGCAGCATCAGCATCTCCTGGGAACTAGTTAGAAATGCAAACTCCACATTGGACCCATTAACATGTAGTTTCATGTTTCAGAAGCTCTGGGGGTGGACTTAACATACTGTGTTAAAAACAACTTAACAGAGGAGCCTGGGTGGCTCAGTGGGTTAAGCCTATGGTTTCAGCTTGGGCCATGATCTCAGGGTCCTGGGATCCCCAGATTGGGCTCTCTGCTCAGCGGGAAGCCTGCTTCTGCCTCTCTACCTGTTTGTGATCTCTCTGTCAAATAAATGAATTTTTTTTAAAGCAGTTTCACAACCAGTGGTTTGCAGACAGTTAAGATTGCAAAGTAAGTGTACTTCTACTTCTATTTTCTTCTCTGAAACTAGCTGAAAAGAACAATAAGGAAGAAAAAGAAGGAAATTCCATCTTAAATGATAATAGCTACTATAATAACAAACCAAAAACTATGAGGAATACAGTAAGATTTGAATTCAATTGAGCATAATAGATGCATACCTTAACAGACCTAAGGCAGGGCATGGAATTCTACAAAGGAAGGAGACAAAGCCCTGAGGCACCTGACCAGTGATTTCTTGTTTGAATCAGCAAGTGGTGGAAAGTGACAGGCAATGTGGAACCAAATGAAGAATGAGGTAGACCTATCATCTTTGCAACTAGTAGTTTGGCAATACAGCAAAGAGATGGGGACTGACAATCAGTTGCTATTTTATAGTTGCTATTCAAAACTGGAAAAGTAAAATTAATAAATATTACATGAATTCAACTTAAAATTTACACAATATCCCAACACATTGCTTCATTGCAAGATAAACAAACTGAATGGGCATATCCTTACAGAAGTGGACAAAATTCTGTCCTCTACCAAAAATTTTAGAAAGAGAACCAAGATAGCTTAAGTATAATAAAACTGTCTTCTACCCAGCTTACTCCCCAGTCCTTTCTCAAACTGCTGTTCAGCAAATGGCTAGTCCTGAAGGAGTGACCCCATTTAAAGATGAGAAAAATAGCAGAAAGAGAATATTATAAAGCCCACATATATGGATATATGAAAAAAATGAAAAATACAAAAACACAAAAATCACACATAGCAATTATTGAAAAAGAGATGATTCCCCCCAAATACTTCTCAGTGACTTTTTAAAAATAAAAGAAAACAGTCTTTTTGAGGAAAAAATATTTAGAACAAGAAAGAATGGCTCCAAAAAGAAAAGATAAGCCAATAGAAGGATATTAAAAGTGACCTGGCATAATTCAGCAAGGAAATAGAATAAATAAATATGACCTTTAGTCATAAAATCCATTTTAGAAGAGAAATTTTTAAAATGGATACCACCAAAAATACAGACGATCAGACTTGAGAAAATGAAGTAAAATGAACAGTACAAGAATAAAGATTTATAAAGTATTAGAGAAAATAATTAAGAGCCATTTAAAAGGGTATGGAAGACAAAGAAGTTCCCACATGTACCTATATTATATTCTCCATGAAAAAAAAAAGAAAACAAATAACAACAAAAAAAAAGTTATATTAGAGCAAAACATTTCAAGGTCATATTACTAAATAATAACGTTTGAATTCAGGGCAAAAAGCATGAAATTAGCCTAAGAAAAGGATTTCATAATGAAGAAGTATACAGTCTATAATGAAGATCTAACTATCCTGAATTTATTTTAAAAAACATAGAGGGGTGCCTGGGTGGCTCAGTCAGTTAAGCAGCTGCCTTTGCCCTGGGGTCATGCTCCCAAAGTCCTGGGATTGAGCCCTGCTTCAGGCTCCTTACACAATGGAGAGCCTGCTTCTCCCTCACCCTCTGCCCACCACTCTGCCTACTTGTGCTCTCTCTCTCTCTCTCTCTCTCTGTGTCAAATAAATAAATAAAATCTTTTAAAAAAATACATAAAGCAAAAACTTCTAAAAATTCAAGACCTGTGTACTGTACCCACTTCCCAGATGTCCTTGTATCTGCTACTTTCTCTGGAATTGTATTTTCTAATAAATGACATTTTAGAAAAATGAAAAAAAAATTCAAGGAATATACATAAATGAGTAGTAATAGAAAACATATACAGTCTCTGACAGATGGTATACATTAAAAATTAGTACCAACACAGAAAACTAAAAGCCATAATAATGTGAATGTGTCACACACACACACACCCCTAAATAAAATTTATAAGGCAATATTTAAGGATTCATGGAAAATAAAGTTGGCAGTTTAACAAGCCCTAAATAAAATCTCAAGCTTTCCAAAGTGAAATACTTAGGCAATATTTTCTGACTAAAATGCCTTGACATTAGAAATGTATAATAAAAATTAATCAATATATTGTATGCCTACACCTTACACAATGATATATGTAAATTCTATCTCAATATAATAATAATAAAATTAAGGCTACTACATCCATAAATGAAACATTCTTTAACAACTCTTGAATCAAACAGGAAATTAAACTGAAATAGCCAGATAAGGAGACCGAGACCTCAAGGATCCTTAGCTCTATTTCCCAGGAAAGGCCACCAGGTAAAAGCCTGGAAATAGTTTCAAAAAGAAAATAAGGAAATAAATGAGATTAGAAATAATAATGTTCATATATAAAATTAATTGCTGTCCCATAATAACAATGAACTTTAAAATACAAGAAAATTTCATTTTCTTTTTTTTTAATATATTTTTTTCAAACATGTAAAGTCTTTTTTTTTTTTTTAAGATTTTATTTATTGATTTGACAGAGATCTCAAGTAGGCAGAGAGGAAGGCAGAGAGAGAGGAGGAAGCAGGCTCCCCGCTGAGCAGAGAGCCCGATGTGGGGCTCGATCCCAGAACCCTGGGATCATGACCTGAGCCGAAGGCAGAGGCTTTAACCCACTGAGCCACCCAGGAGCCCCGAAAATTTCATTTTCAATAGCAATTTTGTCAGGGCCTAAGTAGCAAAATAGAGTCCTGACATAATTAAATACAGAGAATAAAAGAACTAATTGTGAAGGTATTAGAATTGCTTAAAGAGCAACATGGAAAAGTGTTGCCAAAACATCAGTAACAGCACAAAGCTGCTAATGTCCCTAGTCTGGAAGGCCAATGGGAGGGGATGATATTCCTGGAGTCTAGGTCCTGTGCCAAGGAAACTGAACTTGACAGGACTGCCTGTTGGAAGCTATGTCTATGGAAGGAGCTAGAGTCACAGAGGAGACTCAACCAGAGAAATTATCAGGAGTATATGGTTGGGGAGAGCTACCCTAGCCTTTTTCCTGCTTCTTCTTTCCATTGTCTTTCCGATGCCTTCCACTAGTCAAACTGAAATAGAAGACAACTGTTAAGGGAACATAGGAATGTAGATTACATGGTGACCTACTCCATAAATGCAAATTCAGTAGAAAGGAGAGAAATGGATCTGAAAGCAATGGATAAAAAACCAAGCACAGCAACCGAAAGAAAGAAAGAAAGAAAGAAAGAAAGAAAGAAAGAAAGAAAGAAAGAAAGAAAATTAGGAGAGAAAGTGGAAATTAGCTCTATTTCCCATACTTAAAGGCCCTCAATAGGATATATGTGATAGACACTACACGTTTATTTAGTTATTTTTAAATATGAAAAAAGCACATTGTATAAAAACGGTATATATAAGAAGTGAGTTTCTCTGTCACCCCATACCTTCAGTATCTATCCACAGAGGTGGCCACTGTTAATTATTTTGTGCATACTTGTGGAAAATTTCCATATATATGTGAATATTTGTAAATGTCCTCAAGCACAATATACATATTATTTTTCCTCAGGTTTCTTTTTCACCTAACAGTTTACATTGGAAACCTCATAATAATTCATTTTTCAAAGTCTCCATTTGATGAATGTTTCTAGTTTTTTGTTATTGTGAACAATATATCATAAGGGTGAGGGAATACTGATAAAACTGCTCAGCTTTTGACTTTACATGTCGGGTCCCTGAACTGATTCAGTGAGCATGTGTTGGGCCAGAGGCAATACAACTGAAAGTAGAACGTAAGTGGAATATGGGATTTAAAATTAAGTCACTGCAGCATGGAGCTCATTTCATATATATCACACAATAAGTGTTACTTATGAGTCATACCCATATGTAAGAGAGTATTTAGAAGGATATGCAGATGTAACCAATATGTGCATCTTTACCCCCAAGACATTTACACATACCAATGCTCTTATGCCTCTGAAACTAAATAAAACCTGATCCCCTCTGTATTGGCCACATCAATTCGATTGCCTCTGAAAATTTTCAGGTTTTTGAGATTGCTTGGCTGGACGACCATGGACAAGGCTTTAATTTCTGTGGTCCTGTTTCCTCATGATTATAACAAGGCTGTCTATTCCAACTCCTAAAATTTCAACAATTCTGCTTTTCTCAGCTCTCACTGTTAACATTTTTAAGAGTAAAGAAGAAATGAAATGCCCTCTCCTTTCTTTTCCCCACTTTTTTTTTTTTTTTTTTTTGGATTAAGTTTTAAAGTTAAGGAGAAGTCGTCTTGGGAACTGATTCCCTAATATTTTAGGATTTTTTACACTGGCCTCTAACTGCAATCCCTGTATTCTCTCCCTGATCCTTGTGAAGCATTAGAGGTTCTTTAAATCTCCTCTCAGGAAGGAAATTAAAAGAATAAAATGTTGGAGAAAGAGACCATGAGGGTGAAACTCGAACATTACCATAATTTTCTATTGCTGTTGTTTTACAGTCTTCAAAAATTATAATGCAGCCTTAAATAAAAGCTCTATATGCAGTCAACTGCAGTCACATGACAGGTCATGCTGAATTAAGGCAGAAGAAATTGCCAAATTTCAGAAAATATCATAGAAGATGCAAAGTTAAGAGTTTAAGGGAATATATAGGTCTCAACATATTATCAGGCAAATTCTAAGCATCTGGTCATTTAAAGCTCTTAGGAAGTTGTTTAATTTCCAGTGACTTGTAACTCAATTAAGAAAAAAAGCAAAAGGGGCACCTGGGTGGCTCAGTGGGTTAAAACCTCTGCCTTAGGCTCTCAGGTCATAATCCCAAGGGTCCTGGGATCAAGTCCCACATCAGGCTCTCTGCTCAGCAGGGAGCCTGCTTCCTCCTTTCTCTTTGCCTGCCTCTCTGTCTACCTGTGATCTCTGTCAAATAAATAAATAAAAATCTTAAAAAAAAAAAAAAAAAGAAAAGAAAAGAAAAAAGCAAAAATTTGAGTTTAACCAAAGAGAAAATTAAAATACAATTCTAGTAGCCCTCAACACATTTCAAAATCACTCAATCAATTCTAAAGGTATAACTGCCTAAATTACCAGTATGGATTATGAAAAACCATATCATGACTGCAAGTACCACTACCAAAGATAATCTTATAGAATCTTTAGGAATATGAAAAAAAGCATAGAACAAATTTTAAAATGTTAAAGAAAAGTGGTATGTAGATTTTCCTTTAACAGTTAAATATTCTTAATTTAAAAATTGTGTGTGCATTAACTATAATGTTTTCCCTAGAAAGATTGTATTAAATAAATATTTAAGTTTAGAAGAAATGACAGTTGGCTGAGATATGTTCCAGTGGCATATTACTGAGCTAGAAAATCTAAAGAAATACAGTAAGGACATAGAATTGGCAATCTCAAAGGAGTGATTCATTAATTCAGCTCAGGAGAGTCAAGAAAGTTTCAATATAATATGCCAAATTTTAAATACATTTGGAAGGATAATACATAGATTCCCAGTCATAGAAGAGGGGAAGGGCATTTCAGGAAGAGAAAATGGAAGGTACAAATGCACTGAGAACTGCTTGGAAAAGAAGGGAAAAATTTAGTATAATTTCTACAACACAGTATATGTGTATAACAGGAAGAGGCAAGGCAAGAATATATGGTAGGACCATAATGTATGGTGGAGTTTGACACATGCTCAAACACCCTGACTTCTTTAATAACAAGCAACCATGCTAAACTATAGACCCATGTGTTTTATCATAGCATTTAATGACCACATGTTAAAAAGGAAGCTGAAAAATAACCATTGGCTATGGCAATGACTCAAACATTCTCTATTTCAGTCTTCAGAGCACCAGCATGCAAGATGACATTTGGGAATATAATCTCTCTCTCTTTCTCTGTCTCTCTTTTCTTTTTAATTTGAATGTAGTTAGTTAACATGCAGTGCAATATTGGTTTTTGGAGTAGAATTCAGTGGTTCATCACTTACATACAACATCCAGTGCTCATCAGAACAAGTACCCTCCTTAATCCCCATCACCTCTCTGGCCCATCTCCCATCCACCTCTCTCCATCAACCCTTAGTTTGTTCTCTATCATTAAAAGTCCCTTATGGCTTGTTTCCCTCTCTCTTTTTACCTTTCCCACTTCCCATATGTTCATTCACTCTCTTACTTAAATTCCACTTATGAGTGAGATTGTATGGTATTTGTCTTTCTCCGATTGACTTGTTTCACTTAGTGTAATATATTTTTATCTCCAACCATGTCATTGAAAATGACAAGATTTCATTCTTTTTGATGGTTGAGTAATATTCCATTGTGTGCGTATGTGTATGACCACACACACACACACACACACACATACCCACATCTTCTTTATCCATTCATCAATCAATGGATACTTGGGTTTTCTCCATAGTTTGGCTATTATTGATAACACTGCTATAAACATCAGGGTGCATGTACCCCTTCAAATCTGTATTTTTATAGCATTTGGGTAAATACCTAGTAGTGCAATTGCTGGATTGTAAGGTAGTTCTATTTTTAACTTTTTGAGAAACCTCCAAACTTTCTCTAGAGTGGCTGTACCAATTTATATTTCCACCAACAGTGCAAAAGTGTTCCCTTTCTCCCCATCCTCGCCAACACCTATTGTTTCTTGTGTTGTTAATTTTAGCCATTCTGACAGGTGTGAGGTAGTATCTCACTGTGGTTTTGATTTGTATTTCCCTGATAATGAGTGATGTTGAGAATCTTTTCATGTATCTGTTAGCCATCTCTATGCCTTCATTGGAAAAATGTCTACTCCTGTCATCTGCCCATTTCTTAACTGGATTATTTGGTTTTGGGGTGATGAATTTGATAAGCTCTTTATACATTTTGGATACAAGCCCTCTATCAGATATGTCATTTGCAAATATCTTCTGGGAGTATACTTTCTTTACATCATATTAAAATAAGCAAAAGGCCAGCTATTCTAACAAAAGTTAGATTGTAGATTTCCACATCTTTACAATGACTAATGGAACTGCATCCATGAGGTATGTAGATAACACAGTAGTAAAAAATCCCAAAGAAATTAAAATCCCAAAAGAAATTAAAAATAGAGCTTCCCTATGACCCTGCAATTGCACTACTGGGTATTTACCCCAAAGATACAGATGTCGTGAAAAGAAGGGCCATCTGTACCCCAATGTTTATAGCAGTAATGGCCACGGTCGCCAAACTGTGGAAAGAACCAAGATGACCTTCAACAGATGAATGGATAAGGAAGATGTGATCCATATACACTATGGAGTATTATGCCTCCATCAGAAAGGACGAATATCCAACTTTTGTAGCAACATGGACAGGAATGGAGGAGATTATGCTGAGTGAAATAAGTCAAGCAGAGAGAGTCAATTATCATATGGTTTCACTTATTTGTGGAGCATAACAAATAGCATGGAGGACAAGGGGAGATGGAGAGAAGGGAGTAGGGAAATTGGAAGGGGAGGTGAACCATGAGAGACTATGGACTCTGAAAAACAACCTGAGGGTTGTGAAGGGGTGGGGGGTGGGAGATTGGGGGAACCAGGTGGTGGGTTTTAGCGAGGTCACGGATTGCATGGAGCACTGGGTGTGGTGCAAAAACAATGAATACTGTTATGCTGAAAAGAAATAAAAAATTTTAAAAAAAGACAAAAAAAAAAAATCCCCAAACACTCATGGTCTGAAGACTTTGTAGCTTTAAAAGTTAAAGTAGCTTTAACTTTTTTTTAAGACTCTATGTATTTTCTCCAGCTATATTCCCCCTTTCCCTAGCCTATTGGTATATTTACTCTTACCCATACATAACCTGGGTTTTGCCAAATTCTGTGTTCATACTATTCTCAAAATCTTCTTTGCCTAATCTATCTGCTCAAATTCTACTGATTACTCTCCCCTTAGCTTGAACATTACTGAGCATATACAGGAAGCAAGAAATGTGTTTGATGGCATGCGGTGATGGTAAAAAAAAAAGGAATGGAACAAATATATACTGAATGTCTAGAACACACCTATCACTGGAGAGAGTTTCAGATCATTAATTTTATGTAATCCTGTGCTAAGAACTATCAGTGCTCTGGAGTCTAGAGCCAAATGCCTGCCAATTTCCCCTTTACTGTTTTAGTCTTATGCAACTCTATCCTCTCCCTCATATCCGTTCTATGATGCTTTCACTAGATTTATTAATATTCTTGTGTTCCCTACTTCCTTGATAGCAATTTTTTCTTCAAACACTCCTTATCCTTTAGTGAACTCAAACTTTTCCATGGTAACCTCAAAGCCCTAAAAATATATATCTAAAATTAAGGATTTTTTTTTGAAAAAGCATTATTGCTACCATTACAAAAGGTTCCTATGATTCACTTCTGTCACCTAACAAAAGAAGAAATTTTCAGGATCATTTCACTAGCCTTTCTTGGATATTTGGTAGTAAATAAGAATTTTTGGCAAGACAAAGAAATAAAAGGCATCCAAAACAGAAAGGAATAAAGTTATCACTGTTTGCAGATTATATGATTTTGTGTATAGAAAATCCCAAAGACGTAACCAAGAACAGTTGGAACTTATCAACAATTTCAGTAAATTTGTAGGATGCAAAATCAACATATAGTAGTCAGCTGCATATCTATATACTAACAATGAAACTTCTAAAAAAGAAATAAAGAAAACTAGCCCATATGCAATAGCATCAAAAAAAAAAAAAAAAAAAAAGACTCAGGAATGTAACCAAGTGAAAAATCTGTACAATGAAAGCCTAAGATTTTGCTGAAAGAAATCAAAGGTACAAACAAATGGAAAGACATCTCATATTCATGAATCAGAATTAATGTGGCTAAAATGTCCAAACTACACAAAGCTATCTATAGATTCAATATAATTCCATCAAAATACTAATGGCATTCTTCACAGAAATAGAAAAAACCATCCTAAAATTTGTATGGAAGCACAAAACCCAAATAGCCAATGCAATCCTGAGGATAAAGAACAAAGTTAGAGATATTACACTTTCTGATTTCAAACTATGCTACAAAACTATAGAAATAAAAACAGTATGGTATTGGGCGCCTGGGTGGCTCAGTGGGTTAAGCCGCTGCCTTCGGCTCAGGTCATAATCTCAGGGTCCTGGGATCGAGTCCCGCATCGGGCTCTCTGCTCAGCAGGGAGCCTGATTCCCTCTCTCTCTCTGCCTGCCTCTCTGTGTACTTGTGATCTCTCTCTGTCAAATAAATAAATAAAATCTTTAAAAAAAAAAAAAAACACAGTATCGTATTGGCATGAAAATAGACAGGGACCAATGGAACCGTATAGAAAGCCCAGAATTAAATCCCAGAAAATATGATCAACTATTATCAGACAAAAGAACCAAGAATACCCAAAGGGGAAAGGATAGTCTTATCAAAAAATGGTGCTACAGGGACGCCTGGGTGGCTCAGTTGGTTAAGCAGCTGCCTTCAGCTCAGGTCATGATCCCAGCGTCCTGGGATCGAGTCCCACATCAGGATCCTTGCTCCGCAGGGAACCTGCTTCTCCCTCTGACTCTGCCTTCCACTCTGTCTGCCTGTGCTCGCTCTCACTTGCTCTCTCTCTGACAAATAAATAAATAAAATCTTTTTAAAAAAATGGTGCTACAGAACTGGAAAAAGACATGTAGAGCAATAAAACTGGATCTCTATCTCACACTACTCACAAAAATTAACTTGAAATGGTTTAAAGGCTTAAACATAAAACCTGATACTGAACTACTCCTAGAAGAGAATGCAGGGAAGAAACTCTTTGCAATTGGATATGACATCAAAAACACAAAGAACAAAAGCAAAAATCAGCAAATGGAACTACATCAAACTTTAAAGCTTTTGCACAGTAAAATAAACAATAAAATGAAAGGCAACCAACAAAATGGGAGAAAATTTTTACAAACCATAGACCAAATAAGGAGTTAACATCCGAAATACATAAAAAAATTTCATTCAGCCCAGTAACAATGAAAAAAAAATCTGATTAAAAAATAAGCAGAGGAACTAGACATTATTCTAAAGAAGATAAAATGGCCAACAGGTATATGAAAATATACGCAATATCATTAAGCATGAGCAAAATGCAAATCAAAACCACAATAAGACATCACATCACATCTGTTAGAATGTGTACCACCAAAAAGACAATAGAGAACAAGTGCTGGTGAGGCTGGAGAGAAAAGGGAAGCCCTGTGCACTATTGATGAAAAGGTAAATTGGTTCAGACACTATGACATGGAGGTTCATCAAAACATTAAAAATAAATCTATGATATGATCCAACAATTCCACTTCTGGGGATATACTCAAAAGAAATTAGACAAAATACTAAAGAGATATATGCGCTTCTGTGTTTGTTATAATTTTCACAGTAGCCAAGATACGAAAATAATCTAAGGGTTTATAGATGAACAGAAAAAGAAGATTCTGTATATATCTATACAATTCAATATTACTCACCCATGAGAAAGGAAGACACTCTGCCATTTGTGACAATATGAATAGATCTGGAGCACATTACACTTAATGAAATATCAGATGGAGGAAGACAAATACTGTATGTTATCACTTATATGTGGAATCTAAAAAGACCAAAAAAAAAACCAAAAAAATTTTAAAAGCATAAGCTGGTGGTTACCAAGAGATGGGGTTGCAGGAGATAGCAAAGATGTTTAAGAGTACAACTTGCAAGGTATAGTACATAAGCCCTAGAGATCTAATGCACAGTGTGGTGAATATAAACAACGATATTATATTATAATCATCCAACTTGCTACGAGACTAGACCTAGTTATTCCAAACACTAAAAAGAAAGGTTCATTATGTAATGGGATAGAGGTGCTTATTATCACTACAATGACAATCATATTAATATATAATTATATCATATTAACATGCCGTACATCTCAAATTTGCAAGCTATATGTCAAGTATATTTCAATTAAAAAATTAAAAGAGTTCCGCTAAAGTTCCGTGTAATCAATACATTATGGTCCTGATTTCTTAGAAATGATGACTCAGTTACTTCTTAATGAATTCTGGAAGAGAACACTAGGTATGTAAAGGTTGAGGGCACTCTAATCATGATATTATACTCCAAGGCCAAGATAATCATTCATTCAAGTGTTTCAGACTCCAAGTATTTTCCCTGCTGGGTAAGTCGACAAGCCACAGGGACTCATTCAAATGACAAGTGGCACCCAAAGATATTAAAACTGACATCAAAGATCAGATGGTTAGGGTCAATGGCCTATTGAGTATGAACTTCTGCATTTTGATGATGAAACTGGGCCATTTTGAATTTCAAAATCTGGTGAAGTTAGGTTTTTAAAACAGTAGTGTTTGTCAGACAAAATTTGTTTTAAGGACTTGGTTACAAAATCTTGCCAGAAACCAGAATCTGGTCTCTAGAGAAATAATAAACTCTGTTTATTCTAGAGTCACATGAAAGCATATTCCAGTGGGGGAAAATTAGTATTAGTAAAATCAGGTAATAAATGGTTCTTCAGAAACTGTGGTGTGAATCATATGAGTCTGCAGTATTTCTGCAACACATTATTGGTTGAGACATCTTGTCTCATTTTGGCCATTGCCGTCATGCCCCCTCTATTTTTCTGTCATCTTAGAGACTAAAAAGGTAACTATGAGAATTTTTTCCATGAGAAAACCCCAAACCAAGGAACTATGGAAGTTGAACTTGAATTTTTTAATCAAGTTTGAGGGTTGTTGGGCAACACAAAGGTAAAGCTGACAAAAGCATGTGTTGGAATAGAAGCAAAAATGAAAAGCAAAGTCATTTCCACACTTTCCACAGACTCAAGAAATGAAAGCAGCTGAAATGAGAACAATTCTCCTTGCTTACCCTTCAGAGACAAAGCAGCAGGAAATTGTGAGATTCCTCCCAGAGCCCCACTTGCGAGGAAGCCCATTTAGCAAGTGGTATGAGTTGTGGGATCTGTTGTTATTGGTTTTCTTCCCTGGGAACACAGCACATTGGGGATTCAGCCGTACCACAAAACGGTCTCTAAACCCTCAGACTTGTCAAATGCAGACTGAGAACTACTCCTTATGGGTTTGCAAAGAGCCATAACTCTCCTTTTTGGCTCCTCATTCTTGGCACTCTCGAATTGCTAGAAGAAAGCTTTTGAACCCAACTTGGTATTATGGGCCACCATTAGCTCAGCCTCTTAACATCTGTTCTGTGTTTTTGTTGCATAGGGAACCTGAAGACTTCAAAATGCAAGTGACAAGCCAGGAACTAAGCCAGGGAGATTCTTCAAGGAGAGAAGCACCCAAATATAGCTTCCATCTTACTACTTACCAAAATTAAGTCACAGTTTTCATACTTGACTGAAGTTCTTCTAAATACAAAAAGGAAACAGGGGCGCCTAGGTGGCTGTCAGTTAAATATCTGCCTGTGGCTCTGGTTATGAGCCCTGGGACTGAGCTCTGCATTGGGCTCCCTGATCAGCCAGAAACCTATTTCTCCCTCTCACTCTGCCCCTCTCCCCAACTTGTATTCTATCTTGCTCTCTCTCTCTCAAATAAGTAAATAAAAATCTGGGTGGGGAGGAACACCACAAGGAAAAAAGAAACTCCAAAATAATTTACTAAAACAGAAATATAAATAAAAGCAATTCCCAAATGTATATATTTCAGGGGGTGGGGGTGGATTTCATTATGTATAACATCTAATATTTATTGTTAGTGCCTGCTATAAACCAAGCACTACTATAAGTATTTTATGGGTATGAACTATGTAATTCCCACAATAAGCCACAATAAATTAGCTAGGTGGATATCGGTATCATCTCCGTTTTACTGGTGAAAGAACTGAGACACGCCTCATGTCGAAGGTCCCAAAACTAAAAGTAGCAGAGCTGTGACTTTAATACATGTGTAGGCTGGTTCCAATACCCATATTCCTAGCCATTTGACCATACTGTCTTTCCTGCTTACAAAAGCATAGAAAGTCAAAGAAATGAAAATCAAGTTCAAAGGTTTAAAAACCTCCTAATTTTTACATACTGGTAATTACTCCCACAGGAATCTATGAATATCCAATTTCTTTTCAGGACTCCATATATAGATACACAAGCCGACTGAAAGGTACAGAAGGCATCTTTAGGTTCCTTCTCTTTCACAGACGGGGCATTGCTGGACCACAGCAGGCAGTGGTAATTCTCACTGTGCTACCCAGACTTATGTGAGAGCGAAAGCGAAGGGTTAATATGCAGCTGGAGAATCATTCTCTTGTTGATAATAAGCCATGTCCGTTAGGAACTGTGTCTCTTTGGTTCACTCTTTGTTCTTTAGAGAAACAGAATCGATAGATTAGATAGATGATAGGAAGATTGATAGATCGATCCTAGTAAATATATGCATACACAGATTATGAGGAATTGGCTCATGGAATTGTTGAGGCTGTTCAGCACAGTCCGCCTTCTTCATGTTGGAGATCTAGGAAAACCAGTGGTATCATTCCAATCTAAGGCAAAACACCCAAGAACCAGGGGAGCAATGGTGAAAATCCCAGTCCAAGGACAGGGGAAGACGGATATCCCAGTTTAAGCAAACACACAAGAAGCAAAAGGGTTAAATTCCTCCTTCCTCCAGCTTTTTGTCCTATTCAGGTCCTCAACAGATTGGACGATACCCACCCCCACTAGGGAGGTCAAGCTGCTTACTGAATCCACTAATACAAATGCTAAGCTCCTCAAGAAACATCCTCACAGGCATGCCAGATATCATGTTTAATCTATGCACCCTGTGGCACAGTCCAAGCGACACGTAAAATTAACCACAATTGCTGTATCCCCAGTGTCCAATACAGTGCTTGATATATAGTAGCCATCCAGTCACTATTTGTTAGGTGAGTGAATTCAATCATGTGTATATGTAGCACATGGATGCCCCATCGGGTGATCTGGGACTATATCATGCACCTGTATCTTTAATTTATTATGGAGAGTTTTAGACAATTGTGCATTCACAGAAAACGCAAACATTACACTTGGTGAAATGCCCAAATAGAAGCAGACAAGACTGTGAACATGTTATTTTTAAAGGAGAAGGAATGCCTGTTTAGATCTAAGTGAAATGAGCCTGACATAGATCAATAGGAAATGATAAAATATAGATGCTACCTCATTAAAGCATTTTTAATATAAATTATGGACCCAAAATAAATTAAGAGTCTCTCCTTATAATTTTTATCTGCCAACTGTTTATTAGAAAGATTTAACTTGGAGATATTGTTTTTATCATACCATCTTTACTGCCAACAGTTTTGAAAAATATAGTTGATTAAAGAGGATAATTATTCCTATTGAAGACTGCACCAAAATGGTAAAAAATATATCAGTTGTATGTCATCCAGAACAAAAAGAGATTAAATTTACCTCATCCCTGGATGTGGTATTTGGCCCCAATTGCATTTTTGCAGCAGGGTGGAGTTTGAGATCAAAAACACAAGAAATATTATGCATTTAATGAAAGCCAATCTTCTGGCAACTAGGCTAAGCACTCTTTTGTCCTATTTCTGTGGAATTTTGTTCATATTCCAGAGAGCAGATATTCTTTATTCCTACAGAACTATAGCCTGAAGAAAGATGGACACCATATCTGCAGTAATGTTTGAAGGCCAGGTTCTTCATTTGTGAAATAAAAGTACATATGAATACTCAAGCAGAGAACATTATACATTTAGCCCTTTCACTTTAAAAATGAACACACAGGGGCAACTGGGTGGCTCAGTCGGTTGAGCGTCTGCTTTTGGCTCGGGTCATGATCTCAGGGTTCTGGGATCAAGCCCCGCATCGGGCTCCCTGCTCAGTGGAAAGCCTGCTTCTCCCTTCTGCCTGCTGTGCCCCCTGCTTGTGTTTTCTCTCTCTCACTCTCATTCTATCTCAAATAGATACAAATCTTTTAAAAAATGAACATAGAAGTTTTTCCTGAAAGAAAAAGAAGAAGGATCATTATTGCCTGTCAAAACTATAAAACCATTAATATTTTTAGAGCTAAGAGGACATTGGAAATAATCTAGTCCCATCTCCCATCTCCTTGGAATAATCTAGTTCATAAGCAAAGAAACCGGAGTACTAAAAAGTATAATGATTGATCCATAATCTCAGACCTATTGGACAAACCTGAGACCAAGATCCAGGCCTTCTATGTATAGTCCAGACATTTTCTATTGTAATATGCTGTCTCCATGCAGTGCTTTCCGTCCCAACCTCACACAATTGCTAAGTGGCTTGGTATCCCCAGTCTCTAGTAAGAGTTTCAGGACTGCTTCTCATGTCCAGAGACAAGGCAGTGCCCTGGAAACCCGGCACCAAGTATCCTGGGGTCTCTTTAGAGTTGTTGTCAGCACCACCACCAGGACATTGACCAGCATATAGAAGTTTTATTTCCTTACAGTTTCCTTATAATTCTCATTCCGTTGTGAAACCCTGGGTCAGATCCACAACATGACCGTGTTTAATTTGTTCTATTTTATGAAAGAAAGAGTTCTTTAAGACAAGGACCTAAAAGGCACCTTTCAATTTCAACTTTGTGTGTTGAGTGTGTGTGCGTGTATGTTTTCCTGAATAGCCAAATTTACCCACTGTCTGAAAAGAAACCACTTAACAAACTGCCCTCTGGATAGTTCTTTCACATCTTTTTTTCTTTCTTAATATATCATTGACTTTTCCTGGAAATCAAATCTATGATAGAGCAGCACATATTGGAGTCAGAAAGACAAAACTCCTGTGCAGCAAAGAAGCTGTAAAGGCTTGAGTTGATTTCCATGGTGCTCTTCATCATATGATTTAAACTGAACCACAATCCCCAAGTCAGGCGGGTTCATCCTCATGGCATCAGGCCACTAAGATCAACTTTGTCCCCACTGACGTTCCTGGCACTCTAGCGTACAGATGCCCAGTGTTCTACAATGCAGTGATGGCTGGGTAGTAGGCATACTCATGTCCATGTGCATCAAACTACTGACACTCTCATCTAGAAAATAAATTCCTTGTAGAATAAAGAATTAACTGGATCTCCTTTATTCTACAATAACTGGAGATTAATAGAATGGAACAAGGTACAACATATGTGATTATAATGAGGAAAGACCCCCTAGAGCTTAAAGTGAATCCCAACACTGTTTTGTAGTAGTTCGATTTCCTAGAACAGATGTAGGTACCATTTAGAGATGCAAAAAGCTGGAGGCTGAAGTAACCATCAACAACTGCCTCAACCCTTGGTTTTGATTGAGCTCCAGGGCTTCAGTTCTGAGAACTGAGGGACTTAGATTATGATACCAGCCTGGTTTCTCATGTGCCTGCCCACAACAAGCCCCTTCATGGTCACATGGTTTTCATATCTACCAACAGAATATAACATCCGCTTTCTCTCAAAAATCCATGTAAATTTTGAAAATCAGTGGGAAAAACATCTCTGAAGCATGGAGATGTCAGGATTATTATTGCAAATCCTCAGTTCTACCTATTGGATCTTAACAGAAATTCCAGTTTCATAAAATAAAAATTATTGGTAAGGGAGACTAGAGTGACATTTACAAGTTCTTTCCATAACACTTTATGGTTTTGCACATTATAATTCAGTAGTAAGGAGAAAAGAAGAAAACACTGCATATTTTCTCTCATAACTATTCAGAATCTTCAAAATTCTTATGAGAAATTACCAATTTCTATTTTTATGAAATAACCTTAGCCACAACCCATTCTATAAAGGTAGTATTTAATTAAAAATCATTTCCAAATTACTGTAATTATTGACAATAATGACAAATAATTCTTCAGAATATTCTAGCAGAAAACTGTGGAACTTCATTCTCTTTTTCACATATTTAGCTCTTCATTCACTTTAGTTTTATTCTTATAATTTACAACGCAGAATAGTTATTGTGATTCATTTAATTTTGTGCTTATTTCAATCAAGGTCCACACAAAAGCATTCCCCAAACTTTTTTTTTGTAATCTTATTTTATTTTTTTTCAGTGCTCCACAAACCTTGTAATTTGTTAATAGTTTTCAATTTTTTTTTAAGATTTTATTTATTTGACAGACAGAGATCACAAGTAGACAGAGAGCAGGCAGAGAAAGAGGAGGAAGCAGGCTCCTGAGAAGCAGAGAGCCCAATGCGGGGCTCGATCCCAGAACCCTGGGATCATGACCTGAGCCAAAGGCAGAGGTTTTAACCCACTGAGCCACCCAGGCGCCCCAATAATTTTCAAATTTTTTAAACTGTTTGCAGGAGGTAATTCACAGGTACAAAAGGAGCACTTACCTTAATATGCAGAAATATCTCAAAAGGGATAGCAGCTAACTTAGCCAACTCAAAATGAATCAAGGTATCTAAACCTGATGTGGATTTGAGGTTGAAGAGGAAGAATCATACTGATTGGGGTGGAGGAGTGTGGTCTTTGTAACTATCAGGAATTCCTCTCATTACTTACTATCGCTATCATTTGTATTATGTGCCAAACTCTATATCAAGTCCTTCACATGGAATTTCATCACTCAATTTTCACAATAAACTCTATGGAATAGGTACCCATTTTACTGATGGTGTGCTTAAAGATCTAAGAGGTAAATTGTCCACTAAGCAACAAAGTCAAGAAATGAACCCAAGCTCTCTGAATCCAAGATCAAGATCTTACCTTCTCAGAGTAGGTAAGTCAAGTAAAAAAAGAAGACCCACTCTATCCTTTGACAAAATTTAATTACTAGGAACTGACTGCTACATTATATGTTGAAATCTGGGGTGCCTGGGTGGCTCAGGCATTAGGTGTCTGCCTTTGGCTCTTGAGTTGTGATCCCAGAGTCCTGGGATGAAGCCCCACATCAGCCTTCCTGCTCAACAGGAGGCCTGCTTCTCCCTCTCCCACACCCCCTGCTTGGGCTCCCTCTCTCGCTATGTCTCTCTATCAAATAAATAAATAAAATCTTCAAAAAAAAAAAAAGCAAAACAAAAAGATGTTGAAAACTTAAATGGTCAGTTTCATATAGGTAAGTTCTAAAGGTGGTGCAATGACCCTGAATGTGAGAAAAGATTCTCTACTAATTAGGACAATGCAAACTGAAACAGCAATGTATTATCTGTTTTTTCATCCATTACTTTTGGATGTAAGAGTTAAAAATGTTAACAATATCTGATTTAGGTGAAGATGCTGGCAAATGGGCTTTTCTTCCCTGTACTATTAATTGTGACATTTAACATTTTGGATGGAAAGAAAAAAATGAAATGTTGATGAAGGATAATATTTCTCAATATTTACCTATTTTCCCTGCATGCTCTTTTACAATTTTTACTCTCCATATTTCTGGTTATCTTACTCTTTTACAGGAAGAATATAGTCATATTATCCTTATGTAATTTAAGACATTTAGACTAAAGAGTAGATCATGAGGGTTCCATCAGCTAAATTGTATCTACTTTTCATTTACCATGTTCTTTAATCGCCATTTCCTGTTATTCCTGGGATATCTGGGGGAGATTCCAGCTTCCCCTTTTCCTGCCAATCAGAAAAAGTGCTAGTATCAGGGTTCCCTCAGTCTGCGAACACAAAGACCCCCATGGCTAGCCCCTCTATCCGTCCTAAATGGAAAGAAGATACTGAAATTGATCTGAGTTGATTTTCTACTGAAATAGACATGCATCAGAAGCCCCTAGAAATACCCACTCCTCTGCCATTGTTGCAAGACTGGGTGGGCTTTTAGGCTTTGTAGTGACATGGTATCTGTTCAAGGCTCAGGATGACCAACATGCTCCCAGGAGAGAGCCCTACACGCTGATCAGCAAACACTTACAGGCTGTGACTCTGACTCTAAGGTTACTTCTTTTCTACCTGCCAAGTTCCAGGTTTTAGATGGTTTATTCCTTCCTGTCAAGTGTCTGCTTATTCCTTCCTTCCTTTGGCACTCAATACTGCTATCTAACTTACCTACAGTGCCTACAAGACTCTCCTTCTCACACAAATTCTCCTGGCCACCACTGCCCCTGAGGGCCTGCCCATCCTCGTATTCCAGACTTTGGGGCTTCAAGAATCTGTAAATTAAACACAAAAATAAAGTAGAGAATTTGCAGAAGGTGGCCAAAGTACCAAGTTTGCCAGGATTTTAATCAGAACAAGTAATACCATCTATTGTCACCATCATTTTATGGAAGAAAGGCATGCTAAAATGGAAAAAGTTTGTAATCTCATTAAAATAAAAATCTATCTTAATTACAACAATTAGGTGACTTTGGGGAAAGATCTGAGGTGGTGTAGGGACACACAACAAGAAGCTAGCTTACTGAAAAAATAGCCCAGACTATTTGTCTAGCATAGGGGACCCTCTTGGAACCTAGATGGAAGCCATGGGGAATGCAACACCTCCCCTCACAGCTTAAGGTCAATATCAGTGAGTTCCCTGTGCTAAATTAAGGAGTCACACTAGTTGCTCTTCTCTCTCAGAAAACTCCATCTGTCCATCATCAGCTGCCTGCAGGCCACACTGGAAAATGTCTAGAAAAAAAGAAGCTCACTCAAGCCCAGAATTTGCTGCCCCCTTCCCCAATTCAAAGGCAGCTCACAGACTCTTCTTTGTGTTTTACAGCCTGGAATACTTTAAGCCCCCCTTGAAGATACTCTTGTACAGTTCTTGTCCTGCAAAAGGCTGCAGAGGTATGGAGGAAAAGCCCCAGCAGAAGTACATGGCTGAAACTAGACAGTGGCGCCCCTGCAGTGCTCATTCTTGTAATGGACATGAACCTGTCCATGCAAAAGTTTTTAGGGCAATCACTGATACATGACCACTGTGAGACTCTAAAGTCCAAAATGTACTTACTATGGACATTTTCTTTTTAGGTGAACACCGTTCTTGAAATGCAGTTCTTTTACATTTAATGAAATCTATTTTAATATTCACCCTGGTAACTCACCACATATTTGTTCTAAAGTCAAAGGCTAAGTGCCAAAATGGCTTTTTGTTTTCCTCTCTTTCCTAAAAGCCTAATTTCCAACTACTTTACCTAGATTGCCAGCAGTAGAAATATCCTAACCCTCTCAGGCCTCAGGGAACCATATCCCTGACTTTTTATCAGGAATCTGTGAAAGGGAAGAAAAGGAATGGGGCTAGGCCCAGAGCCAAAAAGGAGTTTCAGTTATGAGATAATTGGTCAATTTCAGTGCACACAAGAGCGTCCACAAAGGACAGATTGCATAGATGCTCCTCACTTCTTTGTACAGCAAGGAGATACTAATGGTCAGTTTTTACAGTGGTTACGGCTTATTTGCTCCAGTAACATTTGGTGGAAGAGGCACTGCCTTCCACCCAGGCTTATTGCTAAATAATACAGAAGCTAGAAGGAAATGCACCAAGAAAGTTGAGAATGTGAAACATGTGGTGAGGTCAGGACACAGACTCCCACATGCCCACATAACACATGACTTTGCACTTTCCTCTATCACTCTGAACGTGAATGCCATTTCTATCACCATCATTAATTAAAATAAAAGTTCTTAAACCTTGCTGCGCCATTCATCTCTAAAGCTAAGTAGGATTATTCCAGGCTTTCAGCCTGAGTTTTCAAAAAGCCTTGCTGATTAGAAGGCTAAACATTTATATTTTGCCAGCACTGACTACACTGATTGCTAGCAAGTGTTTATGTGATAACCAAGGCCTAGCACAGAGATGCAGAAAAGGACAGTGAGCACAATACGCATACGTAAGGGGTACCCAACAGGAACAGAGCTGACTCCTCTTTGGCAAAGGAAGGAGGTTAACTCACAGACTTTGAGGCACTTTCTAGAGCTAACATTTTCTGGCTCTGATTAACAGCCAACTTTTCAGAAGGCATCTACTGCTGAGTAATAGGAGGTTCAAAATCATTCAAAGGCTGGTTATCAATTCTTAGTGCCCCATATTCTTTTTTTTTTTTTTTTCCTTCCTGCCTTTTCCCATGTACTCATTTCTCCTTGATACTGCTAATTAAAGAGGAAAGAAAGAGTTCTGGTAAGTCAAATCGAATGGAATAGAAAGCTGAAGTTCTGAGGTTACCACAGAGTTCTCTACATACTTAAGTTCTCTGAAAGACCTTTTTCTTCTGTGACATCCAGCAGAAAGAATTAGCTGGGGTTGGGACTCTACCAACGCCTAGAGATTTGTCACAAAAGTACCTCTGAAGGAAAAATCTAGGAGGGAATGCAGTCTACTTCTGCGAGAGACCCCACCACAGCTGGCAACCGGGAAATCCGTGGGGTTTGTGATAAGAATGAAAGCAACCAATAGTCTTTCCTCTAAAAAACAAAACAAACCCTGAAGCAATGACTTGCAAGTTTATAGCAAGCTTATCTCCTTCAGTTCAGGACAATTTGTCTGCCAACTAAGTGTTATTTGTTACAAATACGAAGTTAAATCAACAACTTTCTTGGCATTCATGACACCGGTAGGTAAAAGAACCTGTGATATGTGGAATTAACTTTTCAGGTTCTGAAAGGGATTCATCAATTTTAGAAAAATAAACCATTTGATGAGTGTTTTGCCGGCTCATTTACACTCCATTCCCAGTCATAACTGTTGACTCCCCAAGCAAAGAAACAGAAAGGAAGTGTATTGTGTTCAGAACAGAACTGAGTGCTACTTGGAATAGGGGTTAAACACATATACATTTATTTTTACCATTACTTCCTACTACCATTGTTACTATTATTAACGTACATTAAATAGTTTACCAAGTGCTTTCACATATTTTTCCCATTGGTGCATGACTCTCCCAATCCTGTGATGTAGATAAAATACTTACCTATCTCAAGTAATTTAGCATCTGTCACCATTCCCACCATCACTGGCATCTAGTGACCTCTAACTGCATCCCAAGTTGTACACTCAATTTTTTATGTGGATCATCTCATTTAATCCTCACAACGACCTTAAGCAACTGCGAGTATTATCTCTATTTTAAAGATGAAAAAACATGGTTGATTGGGGCCTGGAATCTGGGGCTTAGGAGTCCAAGTCCAGTGTTCTTTTCACATTGTTTTAATAATAGAGTTAAGAAAGAACAAAGAGAATGCTAAAGTTTCCAGTTCATTTCATATCAGTTCCCTTCAGACAGAAATAAAGCAAGAAAGGGACCATGAAAAGAAAGTTAAATTTGCAGCCTCTTCCCAAAATAAATACTTACAAAAATGCAGCAGACAAAAGTATTTGCCAAATCTTCTGGAGCTTTTATAAATTGCAGTAATGTTGCAACTCCACTATACTAGCAGCTAAATGCAAAATTCTACTTTTAATTCTCTTCCTGATCAAAATACCAAACAAACAAACAAGAAAGCTATTAAAATAGAAAATAAAGAGGACTTTGTTAAGAAGCCTGACATATGGGGTGGCCTACCATGACTGATAAAACTCTTGGGTTTTCAAACCACCCCAGTTGCAGCCTGGTTGGTCTTTGACTCTACCAGATTCAATTTCTACTCAGAAGTATTTAACAAGCACCGATCGCATGTGTGGTGTTGTGGGATATAGAGATGAATAAGACACTTATTGTTCCTGACTTTTTGGAGGTTATTATGAAATAAAGACAAAGACAGATAGGAGACTAATTACAGTGTAATAAGTTCCAGAATAAGGGATTTATCCCAGTACTGGGAATTAGAGGAAGCTTCCCTGAAAAAAAGTGGCATTTAGATGAAACCTGAAGGAACACCAGAAGTTAATCTGATGAAGAGGTAGTGTGAGGACTCAGGGGAGAGGGAAGCTGAAAAGCAAGGTATCCCCCACAAACCTGAAAGATAATCTATATCCTCCAGGAGGTGGAGGTTTCCATCATCTATCTACCCCAGAATGTAAGTTCAGAAGAGAGCAGGTTATATAGAGAGTCCATCTTTAAAACATTTCTCTTACTCAGCCAAGAATTCCCATACTGTTAAGGAACTAGCTTGTACCTCCCCAGCTCTGAAAGGACTGCAAAGGAAACACACTGATCGTTTCTCAGCTCATTACAGCAGTGCTTTCACGAATGTCAGAAAAAAGGGAGGAGATGAGATAGTCATTTAACAGGACAGGGGAGGAGGGTGCCTGGGTGGCTGTCAGTTAAGTGACTGACTCCTGATTTCAGCTGAGGTCATAATCTCAGGGTCTTGAGATCAAGCCCAATGTCAGGCTCCACACTGGGCATGGAACATGCTTAAGATTCACTCTCTCCTTCTCTCTCTCTAAAAAAAAAATAAAAATAAAAATAAATTTAAAAAAAATGAGAGACAGAGAAAGAAAAATAATTGGGATAAGGATGTAAAAAAGGAAGGCATACCCTAAAAGAAATAGACCACAGCAATGAAAAGTTTAAGAATTTATTAAGATGAGCTCTCAGTTACATACCTCTGGCTTAAAGAACTTATAACACATTATTCCAGATTCATTTATACTGTACTTGGGACCACCAGTTTAGCAGATTTACTTTCCTACTTTCTGCTTAGGTTTGTTAAGCATGTGGATGAGAAGCAACACACTAGAAGCCTTTGTTTCATTCCTTTACTTGGTACATCAGTTCCTTAATTCATTTTAACACTCACACAAAAATTAGTGGTTTGTTTTGCTTTGTTTTTTAATATGAATTGCTAAGGACACCAAATGACAAGATAAGAAAACAGCCCCAGGAGCACTAGGAAAGAAGTAATTCATGTGCTAAATATTCTCCATCTCTCCCTCTAGATACACATATCAATCTTTTCCACCCTGCTCTGTGTTTCAGAGGTTGACCTGCCTCAAGGAGTTCCCGTGAGGTTTCTTTCAGTCAGCTGTGGTCAATGGGAGGCACCAATAGGAGATCAGAGAAGAGGGATCCGCGATTTTGAGGTACTTTGTCATCCCTCATTGGTTTCCATTAACCTTGCTCACACCTTGAAATAGCCCCTTCGTTCATCCCTCCTTACTGGCTTAAGTTGCATCTGCCACTTCTCTCCCCAACCCCGCCCCTCAAAATGGAAAAAGACACTTTAGTCACACAGAAGTACAATGCAAGCTCAGGGAAAGCATGATTGGCAAGAAAAAGGTATATTTATGAGAATAGTATGTTAGAGCAAGAAACCCATTTGAAAATGTGTTTGGAGCATATCCATTGAATTCCTCCTCTGTAGCAAGGAGAGAGAAATAACAGTGCATTGGGAGGAGATGAGAAAAGATACAGCCAGAACAATTTTAGACAATGATTCAGGATAACCACCAAGGGATAGGACACCCAGAGGAAATATTTGGGAGGCATTGATAAGGACACGGGACTTTTCTGAAGCCCCCCAAAATAATAAAACCTTCTAAGTATTCACCTCTGCACATTTCCAGAACTCGTTTCCCTCTTGGACTAAGGTAACCCTAGCTAAGACAACCTCAGTGGCCTCACTCTAACCCTTCTTTCCAAAAATGAAGATTTTATAAGAATACTTATCAATTCATCAATGATTTTGTTAAGTTATAGATGACAGGCTGTTAATAGTATTGTGAGAAAAGAAGAAATTCTTATCTCTTTATTACAACAACTATGGTAAAGTTCTACTGGCTTCCTCTCAATTACATGCATTAAAGAATACAAATTTAGCTAAATGTCAAGTACTAGTCAATCAGTGAATTCCCCTCTAATGGGCTTGAGCCAATCACCAAATATTTATTAACTATCTCTTTTTCTTAGATGAAAAAACATATATTACACTATTCAAGGTAAAGCTGCTCATTTTAATTTCTGCCATCTTCCTGTGCCGTTCCTTAAGTAACAATGACAGCTAAATTATTTTTTCTCAGCCCAAGAGTAATGTGTTGGGCTTCCTTTTTAATGACAACAATCTTTTTGTTGCCAAATGCTTCACGTCTTAAATAATGGCTTGAATCTTGGCTGCAATTATAAGATAAGCTTGTTCTCATAACCTTTTCACAATGGATTTTCATCAGCTCCTTTATAAAGGAAATTAAAATTTGCATTTAACTTCAAGTTCATGTGTCTGAAATTGGACACACCATTAGCACATTCAGACATGGCATTTATAAAGAAATAATAATTGCTTTATATGGTTTTGATTAATGTTTTATCTCTCAAGGAAAAGAGAAGGAAAATCTAACTGAAATTAATGAAGAATCAAAGAGATAGAATGAGAGGGTAACTCAGAAGTGAAGATAATGTATTTCTGTAAATATAATGTGCTAACTTCTAAATATACCTCAAGGAAAATCTATTTACCTTCCAAAATTACTCAGTAACATCTGAGATCCAGACAACATAACCACAAGCAGGTTTGATGTATAACAGAATGTAATTTTGCCAGACAATAAAGGCCACAATAGGTATAAGTTTTATACAGTGAGTGACATGACATCCTCATTGCTCAGGATAGACAGCACAAGAATAGCTATGGTCTAATAAAAGCAAGATGTCCCCAGGAATTAACAAGAAACTCCTTTCAGACAACATTTTCAGCGCATTTTTTCCAGAACCCAAGCTGGGACTTTGCATAACCTGAGAGTAAACATCCCTCATGCCAGGACTTGAGAAATACCAAACTCCAAACTTGTGGAGAAGTATCTATCCATGATCCAGGACTCCAGCTCCCTGGCTTGCCCCAAATGTCTCCTTCCTTTAATGTTGAGCAAGGACTGCCAACTTTGATAGTAGGTGGGATTTGCCCATAATACAGTCTCGAACAGGAGAAAGCATTCAAAACTAAATGAGACAATGGCTAATTCAAAGGCAACATCTGTGGGAAATATGATTGCAGACTAGGAAAGCAAGTTGTCTATCAGGAGACGAGTGATTCATAAATGTTTCTGGCAGGGTCTCACACAGATGGAGTCGTGCACACATGCTATTTTTTTCCTGCTAGGATTTTTGCCCAACAGAGTAAGTGATTGCAGACCTGAGTGACTATGCATTGTGATCGAAAGCAAATGTAATGAACTTTCTGATCAAAGCACCATTGAATCTCTTTCCTTGTGATATTTCCTACTCTGGCTCCTTCCCTTCAGTAGGCAACTTGGGGAGGTTCTTGACTGAAATGTTTGTGCAGATGCAAATGCTGTGACTTCCCTCCTGGCAGGAATTTCAACCCCAAGAGGATACTGCGAAAAGAAAAATCCCAGTATCTACCTCTGCGCAGCTCTGGGAAAAAAATGCCATCAGTCCTGTTTGGGCCAAATGAAGTACAGGAGTTGGTCTCTAGGGCAAAGATACTATGCACACAGAATTTGAGAATGTTAGAATTGGGATCTTAAGGCTCACAGTCCAAACTTCTCATTGTACGGTGACTGAGACCCAAGGAGATCAAAAGGACTTGCCAAATGTCTCCTAACTACTCAATGACAGAACCAGGATTACAACCCAGTTCCTTTGATTCTAAATTTAGTGGGCTTTCCCTCCATTGTGACATAGAAATTTTTTCATTCATTAATTCATTTATACTTCAAAATATTTATTCAGTGCCCACCATATGACAATCAATGTTCTTAGTGCTAGAATAAGAACAAGGAACAAGAGGGAGAAAATCTTTTACCTCAATCAGCTTACATTCTAGCAGGAGAGAATAACAAAATTCAGATAAACAAATAAATATAAATGTTATGTCAGGTAGTGGCAAATGCTTCAGAGAAAATAAAGGTTAAGGGGTGGGGTGGGGGCAGCTATTTTAAAAATGGTGCTTGGGGAAACTCTCAGCAGTGATATTTGAGAGGAGTCTGAGTGGAGTTATGGTGTATGCCACACAAATAGCTGAGGGAAGAACTTTCCAGGCAGAGAGAACAGTATCTACAAAGTTCAGGAAGCTGGAATGACCTTAGAGTGCTTGGGTGGTAGGGTGGGGAAGGGGTTTTTGCCTGGACTAAATGAAAGGGAACAGTGGGAGTGAAGTCAGAGAGGCCACTAAAGGGCTTTCAGCAGGGGAACAACTTGATCTTTGATTTTTTTTTTTTTTAACAGGTTTGATGTTACGTGAACAAACTGAAGAGAGGGGAGACAGAAAGGGACCAGGGAGTCCAATAAGAAGACACTTCTGTAAGGCAGAATTTAAGTTCTTGGAAAGCAGAGATTTTTATGTAGCTTGTTCACTGCTGCAAAATCAGCACCAAGAATTGTGCCTGGCACATTACTGAGGTGTTGGAGATGTTTGCTAAATGGACGGATGCCTGAGCCGTGAGATAGAGGGAAAATTGACAGTGGCTTGGATTAAGGTAACAGCAGTAGAGACAGTGAGAAATGGGTAGATTTGGTAATATTTTGAAAACAGAAGTAACGAAAAGCTTCAATGTTGGATATGTATACTTAGTAAGAAAGAACTGAAAAGTTGCTCCTAGGTTTTTTGACTTAAGCCCTCCAGGTGAATAGAGGTAAATTCTCAGAGAGAAACAGATTCCTTGGGGAAAATTGAGAATTCTGTCTTGACCATGTTACATTTGGCCTGTATATTGCTCTTTCAAATGGAAATACTGCGTCGGGTAAGCAGCTGGACTGTCTGGAACTCATGGAAGATATTAATGTTAGAGATATAAGTGGATACCACTTAAAACCACTGAACACAACAATGTCACCAAAAAAATAAGTATTGATGAGGAACTGATAGCGTCCAAGGAGTCCAGAACATCCCAATGTTTCTGGGTGGGTAGTGAAAGAAGAACCAGCAAAAGCTTTTGGCCTAAGATGAAGTGGTACAGGCAAAAAAAAAAAAACCTGACAATAGGAAAACTTTTTGGTTTACATCAATTTTTGTTGAGGTATCCCAGAAGCCAAGCAAGGAAAGACTTTGAGTGATAAATTGTTTCAGTTATTCCTGAAAGGTCAGGGTGAGGTCTGATAGTTAATCATGGTATTTGTCCACACAGGTCATTGGTGACACTAACAACTCTAATTTCATTGGCATGATAGAGACAAAACCCTCACTGGAATGAGTTCAAAAGGAAAGGAGAGAAAAGGAGGGGGATGGTATAAGAATAGATCATCTTCCTCAGTAATTTGCTATAAAACGTATAAAGACATGAGGAATGATTTGGAGAAGATGAGGAAATCAAAGGAAGGTTGGGTTTATTTTTTAGGTGACAGTCATTACAACAAGCTTGTATGCTGATAGGAAGATCCCTTAGAAAGGGAGGAGTTCATGGACAGAAAAAGGATACATACAAGAGAGAAGTCCAGGTTAGACAAAAGAAAATGAAATCCACTACACAAGTAGAGACCTTACCTTTAGATCAAGAGCAGGTTTAGTTCATCTGGAAGGGAGTAAAGGCAGAGAACTGGTGAAGGTAGGATTCGGTGGCACCAAAGACAGCAGGTCCCGTTCTGAATGTTGATTTAGATTTTTTGGGTTTTTTTACCCGCCGTGAAATAACAAGGTCATCTACTGAGAACATGGGGAAGGAAGGGGCATCTGAAATTTAAAGAGGAAGAGATGAGGTGGCAGCTGTAGGAGACTGATTCCCAGCAAGATACTCTGTGCAGCACTGGCACAGAATGGAATACCATTAGAGAATATTAACAGTCATCCAGGTTCCAAAAAAAAAAAAAAAAATAGTACCACTGGCAGAACCAGGTGTGGGCAGTTAGGGGAAAGAAATGGCTCCAAGCAAAAAAGACATGTAGAAAGAGGCAGCAGGAGGTGTTTTAAACAATACTGTAGCAGCCTTATAAATTTCAAAGAGAAAGTCAAGATGGAATAGATCAATGTTGCTTTTCATGGAGATGCAAATATTAAAGAGTAATAAATCATTTTTTCCAGGAGGAAAACATTTGCTACCTAAAAGCATTAGTTCTTTCATTTATTAGCTTGCAGTGAAATAAGACAGAGCCACACTTTGAACCAGCAACCCTGCATATGTATTAGGACATTTAATTATATAATAATATATCCTGTACAGGACAGAAGGTTAATAACTTGTTAAGTTGAAGCAATTATCTAACAATAATAATTGCAACAGTGACAGAATTATATGTTCAGAGTGCTTAAGAGTGTAGGGACTGGAACACTCATTTAATCTGAAGAGTTCTATTGTTTATTCTCTACGGTAGTTTTTATTTTTAGCTGCCTGCTTTTTTGTGGAAGGTTTTAATTAATCCCTTTTACTGTTTTAAAAATCTCTCTCTTAAGTACAGTTTTAGATAACACTGCAATTCAAATCTTTGAGTAGTTTGAAGGTTTCCTTTTTCCTTCAACACTTTTAAAACACATAAGTTCCACTGTGAGAGATCCAAAAAAAGCAATATAAATAGCTTAACAATTCTGGACCTTCTTTGGGTTAAAGGAACCATAACACTGCCTTTTTTTAAATTGGTTTCTCACCCTACTTTGTGAGGGAGGTATCAAACCACACACACACACACACACACACACACACACACACACACACAGTCTTAGTTCTATCGGGCTATTACAACAAAAATATCATATACTGGGTAGCTTAAACAACAAATACTTAACATTTATTTCTCATAGTTCTAGAGGCTGGGAAGTATCAGGGCAGGGTGCCAGCATGGTTGGGTGTCTGGTTCAGACTGTTGACTTCTTGCTGGGTCTTCATATGGTCGTTGCACATGGTAGAAGAGGTGAAGGAGCTCTCTGGGGCTCTCTTTTATGAAGGTTCAAGTCATGAAAGCTCCATCTTCATGACATAACCACTAATCCTGATTACCTGCCAAAATTCACATCTGCTAATATCATCACATTAGAGGGTAGGATTTCAACATATGAATTTGGGGAGACACAAACACTCAGTCCATAACACACACACAACACACAACACACACACACACACACACACACACACACCCCTTACAGCTTTTTTCCAAACTCAAATGTATTTAGGCAAGTAACTGCCTATTCTTTAGATTTCATTGCAAGGAAGTGCCCTCATAATTTACTTTTGTTTTTATTCTAAATTTAAAAATGAACTTTCTATTTGAAACATCTTGTATTGTGCTAACCCAGGTCTTAATAGAATATTTTCAAAATGGTTCAGTATATTCTACTAAGTTGAAATTTTTTTCTTTCAAAAGAAAACCTGTTCTTCATTTCCACTATTAAATGTCTTTCTTTTTCTACTGATCTACTATCACATTGAGTTTCTGGAAGAACATCACTATCACCTTTGTAGATCCATCAGATTTCCTTGGATGAAGTAGAAGCCCACTTGTCCCACACAATCAAGACCATGGCTAGGTGACTAATTTTTTGAACAAGCTGATCTCAAGAGGACAAAAAACACAAAAGGATTATTGTTCTATGGTGTTCACTTCTGTTGTGATCAATGTCCTCTCTCTGTGCTGCTGTAATCAAGTAAATTGCACAATCTCAGGGCTAACCAGGAATCTGAGAGGACAAAGTGGGGAGGGGGAGGTAAGATAAAGGCTTACAAGTCCAACTTAGTTACAGAAACAGGCCTGGATTGGGATAATTAGCTAATAACCCAAGGTTACATAATGTTAAAAGCTTAGTGTTTGGCATCGGGCCTATATTAAAGTCCTAGCCATACAGTTTGGTGGATGTTTAACCTTTAAAATGTCATTAATTTTTTCTGACACTAACTGTCAAGTGAAGATAATGGCCTTACCTCAGAGACTTGTGAGAATTTAAAAAAAGAAGAAGAAGAAAAAGATGTTTCATGTAAGGAATTAGCATAAAAAGCCTATGTTATGATTTTTTTTTTTTTGGCTCAGTTTGTAGAGAATGGATCTCAGCTAATACTCAAAACAGTCCTACAGGTAGACTCTATTATTACCATCTCTGTTTTATAGACAAATAAGTGTCAAAGTACAGAGAGTGTGAGTAAATTACTGAAGGACACAGAGCTAGTCAGAGTTAGAGACAAAATCTAAACCCAGATACAGAATGGTTCTGGAGTCTGTCTTAACCTCTATACTAAACTGTTCCTCATAGCTCTTTGTTCTGAAAGATCTGTTGAAATAGGAGTTAAAACTGTGATTAGAGTCAGTCAGTTGGTAGAAAACAGTGATAACAGGCAGAAGTCAACTTTAGCACCCAAATAGGCATTATGTGCTGTTATGGGTGATATTTCCATACAAAAATGGACATCAGACAATAGGTCAAAGTCCAGGAAAGACTGGCAGAATCTTTTGGAGGAGGGAATCAAATACTATCCAGTGTCCAGCTCTCATAGAATAAAACTTCAAAGCCATGAATACACATGCAGACAATGTTTCAACTGTAGGATGTGAGGGAAGATATCTTCTCTTTATTGCCCTGCACCTTAAGTCTGATTGATGGAGGAAATGACTTGGTACACATCAGATAGCTACAGACCTCAAAGAAAGAGAATCAAAGTAAGGACAGACACCATCCATAAAATAGCAAGATTTATTGAGACATTTCCCATCAGCAGCATATTTTATACTTTCTTTCCTCTGTTTAGCACTTTATGGTTACAGATGTAGAATATTAGCCTGGATATGCTTGGCTGAGTTTGCTTAACAGCAACATGACTAGTAGTTCCAGATGAGACACAAATGATTATGCTGGCTTGACCTTTTTTATAAACTGCTGAATGCCTATATCCTTTTGTAGAATTTCCACCCTCTCTTCTTAAATTGGACAGTAGCTTGTAACTGCAAAGTTGTAACTAAATTTCCTTTGATTATGGTTCTGACTTCTCAGAAAGTTGTTTCCTTCAGTGGTTGTTAGATACATGGCAAAACAATTCCAGGACCAGGTTGTCCCTGATTTTCCTTGCATAGTCAAGCTGACACTGGAATTCTCTCTTGATTAGCTGCAAAGGGACTAGAAAAAAACAGCTGCTAAACTGAACATCTTTACCCAGTTCATATTTACACCTATGCTATTCCTCTCCATTCCTTTCTTCTCCCTATTCTCCTCTTCTCTCCTCAGATGTCTCTAGATAAGACTCACCAAGACTACCAGCTGATTAACACACACTTCTGTTCCCTGTAGGGCAAACAAGCTGTGGGCAGTCAGCACCAAAACCAGGGACAGCTCCTTTCCCTGGGGCTTCCCAGCCTGGTTCCCAGTTGTGGTTTTACTGCAGGGCTGTAGTTGGTAACTAGGAGGTTCTCCAATCTCCCACCCTCACTGTGGCTTTTAATATTAGAGTCTGTCTGAACTGTTAAGTTTATCTGCTATAATATTTTCAGAGCTCTCAAGATCTAGTGATAGATCAGTAGAGTCAGCAGGCAGTTACAGGAAATGCTTGATCCAGTCTTAAGTTAGCATTTACAAATCAAAGCTTCTCTACTCCTATTTGTTAATCTAATAAATCTCATATGGTTGCTTGGGTACACTCACAATTATGGAAGGGGTGGGGAAATAATAATTTCTGCATCAGTTTTTCAGAGTCTATCCTGTATGAGTTGAATTTGCTAGGCTGAGCTCCTGGAATACCTACCTCACTGTTTCTAGGGTCTCAACAAGTTCTTCTGATGCTTACATAAACTTTTAAGAGGACAGGAGTTACAGTTCCAGTACTGTCTGGACATAACTTAAAAGCTTAAACTGGCAATTCTAGAGTTATCTGAGCATGCATTGGGACATACCTTATGTTTGGGGGGATATTTTAGATAGTCTCTGGCATTCCCATCATCTCAGACTTATATGACACAACTACAAGTGACTGAGTTGGAATGTGGTTCAGATGCAAGGGATGTTACATCTTGGAGAGTCGGTGTTCCCTGGGGAAGCTTAGGGAGCCACTTAAGACTTCATTGCTACTAGAAGATACTCTAGTTTGGGAACATTAGTTTCTCCAAGTATAACACAGAGTACTGAGTTGTTGCTGAGTAATCACTAGATTCTTCAACCTACCTGCCCTAGCTCATGGATAGCTTTGTGTCCTGTCTTAAGGGGATTTCAAGTATTTATTTATCTTTTTCTATCAGAATAATAAAGCACTTGAAGATTCTTTTTAGAATCTCATGCTTAGGTCTAATATATAGATATATACATATATATATGACATATATATATATATGTTATATGATATGACATACATATAATACATATCATAATATCATATATAAATGAAACTAAGCAGGAGCACACCCAGTATGGACTTCATTGGCTAAAAACAGTTTCTACACCAAATGGTTTTCCCAGATTCAATGTGTTCAGCTGAGACCATGGCAGACAGTGCCAAGTGGGCAGACTGACATTTGCTCTCAAATAATACAGGATTCAGTTACGGTAACATGTTTGAAGGAATTCAGAAAATGAGAAGAAGCTAGATACATCAGCTAAAGGACACTGAGTTTATAGTCACGGATCAAGGACTCAGTAGTATGAGTCCAGCTATAAGAATAAGCCCTGTTTAGGGGCACCTGGGTAATGCTACCAGTTAAATATTCAACCCTTGACCTAGCTTAGTCTTGATCTCAGGGTTTTGAGTTCCAGCCCCACACAGGGCTCCACACTGGCATGGAGCCTACTTAAAAGAAAAGTAAAAAGAAAAAAAGAATGGGCCTTGTTTGGCCATATATAGGTTGAGGAGGGAGACACATTTTATCAATCTCAGGAATTCCAAGGAACCTCTAGATCTAGATTCTCCTGGCCAAGGTAAATCTCGATTTAGAAGTATTTACTACTGCTGGTGGATCAAGGCATTTTTCAGGGACAGTATATGTCCAACTATAGGTTACTGTATGTTCCAGAGACCTCAATAGATGGAGAAGGGCCTCCCTTACCATGTACTTTTACTGAAGCAGCATATTCGTATTTGGCCAAGATGTGGCACACTCACAAGTGAGTTTCTTCTGTGAGATATCATGAACTTATTACAAAGTAGGTACTGTACAGCATGGTGATTGTGATCCTAGATTTTTAGGATCTACTCCTAGATAATTCCAGAAATACCACCTAGGGGAAAAAGTTTCTCCTACAGGAATTATACTAATTGTGTCAATATTTTCCATATACACAATGATAACTTCTTCATATGTCAAAATTACTTGAGGTAATGTCTTTGAATGTTTTTACAAATCAGCTGATTCTAACATGAAACCTTCTGTAATCTCAGACATGGTAAGAAAAGGCCAGAACTAGTGAAGGTACATCCATGGAAACTGACTTGACTATAGATGAAGTCTTGGCCAGACAAGCTGAACACATTTTAGAATTATAAGTATAGATACTCTGCCAGACTTGACCTCTGTTTGAAGTCCCTGTGAACCCCAGAAAGAGGAGACACATGGATTTAGAGCTCAAGACTAAAACCAGAGCTCCAATTATATCTTTCATTTCATTGACAAAACAAGGTAAGTTTCCAAAATCTGACAGGGCCAGGAAATGTCTTGAAAAGCATAAGTGGATTTGGAGGGCCTGTCAGTCAGTTAATACTGCAATAAATCTGCATAACAAACCCACAAAACATCACTGACAGAGAACAATAAGCACTTACTTAGCTCATGCAATGTAAGTTGACTGGAAGTTAGCTAATTCAGATTGGACTTGGCTGGACAGTTCTGTTCCGCATGTCTCTCAACATTCTCCTGGGACTAGCATTAGTCTGGGAATGTTCTCATAAATACAGCAGAAGCACAAAAAAGCAACTGGCACACTGGACTTAGCACCCAATGCTATTGCCCAAAACAAGGCTTATGACCAATCCCAAAGTAAGGGGACAGGGAGGCAAACTGTAGACCTTTAATGGTAGAAACTGAACATAGCAAAGATGATGAGTACAGGGAAGTTGATCAGCCACAAAGGTGATCAACAAGCATACTGAAAGACAAGGGACCATATGGGACTTCTGCACAGATGTAAAGATTACCAGCAGACCTGCTTTCCCAAGTCAGAGGTGCCCCTGCAAAATGAATTCCCTTCATGTGATACCTGGCCTCTATTACTACTGACTCTAGAATAAGAAGAATGAATATGGAGTTAAATTTCCTCTGGCCAAGGCATACCTTCCAAAACAGCTCTTCAAGAATGAAATGGTGTTCATATTCCCCTTAAACATTATTCTTTAAATTCACTTAGCATACAACTAATATGTGAATAAGTAAAAATATTCCAAATACCTTACAAATCCTTTATTATCTGGACTCAGAGTGGTACACACTAGTTATTGTACAATATTTACATGGAAAATAAACAACCACTATGTCTTTGCCAGGCTTTAACAATCTGACCATCTGGGTGTGGACAGAATGAACTTTGAAATTAATCTTCAGGGACGTCCAAATGCATTAAATTCTCAGTAGGCTTGGCAGTAATTGTAGAAATTACTGTGTTATGACTACCAAGTAAGAAATCTAGGTCTATCATTTGGATACAATGAAATTATTATAAAATTAAAAGCAATTCAATAAGGCTTTGGCAACCTAATATCATGTCCTTGAATTCTGAACAGTGTGTGAATCCATGCAAATTGGCCTTCTCTAGTATGATTTTGTAGAATCATAGAGGAATTAAGACAACACTTGACATTACTTTGATTTTTGGACCATACCTTAAAGATTGTTCTGTGTCTTCACAAACTTTCGTACTTGTTTTTCTCTTTTATGTGTCTTGCCAGAATATTTTATCTCAGAATATTTAACCAAGTGCAACTCTGCAGCTGTTCTCAGTTAATATCTTCAGGTTAAATCAGTACACACACTGCAAACTAAACTTGCTTGGGGTGTTTGCTTTTAAAGTCAGCAAGTGCATGCACAGCTTTGAGACTTGTATTTTCCTCCCAGCATTCTCCAAATCAGAATGTTCCAAAGAGATCGAATAGGTCATTGCACCTAGAAGAGTGGGCATATATTTCAAGGACATAATCATCATTAAGGAAAAATATGATGCACATTGTGTTGGTTGCCCAGATTATCAATGATTGTTACTAGAAAAAAACGGATCTGCCTGTAAAGCCATAAACACATCTAGAGATCATTAAATTTCATTCTTTAGATAATCCCCTTTATTTTTCTAAACACAGCATGCCACCTAGCCTTAAATAAATATTTAAAAATATTTTCTCTATCATGGCAGCTAACAAATATAAGCTGACCCTATACAGCTAAATTATATGCAGGTTATTCTGACATTTTAATATTTGTTAAAGTAAAAAGTTAGGCCACCAAAAAATTCCACAGGGCATTTGTGACAGTGCAAGCAGAAGTCACAGTGGTAACGAACTCATCAGTCTATGCACCCACTGGCCTAGAGCAGTAGCTTCCACTCTTTGACTATGACACACTGTAAACACACATTTAACATCACAACTCAATACATACGTACTCACATTCTCACACACACATAACTGAAATAATGGTTTTAGGAAATGGTTCTTAAACTCACTATATGATGCACACTCATAATTTTGCTTCTCTATTTCATTATGTTTTCAAATGCTGATAGCAATGTACTGAAAATTATTTCATAGCCCCCTAATAAATTGGGACTTTTTTTGAGTTTTGGAGAAGTTGTACTTTCATGGATGTGAAAGCCCAGGTTTTCTGGAAATCTGACCCTATGGCAAAGCTTTAGTGCTTTGGAAGTTTTATCTCAGGAAGGCAAGAGAGAGGGGAAAAGGAAGAGAGTCAGGGGAAACAGAAGAACACATATAAAATGGTGCCTTACTGAACTGGCTGCAGCTTCATAGGACAGCACAGCTGGTTGTCTTGTCACAGAGGACAGACATCTCCACCAAGTCTGCATGGACCGATCTGTGGAGCATGAAGGAGGAAGGAAAGCTATTAATGGCTAGCTCACTTCCATGTGTATTCTCTACTTGGTCAAAATTTGCTCCATTTCAAACCCCCCCCCCCCACACACACACACACATTTCTGCATTATGTCACCCAGTTCTTCTGGGGCAGACTCTCTTCCACTAAGGTCAGACCTCAAGCTAAGACTGCTGGGGCACTGCTCTTGGAAGAGATGCTGATATCCAGATGTTGCCCCCATGGGTGCCTGAGATGGAGGGATGAATATGACAGCTGGTATTTTAAGAACCTGGAGATGCCTCAAGTTGTCATTGTTCTCTAGCCAGGAAGTGGGATGGGTAGCCAAGGTCCAGGAGTCATATAGGGCTGACCACACCAAAATCAGGGCCACAGTATGTGGAAAAGCACAGATCTTCGAGGTGGAAAACCCAAGTTCATATCCCTCTACCTCCACTTCCCATGTATGTGATATCTATGTAAGTTGCTTTACCTCTTTGATGGATATTAGTACCCTTGCAGAGCTGCTATAAAAACTAGAGATAATGTATAGTTTACTCCAAAAAGACCTTTTATATCTTTTATTAGACTTAGTCCTAAATAGGTTATATTTTTACGCTACTATAAAAGGAATCTTTTTCTTTTCATTAATGCAATTAAATTTATATACAGCAAACTTGCTAAGAATGATTCATTTTAGTTTTTATCTGTAGTTTTCTATTCTCTATACAAAGAATCAATATCTGTTAATGACACTTTTGCTTAGTACTTTGCAATATTAATGTCTTTTTTTTCAGTTTTACTTCCTTTATTAATTTTTTTCAGTCTTCCAAAATTCATTGTTTTTTTTTAAAGATTTTATTTATTTATTTGACAGAGAGAGATCACAAGTAGGCAGAGATGCAGGCAGAGAGAGAGAGAGGAGGAAGCAGGCTCCCTGCTGAGCAGAGAGCCCGATGTGGGACTCAATCCCAGGACCCTGAGGTCATGACCTGAGCCGAAGGCAGCGGCTTAACCCACTGAGCCACCCAGGCGCCCCCAAAATTCATTGTTAATGCATCACACCCAGTGCTCCATGCAATACGTGCCCTCCTTAATACCCACCACCAGGCCCACCCAATCCCTACCCACCCTCCCCTCCAAAACCCTCAGTTTGTTTCTCAAAATCCACAGTCTCTCATGTTTTGTCTTCCCCTCTGATTTCCCCCAACTCACTTCTCCTCAGTTCTACTTTCTGTGCTAGCTAGAGCCTTCAGTACAACATTGAATACACACAAAAATAGGCACACTTGTCTTGTGCCTAATATGGAAGGGAAAACTTACAGTATTTCATTTTAAGATTTTATTTATTTGAGAAAGAGAAAGTGTGAGAGGGGAGAAGGTCAAAGGGAGAAGCAGACTCCCCATGGAGCTGGGAGTCCGATGCGGGACTTAGTCCCTGGATCCCTCCAGGATCATGGCCTGAGCCAAAGGCAGTCACTTAACCAACTGAGCCATGCAGACACTCTCAGTGTTTCATTAAATTTATGTGCTGCACACTTTTAAAAAGTTCAATTTAATCCAAGGATGACAAACTCCTTTTCATTTTTAATGTGCTAAGAGGTTTTTGTGGGGTTTTTTGGGTGAATGGTTTTTGAGTTCTAAGCAATGATTTTTCAGTAAGCATTGATACATGATTAATTTCTTAATCTGTTAATGTGGAGAATAACACTGATTTTTCTCTTTTTAAAAAAATACCCTGCATTTCTAGGATGAGCACAACTAAATATCTATACTGTATTTTTTTTAGACATAATTGAATCAGCTTTCCTAATTACTGTATCTATATTCCTGAATGAGATTCACCAGCAATTTTTCTTTCTTCCATTGCCCCTATCAGGTTTGGGGGTTCAAGGTTACATGAGCACCATAAAATGAGTTGGGAAATGTTCCCTCTTTACCCTATTTTGGAACAGTTCCTGTAAAATTGAAAGTATTTTTTCTCTGAATGTTTGGTTGGGCTCCATGGTAAGACCACCTAAGGCCTGAGTTTTCTCGACTACTTGTCAATTTCATTAGTGGTTAGATGACTTTTCATGTGCTCTATTTCTTCTTGACTCAGTTTCATTATGTTAAATTTTCCTAGGAATTTATCCATTTCATACAAATTTTCAAATTAACTGGCATAAAGTTGTTCATACTATCCTTTAATTATCTCCTTAATGCTGGCAGTTACAATTACGATCTTTGTATTGTTTAGTTGGAACAGTTCTTTTTTCCTGATCAATCTTGACAAAAATTTGTCAATTTTATTAGACTTTCCAAACAACGAAGTTTTTTGTTCATCCTTTTTATTAAATGCTTCTTTTTCCATTACATTAATTTTGGCCCAGATCTTCATTATTTCCTTTCTTCCAAATTATTTGCATATATTCTGTTCTTCTTTTCCTATCCTCTTAATATACCACTCATTGGGTTTTAATCTGTGTTTTTGTTTTAATATAATCATCAAGAGTTAAAATTTCTAACTGCTGCTTTATCAGCATCCCATAGCTCTTGAGAGCAACACTTTCACTATCACTCCATCCTAAATGTTTTCTAACCTCATTATGATATTTTCTTTGACTTGTGCTTGATTTACTTAAATGTATTTTTTTTTAAACAAGAGGGAGTCGCTCTGCAACAATAGTTTCCTTTTTTTTTTTTTTTTTTTTAAGAGTATGAGAGGGTGGGGAGGAAGGACAGAGGGAGAGGAAGATAATTTTAAGCAGGCTCCACATGCAGCTCTGAGCCCCACACAGAGCTTGATCCCACAACTCTGAGATCACAACCTGAGCCAAAATCAAGAATTAGATGCTTAACTAACTGAGCCACCAAGGTGCCCCACTTAAATGTATTTCTTAATTTCTCTCCATATGGAATCTCACTGGTTATCTTTTGGTTATTGATTTCCAGCTTAACTACAGTGTGTTCAAAGAACGATACAGAACTTTGAAAATTATTGAGACTCACTATATGATCAATTTTTACAAATGTCCTTTGTGTTCTTGTACTGAACGTATATTATGCATTGTGTGGGCATGCTTTTGTAGATGGCCATCAAGACATGATTTTTAATCATATTCTTTACTTTGCTTACTGCTTTCCTATCTGTACCATCAGTTTCTGACAGGTATATTAAAACCTTCTACAACTGTGAACTTATTTATTTCTTTATTAGTTCTGTCAATTTTTGTTTTATTCATTTTGTGATATGCCATCAGGTACATACAAATTTTAAATTATTATATTTTCCCAGTGAATTAAATGTCTATTACTAGGGGAAGAGATTAATTATGTTTTATACTTTAAAACACATTTTTGTGATATAAAAATAGCTACAGCATTTTCTTTTGGCTGGACTTTGTTTGATTCATGTTTCCATCTTCCTTTTATCAACCAGTCTAACAATCTTCATATTTTAGCTAAATCATTTATTTCATATAAATTGACATTTTTACTTAATACCTACTATTTTGATAGGTATTTTCTATATATTCTGTTTTTTCCCCATTCCTTTCCTTCTCATTTATTACCTTTTTAAAAATTGATTATTTTTTTTCTCACTTTTATTTTCCTTTGGTAGCTTGTGTAGTGTTTCTATATTTTTTAGTGGTCTTCCTAGAAATTACAGCAAATATGCCATCAAAATCAATGTCTTTACTCCTCATATGACACAATTTTAACTTCAGTCACTTCCCTTCCAACTCAAGTTCTATCATTTTCCAATATATTACTTTTGCTATTTCAGTATTTTAGTTTTAACCTACTTCTCATCCTCTTCTTTAAGTTTACCATTATCTTTGTTCACTTTTCTCTTACTGAATCTGATTTTCCATCTAGAATCATTTTCATCATTCCTGAAATATATCCTTTAGAAATTACTTTAGATAATCTTTTGGAAGTAATCTTGATACAGGTTTGCCTGCAAATGTTAGTCTGCCTTTGTTTTTATAGGATACTCTTACTGAGTTAAGAATTTCTAGGGGTGCCTGGGTAGCTTAGTCAGATATAGTCAAAGGGAACTTAAGGCTTCAGGAGAGTCACACAGATATGGCCAGTTTCTAGAGGTAATTTCTGTGTATTAAGATCATTCTGGGAACTTATTAAAATGCATATTCTGGGGGTGCATGGGTGGCTCTGTCGGTTCAGCTTCTGTCTTCAGCTCGGGTCAAGATCTCAGGGTCTTGGGATTGATCCCCATGGCAGGATTTCTGCTCAAGCAGGGAGCCTGCTTCTCCCTCTTCCTCTGCCTGCTATTCCCACTGCTTGTGCTCTTTCTATCAAATAAATAAATTAAATATTTAAAATAATAGTTTTTAAAAGAATTTATTTTTATTATTATGGTGATTATTGTTATATACTACTGAGAACCTGAGTAAATCTCTCGAGAATTATTTTGAATGAAAAGTCTAACCTCAAAAGCTTAAATACTGTGCTATTCCATTTATATGGTATTCTTAAAATGACAAAATTTTAGAAATGAAAAACATATTATTGGTTGCTAGGGGTTAAGTAGGAACTGGAATGTGGGAGGAAGTAGGTATAACTATAAAAGGGCAATAGGAGGTATCTTTGCAGAGATGGAAACATTCTTTACCTTGACTTCAATGTCAACATCATGGTTGTTGCTACTCTATATGGTTGTACAGATTTTAATATGTTATCACTGGGATAAACAATGTAAAACATATAAGGGATCTCTCTGTAGTATTTCTCACAACTATTGTTGTGAGATTTGGAAACTACAACCACATGAAAATTAATGTTTAATTTAAAAATGACTTTAAAATGCATGATGTATACTACTATTTATATAAAATTAAATATGTGCATACTAAAAAATAATTCCTCATTGGCAATTATTTCTTCTTGGCAAACTGAAGATACCATTTCACTGGCTTCTGGCTTCCATAACTGCTGTAAGAAATAAGCTGTCAATCATCCCTTTTTAGTGACCCATTTGTTCCTCCTGACTGCCTTACAGATATTTTCTCTTTTGTGTTCTCTGGTTTCAAGCTAATGTGTTTTGGTGAATATTCTTCTTTAATACCTGCTTTGGATTCATTGACTTTATGTATCTGAGGATGTATGTCTTTCAATAATTCTGATTCTCCCATTCTTTTTATTGGCTCATTATGAAACTCAAATTAATCTTGTGGCAGATATCTCACTCTCTCCTTTGTGTCTCTTAATATTTTTCATATGCTCTGTGCATTTGTTTTTAAGTAGGGGCTAGCATTTTCCAGTTCCCGTTACATGGAAGGGAGGCAAAGTGCTCCTGTCCCAGCTTTTGGAAAGAAAGTCCTAGTCCTCTGATGGACTTCACATCTGCATTTTGTTTTCTGTCTCATAACTCTAAAAGGAAGCTGAAGCTGAAGGTTACTAAATTCAATAAATATCCTCGAGATAAAACTAAAATTTAGAGAAAGCTAGCTCTCTCGATTTCTTTTTTCACCTGCCTTAATTTTAGCCTGACAAGTCCTAACTTTATCACCTGCTCAGTGATGCTTTTAAACACCATTATATAGCATTTTTAGTAGTTTTCAGTGGGAGGGTTTCCCTGAGTACCTGGCCTACCATATTAACAGAAACAAAAGGCAAAATTGTTTCTGTAAATTTTCAGGTACAGACAAGGAGTTCAATAAAATTACCTGTATTATTGTTAAACTTGATTCTCCTAGCCTAATTAGCATGTCTGTTACTTTCTTTCCTTTGTGGAAGCATCATTCATTAAAAATAATAATAATAATAATAATAATAATAGATGTTTTTAAATCAGTAAGGAACTAATTCTTCATTGGTTTTCCTATTAATAGAATGCCAAGGCTAAGTTCCGAATTCTAGTAATTTGAACCAGAAAAGTAAAAAACCATAGTTCTACATGTGTCCCACGGTTCTCTAATAAGACAGGAAAAAAAACCCAGCTCCTTTATTTTAGGTTTGAAAACAATACCTTTGATCATAAAAACACAGTGAAGAGCTGAAAAAAACAAAACAAAATACAAAATATAGACCAAATTATACAGCAAAACTTTTCAAAAAAAAAGAAAACAAGAAACCTATTTTTCAAGTCATAAATATTAGTTGGTTAATATAAAAAGGAATGTGTTTTATGAATGTGTGGCTGTATCTGATCAAAACTCCAGTATTTGGTGAATGTTGCTGTCTCTGTCTAGAGGAATGGAAAAGAGGTTTGATGCTGTAATTTCAGAACTTCTAAACCAAACAGGGTCACTGTAAGGATACATGCAAGTCATCATAATCTTAAATCACAAAAGTAAATATGAACATGCCTAAATGCCAATATCTCCTTACTATTATCTCTTGCCAAGTTTCTGCTGACAGAACTAATTAAAGGAAAAGTGACATTTTCCACATTTATCTCATTGGTAAAATATCTACCATATGACTAGCTTTTGAAGTGTCAGGATAATGGTAACATTTAACACTTCTCAAGGGAATATGTCAAAGAGAGACCCAAACTGTTACTTAATACTGTTGCCCCTTTTCAGATGCGAAGCTATAATTCCAAGGACAGCAGTACTTCAAGAGTGGCACATCTGTAAAAACAGAATCAATCATGATAGAATAGTTCTTTTATTTGTTTGGTTGGTTTTACCATATTTGTTATATGGATCAAAATGTTATTGAAACCCTAAACTCTTACAGCTCTGAATTATGAAACAGTCATTAGTTATCCTATGGAAGGATATGAAAAGTTATGAACACTTGGATATTTCTTCACAAGTACAGGAACCAAAAGGAAAGAGAAGCTTGGGGTCATGTAAGGTGCATCCCCATTCTCAATGGAGAGATGGCCAGTAAAAGGAGGAGAAGTAAGCCAGTCAGGAGACAGTTTGGAATTAGTGTGAAGTGTACAGACCACTTGTTTGCAAGTTCCCAAAACCAGCCCCAGGAGAGGAACTGATAAATGGAACTAGAAGAGATCAAAAGAGTGAGGAGGCAGACTTCAGACACCTGCCTGTCATATGTGTGAACTTTATTCTAGAGAATCAAAATGCAACAGCAGGACCAGGACCACCATGTACAATCTGCAACAGTTATAGGAGGACAAATATTGGTAACTAGATTGAACACCAGTATGAGTCATACTAAGGGAAAAGCACTAGTTATGCATAATTATATTAAATTTTTGAGAAGCAGATATGATTGCAGAGTTTGCTGATTTCTAAACCTGCTCCTACTCTTAAACCTGAATCATAAGCTAATGGGTGGGGCATTTGAATCATGAGCCATAAGGACTCATAGTTTATCCTAGTTCCAGAACCAAAGTAGGAATTCTGTATTTTAAGTGGGGGGCAATTCATCTTTACATATAATATAAATTGAAAGTTAAACAAGGAACCAGAAAACATTCTTTAAAGAATGCTTTCCAATGGCAAGATTTCATTTCTTTTGATGGCTGCACAGACCTGTACCCCTGGGGATAAAAATATATGTTTATAAAAAATTAAAAATTATATTAAAAAAAAAAAGAATGCTTTCCAATGTACATAAAGTCCTTAGCTTTTCACTCTCTAACACTGCTTGCTGTTGAACCAACAGTATTATAAAACCATTCAGTTTAGAAGAACAAATAGGAGCTGATACCTAAAGTGTGCCAAGAAGTCTTCACAAGACAGACAAATAAGACATGATCCTTACCACTGGAGAAAACATTCTTTATCAAGAGGCCATAAAGCCTCTTAAAAGGAGCCTTGTACAATTTCTTACTTTTAGTATTTAGTGTTTATATCCATGTGACTCTAAGACATGTAGTCACAAGGCAGAGGCACCATAAATGTTATTAAATGAAAAAGTACCACTCATTTGGCCTATGTATTAGTTTTCTATAGCCACTGTAACAAATAACCACAAATTCAGCAACTTAAAACAATAGTCACTATCTCATAATTCTGTGGGTCAGAAGTTCAGCATAATATCTCCCCAGGTATCTCTACTAAGAGATCGTGAGGCAGAAATCAAGGAGTTAGATGGGCTGGGATTTAATCTAGAAGTTCTAGGGGAGATTCCACTTTGAGGTAATTTCCCTGCTGATGTAGGACTAAGATTCTCATTTCCTTGACATGTGGCCCTTTCGTCTTCAATCCAACAATAGCACCTGAAATCTCTGACTTACTCCTCTGCTAGGAGGCAGAGAAAAATGTCTGCTTTTTAGGGTTTATGTGATTATATTAGTCCTGCCCCAAATAATTCAGGATAATCTCCTTATTTTAAGTCTAGCTGATCAGTGACCTTAATTATATTTGTAAAGTCCCTTTTTCTATGTAACATAATATTCATAGGAGTAACATCAGAGAACCAAAATGTTCTGCCTACCACAAATCATTTGATTCCAAGTGATATAAATTATAGTTTAAGCCAAAGGGGAGCTTATTGACTACCTGGGAAATTAGGAAATAATGCTGCCTTCATCCAGGGCAAAACCATGCCTGAAGATTTAGAACTCTGAATCTATCTCTCAGCTTTGTCCCCTGGTGGGTATGGGGGTAGGGCTTCATTTTCTCCTACTGTAGATGGATTTGCTTCAGTTCCTATTTTCTATGTTCCCAGATTAGTGACCCACAGAAAAAGGGAAATTTTCTATTCTGAAGTCCACTCAGAGCCGCATTTTCTGGACTTTGAATTTAAGCAGAGTATTTCAGTAATGGGAAAGTGGTTGGTGCTCATTTATTCTAATACCATAATAACTCATTTTTATACTGAGACCCACTATATCTCTTGGAGCACTCTGGGTCATGACCTTTCCTGACTCTTACCTTCTTGCCCTCCTATAGTAGATGCTGTGGTACCCCATCTATATCTCTTTTACCAGCCGGTGTATTTACTACACAGACTCTAACAGCTTTATACCTGCAACTTTCTCCAGAATATTGCCCTTGACTGACTGGGATATCTCATTCAGAAATGCCTGGGAGGGTTCAGTATCCCCCACTCCAAGGCAACCAATGATTGAACAATAGGGAGGAATGAAAGTCCAGTCTAAAATACACACTTCCTAACTAAACACAGACTTTACCTAAGACCACATCCTTATGTAGCTCTTTGTTTTTACCTAGACTACTTTCTTCAGTTTCTTACAAGTTTTCCTGAAGAGCAATCCCTCAATAAACCATGGGAACTTCAATCCCCATGTCAGGTTCTGCTTTTAGGGAACCTACCAAAATACTTCCTGACTTTAACTGCCTTGATACCCCACCCAAATTCTCATTTTTGTTCACCTCACCCAGAGTTCATTTCTATTGCCTAAAATCTAAGAATTCCAACTAATATGCTAAGAATAGGGAGAGGGAGGAGAGGAGAGAGTGCTTCATGACCACACCACCACTAGGGCCACATAAAGTAAAAAAACAGGTTGTGGTGAGAAAGTTAGTTATTTTTGAGTGTCTTAAATCCCTGACTAGTTCGTATAATTCAAGAGAGCAAGAACCATGTGCTAATCACCTTTTATATCTTCCAGAGCATGTAGCATAAGGCCTTGAACAAAACAGATGTTTAATAAATATGAGTGGATCAATTTCACAAAGGTAAATTCTCTAAAGTGATTATGGCTTCAAAAGATAATGTGGAAACAGGTCTGTTGGAAAGGAATGAAAGTGTTTTTCTTATATGGGTCACATTAATTATAATTAATATTTACCTAGTAAATTATAGTTCACAAAGTTCATCTGCATATATTATTTAATTTACCCATTTCAACAATCATGCAATTTTGAGTTTTAATAATAACCCCACTTTACAGATGACCTTCAAGGAAGTAGACTTGCCCAAACAGCATATTTCATAAACATTTAACAAGAACATCTGCCCCAAATCCTGTATTTCTTCTTCTGAGCATGATCTCCCTGGCAAAGCGGGTCACCCACACACACCTACATGGTCTTGTATTTTTCCAGAAAGGACCTAGTGCTTGTTGTTCTTGACACCTGAGATGAAAGAGAGTGACTAGACTGAGGTGATGACAAAGTATGTGGTGCTCTGCAGTCTGTCACTTTTTTTCAAAAAGGAGATTAATAGCAGCAAAAAGTCAAGCCATAGAGGATGCCTAAATTATGTGTGGAAGACAGCAAGGGACAAAGCAATCAGGGGTATAGGAAAAAGCAAGGAAACCTTTGCCCCATTCACAGCTTTCAGTCAGATTTTATTATTGCTCTCTTCTCATTCCTGGCATCTATTGTTTCAGCTGGTGAACACTCTGAGTTTCTCCCCCTGCAGAAAAAAGCAAAGCCAATCCAATTTTTCTTCAATTAAAAAGTTTCACTCACATTCTTTAAAACATAATTAATGAGAATGGTGTGTGGCCACTTCCAGACCAGGAGCCAAAACTTTTCCTTTAACTATTAGGAAAACACCTCTCACCCAGAGAGAGAGCCCCCCCCCCAACTTGTTCTCAATGTCAAAAAGCAGAGAGTGAGAACAGGTCATCTGTCTCCAGTCTATAAGTATCATATGGGCCCCTTGTCTGGTCCTTGGGATCTGACAAAACACAGAATTTATCTGATTAGTTGTTGGAAGATTCTCTGCAAACCTGTTTGAAACTGTCTGCTTGCTGGAGCTTCCACATTCACACTGATGGTGTCTGATTTTCCATCCTTGTTTTTAATAAAACTTTCCAACTAGGGCCACTGATATCAAGCTAGTTGATTCTAGGGCTGTTAGGCTTCATGCCAGCTGAAAAAAACAGGCAAACCTTTCCTGGGTACGACATTTGTCCTGTCAGCCCACCATCCACCTAAAGACACCAGAAGTCACTCTTCTTGCCTGGCAATGTCCTCAATGTCAGCCAGAAGATCCTACCAAGTAGATTCCAAGCATACACAGAAGACAAAAATCATTCTCCTTGATATATTTGTCCTTTGACCTAGAATTTTAAAGCACCTTCCCAAGAACCCAAAAATGAAATCTTCCTCCTAAGATCCCATTTTATTGGCCAGTATTCTTCCAGCCAAAATGGTGTCAGTCACGCATTTGCTTACATTCTGATTTAAAGGTCAAAGAAGTTAAGGGGTGTACTCAAAATCATCCAGGGGCTCAGCAGTCAAGGGTAGAGTTTCCTGTCCACACTACCCTTCCTAAGTCTTAGCATGGTTGTTTACAAAGACTATTTTCTTTGAAAGAGCTTGTAAGTTTTTTCATAAGTCAAATCAATAATCTTAGTGCCAGATTCCAAATATAGGGACACTTCACCACTTTTTTTGTCTTTTATCTTCTCTATTTAAGAAATTACTACTTTTAACTACAAGAACATCTAATGATGTTATTTCATGGAGAGAGGATGTAGGGTTGAGGAAAGGGAAACTAAAATCCATTGGTGGTCCCAGTAAGAAAGTAAAGACCTACTCAAAGTAGAATAATTCAGAGGGAGGTATTTCAGCAAGATAATTCACTAATGCATGGATTTAGGAGTTACAAAGGTGAGTGCAATAACCTGGGGACAGTGACAGCTGAGGTTTCACCACCAGTGGACCAGAAGAGAAAGGAAAGGAAGCAGTTACCAGAATTCAGCAAGAGAGTTCTGTGTAGTCCACTATCTTGTCAACAATTTTGATGTTTTGGTAGAGGAACACAGCCAGGTCTCACAGGGAAGGGGACAAGGAAGCATATCCCTGAGCTATCATCCCCCTCACACAGCTTCCTGCAAGGGCTTCCCTTTGGCCAAACCTGAAAGAAAGCCTGCAGTCTTGGAAGCCCTGATGACATAGTTCATACAGCTCAGCCTCTCATGGCTGACAATTTTGCTAGGTTATGTGATGCTTGCAAACAATAATAACAAACTGTGAATAGCCTTCCTGATATGTACCAGGTACCCCTACTTTATTTCTTCTAACCCCTCCACCATCCTCTATTACAGGCATTTTATATCAGTCTTAGAGATGTGGAAAGTGAGGTTCAGAGACTTTCAATAACTTGCCCAGTGTTGTCACACAACTGGTAAGTGCCCTTCTAGTTTTGAACTTCATTCTGTCTACCACCAAAAGAACTATTCTCTCTGGTATGTCCCATAGCATGTTAAGTACCCATCATTGTATTTAGTACATAATAAGTTTCAGTAAATGATAGCTTGGCAGATAATACCATTAATGATAACAAAAGAGCTGCCTCTTATCATGCAATCACTATGTGCTATGTGCTGTGCTAAACCCTTTATATATCTCAGTTAATCTTTATAACCACCAATAGATTTTGTCCAAGAAAAAAAATTTCACTTATCACTGGGGAGATGCACAAATTTTTAATCATGGGCTGTGTTAGCCATTAAAATATACTTCTCAGATCTCCTTCTTCAGGAGCATAATTGACTAAGAGTCCAGGGCTGCATTCTGAAATCTCACTACTATCTTTGCTCTGAGGTCACAATTTCCACCTACTCCCAATCAATGACCGAGTGCAATAGGGACACTAAAATCGGGCCCTCTCCTGGGAGATGTCAGATTCCTCTGATAAATAACTTTGGCTTGAAGACTTCTCCGTGGCCTCACCAAACTCTTCTTAAACTTGCAGTTTGGTCTAAGATGTTTCTGGCCAAACTTCATTACAGGTCAGACATGCATTATAGTCTGAAGTTTCTCCCAGGCTTTCCCAGCTTCTTCCCCTTTTTTTGTTCACAGGCATTTACCCCTAAAATTTGCTTACAAGTTTAATTCTGCCTTGGTATCTTTTTTTTTTTTTTTTTTTTTTTTTTTTTGGGCAGATCTGTTTCTTAGCAGACCCTGCTAACACAGTAGTCTCACTGAAATTATAGTCTCAAATATACTGTTTTATAGACAATTATTGAGTATCTGTTGTTTACAGAGTTGTATAAAAGATAACTTAATTCAGTACCTATCTACAAGTAGCTTACAGTCTAGCAATACATGTGGTATGTCCAAAGATATGCTGTTGCTGGTTACCTGATATGCCAGAAGGAGAGACCATCATGGGTGGTCAGATTCCATCCTTTTGTGTTTTGTTCTATTATCAGTGGGAATTCCATGCATGTTCCCTGGCAATGTGTTTCTTTGAAAACGGTTCTAAATCCAATATCAAACTGTGGTTTTTTTAAATTATAAGTGGAAATGGCTTGGCAGAAAGAAAAAAATGAACCAGCTGTCCTTGTCCAACTGTTTGAAATATGGATTTTCCAAGTATCCATTCTTTCCACTGTTTTTTTTTTTTCCCCCAACAAAGACCCCACAAAATATGTTTACACTCAGGAAATCCTCCATTCCTTTGAGGTAAATGAAGGCAGAAACAAAGTCACTGACCTAAAGCATTCCTTTTATTTATAGAACAGTCTACTATCTATGTGCATCCCCCCACCAAAAAAAAAAAAAAAAAAAAAAAAATCTTTCCCTGAGATTTTCTTATGTAGATATTTAACCAGTATTCTTTTCTTTCCTCATAAAAAGCTTTGGGATGTATAGATGTATGTAACACACACACACACACACCAGAAACACACAAAGAGAAAGATAATTCTGGTTGCCTCTCTTTTTGAGTCTGAGAATTTAAAAATGGAAGACAATTCCAAATTTCTATAATTTTCTTGCCAGAGGGAAATCATGGGATTTTATGTTCAAAAAAATAGCCATGAAGTCCTAAAAACTAACAAGCACCTTTTTAACAGGCATGAGTCTGTAACAACTGATGAATCATTCTGGAGGCAGGATGAAGGGTGATATAGCTCACTTTAGTAACCTCTAGTTATGCTAAATTAGTTTAGTGATTCAACTGATTTCTCTCCTTTGATATGTTATTGAAAAACAAACACATAAAAATTTAGTCAAACTCAGGGCACCTGGATGCCTCAGTGGGTTAAATCCTCTGCCTTCAGCTCGGGTCATGATCCCAGGGTCCTGGGATCGAGCCCCCGCATCAGGCTCTCTGCTCAGCAGGGAGCCTGTTTCCTCCTCTCTCTCTCTCTGCCTGCCTCTCTGCCTACTTGTGATCTCTGCCTATCAAATAAATAAATAAAAATCTAAAAAAAAAAAATTATTCAAACTACTGAAGGGAAAGAAAGCCTCCAAAACTTTAAGATGTCTTCCCATGGACTGAGGTACCTCTGTTTATACTGAAAACAGCCTACCAAATGTAAGAGGTTAATGGAGAAAGTCTCTGTTTTCTAGGGCTCTTTAAATGATCTGGCCACAGGTCTTCAGTTATTATATTTGTGGCATCTAGCTGATTCTGAGAATCCCAGCATGAGTTCTGATAAGTACTCAAAGAAACATGGGTCTCAAGTTGTTATCCCTTCAACAACTGAAGGGATCTCAGTGATATCTCACCAGCCTGACCAGTCAGAGGTCTCTGTCAGTTGCCTGGCATGCAGGACACCTATTTAGCTGAAGGAGCAGAATCTGCTCTATCTTAGGTTTCACTCCAAATAATCACCCTTATTTGAAAATAATTCTTGACAGAAATAGAAGAAAAATAAGAGAGTGTTGAAAACAATGAAATGAGTAAAATTTCATGAACTTTATTAAATCTCAAGAAAAGCCTTTGTCTTTTACAGAACCTTGTCTCCCTTCTCTGTGGTCTGTAAACTTTCACGGTCCTAGCACATACAGTAGTTCCCCCATATCTGTGGGGGTAATTTCCAAGACCCCCAGTGGATACCTGAAACCTCAAATAGAATCAAACCCCACATATACTATAAGTTTTCCTATACATACATACTTATGGTAAAGTTTAATTTATAAATTAGGAGTAAGAGATTAATAACAATAACTAATGATAAAAGAATAACTATAGTATACTATAATAAAATGTATGTGGAGTAGTATGAATAAGTAGAGGTAAGAATGACCCATGCATGGACTGACCAAAGCCCACACTCTGCCACATGCCTGTGTCCAGTGCTTATGTCCACTGCTGTCACCACCATGCCCAAGAGAAAGTCTGAAGGAAGATGCTAAAGGAGATAGAGCCAATGGGAAAGATGAGCCACAGAGAAGATCTGCAAACTTATCTCCTAAACCTGTTCCTCCAAAGCCAGAGCCTAAACCTAAAAAGGCCCCTTCAAAGAAGGGAGGGAAGGTACCCAACGGGAAAAGAGGGAAAGCTGATGCTAGCAAGGGTGGGAAGAACCCCACCAAACAGAGATGCCAAAACAGACCAGACACAGAAGGCTGATGGTACTGGAGACACTACGTGAAGCATGTGCAGTTTTGATAACTGTGTACTTCTGATGTCTCTACGTTTGAAATACCATTTTTTATCAAGTTTTATAAAAATGCAGAATATTTTTGGTGGGTTTTTTTTTTTTAGATTTTTTTATTATTTATTTATTTGACAGAGAGAGATCACAGGTAGGTAGAGAGGCTGGTAGAGAGAGAGGGAAGCAGGCTCCCTGATGAACAGAGAGCTGATGTGGGACTCGATCCCAGGACTTGGAGATCATGACCTGAGCCGAAGGCAGCGGCTTAACCCACTGAGCCACCCAGGCACCCCTGGTGGGTTTGTTTTTTTTTTTTTTCAAGCTATGTTGTTAGCTACAGAACATTTCATTGCTATCTTGGGGAGAGGGCATATGTCACTAATAGAATAGCTCCAAAGCTAGATTGATGCAGGAGAGAAACACCTTTCCTTTCTGGTTTTGAGAAACTTCCTCTTGGTTCCCAGGAGGAGGAATTCCTTGGTGTTGGTTCACATTAGCCACCTTGTCTTATGGTGTGGAAAAACTAAGATTCATTCTTGTGTCCTCTTTGCTCTCTGCCTTCAGCATAGATTTGATTCTCTTAAACCCAGAGACCTGTTGGAACCTGATGCCAAGTAAGGTTCCCAGTGTGTCAGGTAATCTGGAATTTCCAGTATCAACCACTGGTGTCAACCAGTGTCAACCTTAAAAGACTTCTTTTCTTAGCTTGTGGATCTTCAGATTGATAAATCTGCCATTTTCACGTCATTTCCTAAAAGTCAGGGCTGGCTTGTGAAATGTGTTGAACAACATGCCAAATGTGAACTGTCCGCCCTCACTCTAAACTTTCCCTGCTCAGAGCATCACATGAAGACTTCATGGGGTTTTATGATGGCTTTCTGATTTTGGTAGTCCACTGAAGAAGGGCATTTGAAAGCTGCTGTATACTCTTTTTTTAATTAGTTTCAGAGGTAGAATTTAGTGATTCATCAGTTGTGTACAAGAGCCAGTGCTCATCACATCACATGTCTTCCTTAATGCCCATCCCCCAATTATCCCTTCCTCCTCCCCTCCAGCAACATTGTTTGTTTCATAGAGTTCAGCATCTCTTATGGTTTACCTCCCTCTCATTTTCATCTTTTTTTATTTTTCCTTCCCTTCCCCTATATTCATCTGTTTTGTTTCTTAAATCCCACATGAGTGAAATTTGTTATATACGCTTAACGATTGACTGTCCATGTCCTGCCTGAAATACCATGATTGTTTATAAAAAATATCTTTCATAAGGATGGATACTTTTTTTTTGGAAAAAAAAAAGTTGCATGAACATGTCTCCTTTTCTCAAAATACTGTATTGTATTCACACATCCTGTGATGATGTGAGATGAGAAAATGCCCACGTGATGAGACGAAGTGAGGTGAAAGATGTAGACACAGTGATGTAGCATTCTGCTACTCATGACCTCATGAAAGGAAGACAGAAGAAGGATCACCTGCTTCCAGACAGAAGCTGACTGCAGGTAACTGATATTGGGGGGGTGAGGAATGGGGAGAGGGAGGCGCAGCAGGAAACTACTGTAATTTAGTCCCAATGTTTTTTTTTTTTTAAGTGAGCTATTCTTATCTTCCTTTACCTTGAGTGTAGGAATCAGCATGTGTGTCCATCCCCATGATCTATCCCACTCAGGAAAATATGCAGTGATTTGCACATAAACCAATAAATAGAAAATGAAAATTGGATGGCCTAGGAAAAATAAATCAATTATTTTTGCTTTCACATATATTTTAACTTTCTGGACTACTGGTGATCAAATTAGTAAAAGAGAAATATTTCAAAAATTCACAAAGTTCTTTTCTATAATATATATTATAGAATATAATATATATATGTGTGTGTGTGTGTATATATATACACATACACAGATACAGACATTTGTAAACTGAACAATATTTGTCTTTAAATTTCTATGACCAAACTATCTATGTGACCACAGAATTGTTAACTGGTTGTTTTTGTCAGGTAGAGTCTTTTTTTTTTTTTTTTTTTTTTTTAAATCTCTTTCTTTCCTGGCTCACCTTCTTTCCTTAAGTCTTTCTGGGAAATTTCCCTTTCAGATTAGGTCAAAAGGCCGTGGACTTTCTACTTTCTGTGAGACAGCCCTCTGGAGGAAAACACTAACTGACCAGGATGGGCAGAGATAAGATTCCCCTGAGGAATATAGCTGAGCTTCAAGAGGCATTTCCCAGGGTTATATGACATGACATTTCAAGGTGGTTAAGTCAGAATTGTAGCAGTTGGAAGGAATCAAGATTCTAGCAGGAAGGTTAAAGCACTTAAGAGCTGAGGCAGCGGTGATCAGAATTTAAGGGGCCATCTGGGAAGCAATTCTGACTCCACAAGCAGCAGTCTCCAGCCTACCCTTTTTGTTTCATGCCCAGAATTTTTGGAGCCGAGTTGATAAGAGGAGAAGCTGTGCAGGAAGAAAGTGCTTGCCATGCCAGTGGCTTTTCTCTTCCTTTTATGCTCCTTAACTCAGCAACAAGCCATAGTCCTTATTAAGCACAAATACAACAGGGGTCATTTTCACCTGACAAGAATTGCACTCTGTAACTGAAAGCTATCATACACTTTTGCTAGCACATTTAGTATTACTAATGACCTGGAATACTGAAAGATTTTTTTCCAATCCCTCAGACAAAAACAGAAGTGGCCACATCAGTTAGGCAGCACTACAGAGAATTTTGAGCATCTGGATATTTAAGTAATTAAGATGGCCCAGAATACTTCAGTCTATTATTAAGTGCAGACCAAAAAACGAAGTAGCTTCCACAGTTCACAGATATATCCCCTGCCTTATCTTACTTGAGTATTCTGCAGGCTGAGCACTGGACTCAGAGTCCCAAGAACTGCAAATGAGCCCTGGTATCACTTACTATTTTGCAACGTGGGCAAATTACTTAGTCTCTTCAAGCCTGATTTTTCCCATCTACAAAACTGAATTATTTTTATTTGCCTTAGACAAAAGATCTTGTAAGGCTCAAAAGGGGTCATAGATTTGAAAGCATCTTACAAATTCTAAATCATGATGCAAGAGATGTTGTTAAAGGAATTAGCTAGTAGTGGGGGTCCTTTGCTGATCTTTGCTTGAGTTCCATTAACCATCTAACATTTGGGTGGTCCTGACCTGACCACTATGCAGTCCTCAGGCAGACCTTTCATTGTCTGAATCCAGTATTGGGTGGAGCACAAATGAATTGAAATCAAATCAAACCTGCGTTCCGCTTGTTCCTGACAGACCTCCTGGTAATTAGCATTCCAGAATTGTTTTCAAAGATGAGAATTGCAAGAGAAATAAAAATCACATGGCTTTAGGTCCCTAAACTATAGGGAATTGTCTTTCCCATGTATTCTGTTATTTTGGACCATCCAAATTAAATGATATCAGTTTATGTATTCCGTAAGAATCTACATAAATATTCATGTTCTTTGCTCAAGTTCTAAAAAACTGTAGGGAAAAATTTTCCCTTGCTCCTTGGATCTCAGAAAAGATGTTTTAGCCTTCCTACTAAATCATTTCAAATTATGTTCCGTGCCCACAGTGTGCATTATATATCCTGCCAGTCAATAGCTAGACTGCAAGGGCACTCATCCAGATTCTCATTTTTACATAAATGGCTTTAAAACACGTTCTTTATATTACATCCTAATCTCATGCTGGCCCAGCAAAATATACATGATTCAATACAATGCAAATAATATTATGATGAGAAAAAGTTACCAAGGAGTCAAAATGGTGTTATAAAGACTTACTATAAAATCCATATGCTCACTCTGAAAATGTTCCAAATAAGCCCTAGAAACTGACAGTTTAATGTGGTACTGAAAAGGTCAGATCAAGAAGCAGGAAGGCTCATGAAACCAAAGCACATGCAAAAGAAATAGCCAAACGAGTATCATGACTCCCATAAAGAATTCCATATAACATGAGGTCCAAATTTCTAGTACCAAACTTAATTTACTTCTGTTCATATCAGAGACAAAATGTCTTTTATGAGAAACACTGGAAAAGCAGAGAAACGTAGCTATCGTGTTTTGCGCTAAATCTAAATCAATGGAAAATATAGCCACAAAATACCTTCCTTAGAATAAATGTGAACACCTACATTTTAAATCTTCCCACATACCAAAATTTTACATGTCCATCTGCCATTTAATTCAGTTGTCTGATGAGAATTCTCCATGTGCATCACACTTGACTATGTTTTCTATATAGTTTGCAGCTGGCTTTCTAGAATAATGTTTCAGGTATGATTATTGGTTTATATAATCTTCTGGTGTTTTTTCAGAATGTACATCTTAAATAATTTTTGCTTACATAAGTGTAGCTTCAAATATGCATCTTTTAAAAAAAGATTGAAAGATTTGCCAACACCTTCTAATTCAAACTTCTGGCCTATCACACCATTCCTGTATTGTATCACATTCCTATAGTCCAGATGGAGAAACTGAGGCAGAAAGGGGAGACTCTGATCCAAAATATTCAGTGATTGAGTCCAGCAAAAGAACTCCTGTTTTCAAATTCCTTTTATTATATTAGTTTTCTTAAGTTGCCTTAGAAGATCTTCCTCCAGGCATGATCAGAACTCTGACAAACAATGAACTACTTTGAAAAACAACAAATTGTCTGCTGGAATGCCTTCAAACTGGCATATGTGAAATCAAAAGCCAATAGGACCAAATAACCTTCGCTCAGGCTGCATGACCATTCCAACAGTAAAACTCTGAAACTCAAACATGCAACCGTTCAGAAAAAAATAAGAGCTTCAACATTTCTCTCAATCCAACATAAATCAAAACAAACAATAATGGTCATGAGAGGCTTCAAAACCATCCTGGACAAAGCAAATCACTAAGCTCCAATGTAAAATAATTGCAGACAAGCTCTCTTCTCTGAATCAAGCAGCAAACCCAGGGGAACATATCCCTTCCTCTTCTACTTTTCCCACCAATAGAGCCACCTAATCAATGTGAACTGGGGGTATACCCACTCCAGGGGGAAGTGGAATACAACCCCCACCCTGCATTTAAATTATAATAGGGGCCAACAAAATATTTGATCACATATTTTTTGCATTGAGGGAAAACACAAGAAAATCAAAAAGGAACACAGAAATCATAGGCAGAAAGCAGGCTAAGCCAGCATTCTCCTAACTCTAGAACGAGAACTTGGAACAATGACAGGGAAAGATTGAATTTTGAGGATACTTTGGCTTGTGGCTACTGCTAAGTACCCTTATATTTTGATTCAAAAGCTATTTATTAATTCTCATAGCAACACTAGTAGCAATGTGCACTTAGGAATTTGGCCTTCCTTTTAAAATCCAAAATTGATAGACTATTTCTGTCTCAAAAATATAAAGTGAGAATCAGTAAAAGACAAACAACAGTGTCACAGCAATCAGTTATAAGTCAGCAAAAATAGTAACAAAGGAAACAAAAATCCTCACTTGCTAGCTGAGAGACACCACTCCCTCCCTTCAATAATGTTTGTTACAGTATAGGTATAATTTTATGTTTATGTTGCAATTACTTCATGACAAGTTCTTCCTCAGTCTAGGAGTCATTTTGGAAATGTTTTGAATGGTGAAGTGTGTTTTGAATCATTCAGGAATTCATAGCAAATTAAAGTATACAAAACTAAATTTCATACATCTTCTAGACCTATTTCTAAACTGAGAGTCATTCAAAGAAATTATGTGTTCATGTATATTCCATCTGTTACAAATTCATGACTTTTTGAAAGGAAAATGTTTATAACCGGCATAGAATCATAGGCTTGTAAGCTAAAAGGCTTTGGAGACCACCTACTACAGTGTACTCAACAGAAAAGGAGATGGGGTTAATAGGCCAAACCCTAACCTTCAACATGACAGTTTCAAATAGAAAATAAATCTATTAAGACATTACCAATTACTTTGTAAATCATATTGCAAGCTATGACATTAAAGCCTTGTTCCAATCCTTTCTCACTAACTCCAAAAGAGAAGTCAGATTTGATATTTTATTATTTCCTAAATATAAGAAGCCATATGTACACACAGCAAGCCCTTTATAATTCTGATTTTCATATATTATTTGTATTTTTTTATTCCTGATGATAGCATTTTCAAAATTGTGAGTAGGAAATATGTGTTTGTCTTTAAGAAATATCGTGTGCACAGAGGAAATTTGAGAAGGTGCCTCTCTGTAGCCTCAGCAGAGAGCAAGAATTAATATTCATGGTTGCATGTAATGAATTTTCACTGTCAAAATCATTGTGACATTTCAAGGGGAAAAAGTTCCACAGTTTCTGAATAGCTATAGTGAATGTACAATTTATGATATTACACCAAGTGATTTATACTTTCTTCCTGCAAAGAGAATAAACTGAATGGGTGGGTGACAGCAAACGTATCAAAATGGGCCATTTCCTGGATCTCCTTTCACTCTAATTGATAACTAGTCTTTTATGCCAAATAAACTCAGATCTTAAGAACCCTTATTTCGGTAGTTAAAGGGCAGATACAAAACAGCCTGATTCTTGCCGATCCTTCAAAATTTATCTGTTAAGGAACTGCCGAATCCTAAACTTGAGACCATCTTGTTCAACATCTTCGTTCCCAAAATGAGAAACCTCCATCTAGAGAGACAAAGAGCCTCGCTCAATGCCCCAGACAATAAAGTATGGTTTATAACTAGAACTCCAAAGGCCAGTGTTCCTGATTGGCTCTTCTGAATGATAAGTGCAATGAGACAACATAAGATAAGTGGCTAGGGGGCTTCCTCCTCAAATCAGAATGTGACCTCCATGTATACTCACATCTTTTCATCTGTCATTTCTGGTTGGTACTCAACTATCCCATTGAGTTGATATTCACATATTTATAAAATAAACCTAAATTCAACTCCTCTAGACTATTACTACTTAAAACACACATTTTGTTTCTTCAGACTCCGAAACCTTGCTCTTAAAACTTTCACGTAAAAGTCTCATCTGTAATTTAAAGATATCCTACATCCGTCTCCCCCAGGATGATTTCCTACAGGCTTCAGCCAAAAATGGAAACTTCTAAGCCCTAGGATATCCCACTCACACCTCTTCTTTAGCATTTGTCACATGCTTCTTCTCTGTAGTGATGTTTTCTATGTGCATTTCATCTGCCCCACCTTGTCTAAAACACTTTAAAGTTAAGCCAGGACAGTATTCCTCCTTCAGTTACAGTCTTAAAGCACACCATTTATCTTTTGGGGAAGCCTATCAGCCCCTGTGAGATCACAGGGACTGATGTGTATTACAGTGAATTATTTATGAATCTGGATCCTGCAATAAATTAAGAAGCCCTCATTCTTTGGGGTTATGTTTGTTTTTAAAAGCTCTCATTACACTTAATCTATTAATTAATTAATCTTTATGGACTTTTACCCTAAAAATCACCCGGTCTGTACAAAATCGTACAATAAAAACTACGAGGCTTCTCTTGGTATGGGGTTAGGGGTACAACTTCAAAAAAAAAAAAAAAGACAGTATTAAAAAAGAGATAGGAAATAATAAAAACAATGATAGCATAATTTTATACATAAGTGGTTAAGAAATACATAAATACAATAGATATGGCAAAAAAAAGACCTGACATTTGCTTGAGGAAGTGGGCATCAGAAGCACTGTCGCTTGTGAGTTATTATAAAGTGGTAGAAGGAGGGTTATCTGGAATCAGATGGAAAGTTTAACACCAGATGTAGACGGGTGTGGCGCCTAACGCACACAGAGAACTGAGGTCGTTGGAGATGTATGAGGTGTCTATGTTTTGTGTTTTCCCAGGCAGCTTGGTTCAGCTGGGTACAGTTTCCTGCCATCCCTTAGTATTTCTTGCAAAGGAAATTGTGCATAAGCCAAAGCAAAATTCATGTTATGCTCAAAGTGTTCCCTAATATATCAATTGCACTGGAACAAGTTCACATTTTTAAAGTAAAGTGTTATAACAGAAGTGACTGCTTATGTACCTTTAGATGCCAGCGCTTTCATTCCTATGGATTAGATTTCCAGGATAAAGATTGATGGGTTGATGGATTTGTGTCTGTGTTTATTTTGTTTTGTTTTGTTTTGTTTTCTTAAATATTGCCAGATTGCACCCCAAACAGTTTTAACAAGATATTTTCTATTTTCACAACCTTAGAGAAAACAATTCAATCCCATACCATACATCCCGTGTTTTTCTCAGTTTGAGATAACAACTGTGTGACTGAGTGAGATTTCCAGGAAAGGATACTGGATCCTGCTTTGTACTAACCAAAGCAGCCAAATGGTTAACTTAAAAGAACTAAGCTTTTCCTAGGACAGCTAGGGAAAAGAGCTACTCCTACTCATCTGCCATTTACCTCCATCTATATAACTCAGGACAGAAAGAAGATTCTTAGAAGATACTTCAGACCCCAAGGTACTTTTTAAAATAACGTTTTTCAGGTTATAAAAATTTGAAGATTCTCTTTGGGGCAGTGCTAAACATATTTTAAAAAGAAAGGGAAAATAATATTTACTTATGACTCCACCAGGTGGAGATAGCCAATTTTAATATATTGGTGAAATCTCTCATCTGTTGACATAATGACATTTAATTCTACCTTTACTATTTTCATGTCACAATTATTATTAAGGTATTTTATAATTAGCACTATATACTTGTACAATACCCCATTTTATAATACATCTTAAATTTAGACATTTTTCTACCATTAAAAATTAGATTTTTTTCAAGTGTATTCTATTATAAATATCTCTTCCATTTTTGTGTGCATATAAATATAGGTATTTATATGTATTTATATGTGTATATATATATATACACACACATATATGTAGTCTACATATATTATATACATGTAACTATTTCTTTAGAATACTTTACAAGGAGAATTCCTGGAGTAACATAAAAATATGTTTAAGGCTACTGACATACTTTGCAAAATTCCTTTTCCAAAAAGGTACACCATTTACAATTCTACTAGTCCAGCCTTATTAGATTTTAATATTTTTTGTAAGCCTATCCTAACTTGAAATACTACATTTCATTTAATTTGCATTTCTATTACTTACAAGAATAATTTCTTTTTTAATTTCTAATAGTCACTTTTTTTTTTAAAGATTTTATTTTTATTTATTTGAAACAGAGAGAGAGAGAGATTACAAGTATGCAGAGAGGCAGAGGCAGGCATAGAGGAGAAAGCAGGCTCCCCGCTGAGCAGAGAGCCTGATGCGGGCCTCGATCCCAGGACCCTGAGATCATGACCTAAGCCGAAGGCAGAGACTTAACCCACTGAGCCACCCAGGTGCCCGTCACTGTCTTTCTTTTTCTGAAAATTTTCAGGTTCTATTTTGTGCCTTTTAATTTGAGACATACTTAATCTTGACATATTCATTATATTAGTCCTTTGTCTATTATATTTACTGCAAATATTTTAACTATTTATCTTTTTATATTTTGAAGTTTTTTATATTACTGACATTTTACTAAAGTTTTAAATTTTTATCTCATTAAACTTATCAAAGTTTCCCTTGGGTCATCTCAACTTCTTTGCAATTTGAGATTTTTTTTTCCATTTATGGTCTGTAAAATTCACCCTTGGTGATATAGGGTTCTATGGGTATCAAAAAATAAACGGAGCCCTTTAATACCACCACAGCTGAGACAGAAAACCATTTCACCACAGCATTTCCCTCACGCGCCACCTCTAACCCTGAGCCCTAATTCCTGGCAATCACTGATCTATTTTCCATCCATGCAGAATTGCTAAGATGTTATATGATGAAATCACAACATGTAACCTTTGGGGTCTGGCTGCCTTCAGTTAGCAAGGCAAATTTGAGATTCATCTTTGCTGTGTTAGTCATAATTCATTCTTTCTGTTGCCCAGTAGTAGTTCCTGGTACAAATGTACCACAGTTCGTTCATCTGTTTACTACATGAGGGACAACTTAGTTGTTTATAGTTTGAGGCAAATATGAATAAAGGTACATTACCTTCATTACACATTACACATTACCACACAGACTGTGTGAATGCAAGTTTCCACTGCTCTCCGATAAATACCTAGAAGGATATCTACATCATATGGTAAGTTCATGTTCAACTTTGTAAGAAACTGCAAATCTCTTTTCCAAGTGACTGTAGGTTTCTGCATATCTATGAGCAGCGGCTGGCAGTGGCAGTTGTTCTAATCAAGGTCAGTACTTGGTATTATCAGTTACTTGTTTTTAGCCATTCCAATATATAAAGTGGCCTCTTATTGTGGTTTTAATTTGCATCCCCCTAATGACTAATGAAGTTCAGCATATTCTCATATGCTTATTTACCACTGTGTATTTTTGGAAAAGGGTGTGTTCAGAGGTTTGTTGTTATTATGGTTACCCTCAACACACCTCATTCTTCGAATACTTTAACAATACCTTTAGGGTACAGACACGTTTTCTAGAGGGATTTTTATCAGTATCTCATCATCCCTCAGTCTTAGACTACCCTTTGCATTTACCTCAGAGAAGGGATGGCTCCATATTGTTGCAACCAACCCCACCTCACCCAGGAGTTTTCAGCTGGTATTTGTAACTTGATACTCAACTGCACTACAGGAGGGGTGGTATGGAAGCTTCTGTTCTAATGAACACTTGGTGTTAGACATGCTCTGTGTCACTGGGTCTGGAGTCTGTTACTTTCAATGCTCCTATCCCTTCTCCAGCCATAGTTCTAAACCTGGGACAAATATATACATGTGCTTCCTTCAGAGATAGAGGATTTTTTCTGTTCACTTCCGCCAGATGCAAAAGCTTTTTACCATTGCCCTTCCCCACACACACATTAAGGCTTTTGCTTTATAGAGGATGTAGGAAAGAAGTGTCCTGGTGAGGTTTTGGTCATTCTGCAGTGACAGTAGCTCTATCAGTCTTGGGGAGTGAGATCCCATACTGTTGGACTTAGACATAACCTCCAACCCTGGCACCATAGCTCTTTGTGCCAGTACTGGGAGACCAGTGACAAAGGCTAGCTGACAATTGGCTAAGACATTGTGTCCATTGTGTTCAGTACTGATTCCTTGGGTGATGCCCTCTGGTAAGAGTTAACATTTCATAAAAGGACGTTCAGGGGGTATAGCTCAGTGGTAGAGCATTTGACTGCATAAAAGGACGTTCATACTATTTTCCCATCTGCTAGTTCTACCATGTGCCTCTTTCCCAGACATCCTTTTCTCTAATATCCCAATATTTCTCCTTTCACCATATCCACCACCACCCTGGTCCAACCACCAAACCATTAGCTACAACTCAGAAGTCCATGCATTTCCTTATCTCTGGCTGCTTTTTTTTCTACACAAAGTGAATTATGGAAGCTCTGCTTATTAGGAGAATTTTCCCTCACTACTCTCTTTCAGAGTTATTCCAAATGGGATAGCAGGAATCCTTTTATAGCCTGCCTTAATATATCAGGCCTACACATATGTGAAATAAGCTCTGCTTTCATTCTCCCTCCTTTGGTTGATCTTAAGGAATACCTCATGATTGTAAAATGAATGAGAGGCTCTGAAACAAGTTTTAGATGGCATGTGTCTATGGACAACCAGTTCATTCCTGACCCTAAATATGCTACTCCCTTCTTAAAATGTTTTACTGTTTTCTGGCTGACCTGATAGCTTTATGAGTCTGATATTATTCTGCTAAAGATGAGCAGCCCTTGTGACAAGATCACCCTATGTCTCAAGGTAAGACAATCTACCTCCACTCATACTCAGCAGCAAACCAAGAGCTATTTCCAAATGGCTTATAGTTCTCCACCACAAATGCATTACAACATCTACTGCAGTACAATAATTGTAGATGGTATGTCACTATTTCAAAACCAAAGGTCTACATTGTGATTCCCCTACTGGAAGCTTTCCGTAATCTCCACGGGATATCTTCTCCTACCACAGATACTTTATGACCAAAAGGTCTGCTGAACTGCAGGCCCAAGTGGCAGGACTTATAAAATAGCCTGAACTGCCACCAAAGCCTTTCCTCCTCTGGGCCTCACTCAAAGCCAGCAGTCTTCTGTGTCAGCTGGGAAATGTTATCACAGTAGTATGTGTGAAATATGAAAAGTATGAAATATACTGCCTTTGAACCAGAGAGGCCATCAAGGTACTTTGCTTCATTCTTAATGGTAGGAGTTTCTTTCATATTGGAGGGATATTCTGGTCACCTCACTAATGTGCTGGGAAAATGAATGAATCTGCAGAGTTTATTTCCTACCATGTATGTTAGCAAGGCCTTGAACGTACTTGTTTGGTCCAAGTAACATGGTATTATCAATAAATAGGTGTGATATTTTATGAGACCTCCAGGTGGTCCAGGTCCTTTGGACCACATTATGACAGAAGATGGTAAAGTTAACAGGACCCTGGGGTAAGAACAGAGATGTATACTGTTGTTTCCCTCATGGGAATTAGACCTGCTTCTATCTTCCTACTAAGTATAGAAAATAATGCATTTTTCAGATCAGCCTTGAACCTAAGGTTCTGCTCTAGCAAAGATATGGAAGCTATAATTGGAACTACCCTTTGGTTGAATTTACTATCCTCTAAGATCCAATCTGGTTTTTGTAGGGGCCAGAGAGGTGAATTAAATAAAGATGTGATAAGGAACTCCTCCTCTGCATCCTTTAACTCTCCAAAGGTGACATTAACATCTGTCACCACCCCTCTACTCAAGATATATGTTTTTAATTCACAATTTTGACAGTGGAGTGGAGGACAGTTTCAGATGCGTCCACTAAATCTTTTCAGTGGAAATTATAATAACAGTTTACCCCACAGGCTTAGAACCCAGTATGTATACACTGCCAGCTACCAAGTATGTCTATTCCAACTATACATTCAGCGACTAGGGAAATAACAAGGTGATTCTATGTCTCCAGTGAATCCATGTGATCTAGTCCTAGATCAGGACTCCATCTCTTACCTGGCCTCCACTCTGACAAGGGTACATGATGATGTTTCAGGTACCTAGGTATCAATGTCGACTGGACACTGTCCACCAGTTCTCAAAGTGTTTAGGTACTACCCATTTCCCAGTGGACAGATACCTGTGTAAATAGTCCAAGTCCCTTTGGGAAACGATTAAGGGAACTATTACTGTATATAATTGCCATGGTGTTGTGGACTCCTTCCTCATGGGGCTCAGGCTTCTACCTGTGTCAGTGGGTCTTAAAAGTACAACTTTCTTTTGGATGTCATTGGCATCTTTGATCATCCATTCTTGATTTCTTTTTTTAGTATAAATTAATATTCTTATAAGAAATATTCTACCCATCTATTTTCCCCCAAGCTCTATCTTGCACCAGAGCTCTATGCAGGTCAGGTCCCCTGGCTGCCAAGCTGACCATGCTATTCATTAAGATAACTACACATACCTTATTTAGAGTTCAGTGCTCCCACCTGGTCTTTTTACCAGCCTGTACTTAAACAGGACAGTGATCAATCAGCTTCTCATCCATGCAGGTGCATGTCTTTCAAATTCCTCACCACTTTAGTGAATAACATGTCCATCAGGTCTTCCTGAAGTATAGTCAGCTGGTGGATGTTTCAGACTTAATTTAGATATCTACTTGAGCAAGCCTTGATCTCCCAGCCTTTTGATCCCTGCCTCTGCGGTCTGCCATAGGAGTCCAGACATTTCTACTTCATTTAACATGGGTTCTCATTTCTCCCAAGATTCCAAGAGCCATCTGAGCAGCACATTTTCTTCATCTTCTGAGTTTCTTGAAATGTGTTAAATCTTATAACCTGGAGGAATGTTCTCATGTAGATAAATTCTCCCTTATCCAGCATGATGATCTACCTCTACCCCTTGATCCAACATCCTCAGGATATAAATATATTACACACACCCTCCTGGCTCCCACCAGTACATATTAGCCTGGACCTATAGTTCCTTGGGTATATATTGTCTTTGCTCCTTTAGTAGACCCAGCACTCCCTAGCTGGATTAAGTTGTAAATTAACCCTAGTTCTTGATCCAGGAATGTAGGTAAGGGTAGTTCCTGAAGGGAGTGTGTGTTGTCTTTGAAATCCTGTGTGTCATCTTCAAGAAGCAAGGAGCACTAGCATTTAACAGTGTGGAATGGGCCACTTTCATGGTTCCAGAGCTAAGAAGATCTGAAGATTCAAGGCTTCTAAAGACATAAACACAGATATCCCCATTTCTAGTCTCAGGATCCTACTGCTTTCTAACCAGAGCCCTAATCTTGTTAAAGGAGACTTGTTGGGGTTGAAAATTCAACCTTCTCTGAAGTTCCACTATGCATATAATCAAACCCTGGACTTGATCCTCAAATTTTTCCTCCTCTGGTTGTAAGAGATAAAAATTCTCTGCTGCCAAGGCAGTCCTCTGGTTTGCACACTATACCTTAAATTTGTGATTAACCATCCTTAGCTTTTAATTGTTTTTTTTTTCCCAATGCATCGCTTGCACATAGCAAAAACCAGCCGATTTCACTGGCCAAATAATCGCTAATTTACTGTAACTTCTCAAATGCCTGAGATACTGATCCTACCAGAATATTCCCTTTCCTTGTATCCCATCTCAATTCACCACTTGAGAATGTTCTAACTGCATTGCTACAGCATGCCAGAGGTTCAGTGTCTAACACACCATTAGAGATGGAGTTGTCATTGTCCTCCTGCCAGTAGTGATTCAGCTCCAAAATTCCATTGTAGAGTCTCAGACCACTTCCGACCAACTAGTATTTAAGCTGGGTTTCCCAGAAAACAGATGCACAGGCTGAACAACACTCACATATGAGTAAGTTGGACTGTAGTACAGTTGTAACAGGGGCCTTAGCAAATCCTATAAGAAGCCTGGAGCTAAAATATCTATTCAGAGCTTTCTAGAATTGAACCAAGGAAGCAGAGTCTTTGTACCTCCACATAGGTCAATGTGACCTGTCTCCAGGGACAAAGGTACCCTTAAACAAGGCAGCTCCCTTTGTTCTAGAGCAACTTCCAGAGATACTCAGTAAGGCGTCCACAGCCATTACTCCCCACAGGTGTGGGAATGGGTGCCACAGACCCTTACAGGATGAATCTAGATGATACATTAAAGTACTCATTACACACTTACACAACAACAACAAAATTGTAGTTGGAAGATATTTCTAAAAGTCAGTATACTCTCTCTCCAAAATAAATAAATAAATCTTTAAAAACAAAATCAGTTTAATGATCAGGTAGGAGAACAAATAATGTTCTAAGTGGGGAATTTCACATGCCCAAGCAAAAGCAGGGTCTGACTATTACAATTATCAGTAAAAACCTTTCATAGAAGTCCACAAAATGAACAGGTATGAGAATAACTGTTATAAGTGGAAAAATTAATATCATACAGTCACTAGTAAATAAAAATAGGAAGGGACCAAACAAACGCATGCTGAGAGATGCGCTCTCATGGCACAGGACGGCAGTGTTCGTCACACAGCCTCTGCCAACCCTGAATCCATCTCCACCTTTCAGCTGGTACACTGGGTCTAAACAAATAAACCCTGCCTATCTTCCCTGCTACCACTGCCTGTGTTCTCCCTCAAGGGCAGGGCAGTCATGGTGGGAGGTCTATTCCAAAACGGATATTGTTCTGCGCAATTACATCAAGGAATACTCTTCCCTCAGCTCTCTACTTTCACTGGGAAAAACCAGCAGAGAAGAGATGGGGGAGGGGCATCTAGCTGCCGGTACCTCGCGCAAGTAGCTTAGAAGCCACCACTCTGTCCCAAGAGCAAGCAAAAAGGTGAACAGACTTAAAAATCAACATCTCCTCTTGTATCTGTAATAGAAGAGAGGGCACAGGGCAAACCGCTGCCTCCAAGATTAGTCAGAGGCAAAGAGTGGGAGTGACGGCTTCCTGAACGGAGACCTACCTTGGAAACCAAGTGCCTAGGAAACAAGGAACCGTCATGGTCGAATTGTCAGAGGCTCCACCCAGACAAGTCTGAGAGCTCAAAACTCCACAGGGATCCGGTCATAAGGGGACACCACAATATTGTGAGAGCATCCAGGAGCACCGAGCAGATTCCCTCAGAAAATATCAGGGGGAAAATCCTCTTCTGCTTCCAGCAGAGAGGAAGAAAGGAACCATTTTGAAATACGCCAGCATGCTCTCTGTTCTTCCCGGACACGGAAGGGGAAACACCCAACTTCGGCCCACACTAGCCATCCTGTACCACCTAAGAGGGTAGAAAAAGACCGGCAAAACTCTTGTGAAATTCCCGGTCCAGGGGCAGAGGCTCACTCAAAGACTGAAACCTAATCATAGGACTGTGGAATGCTTCCCGTCCCCCCACGCCCAACCATCACCTTACTAAAGATTCATTCTACAGCAGTTTCTTTTGTCTGGTACATCATGTCCAGCTACAGAGAAAAAATTATAAAGCATACCAAAGAGAAAAAAAAAAAAAAAAAAACCAATTTGAAGAAGCAGAGCTAAATCAGAACCAGACATGGCAGGGGTATTAAATTATCAGCCCAGGAATGGAAAACTATTATTAACATGCTAAGAGTTCTAATAGATAAAGTAGACAACATGCATACAAGGCAAAATAAACAGAGAGATGGAAATCCTAAGAACCAAAGAAAAAAAAGTACTAGAGCAAAAACACTATAACAGAAATAAAGCAGGCCTTTGGGACACCTGGGTGGTTCGGTCAATTAAGCATCTGACTCTTGGTTTCAGCTCAGGTCATGATTTTAAAAAAAGAGAATGCCTTTGATCGGTTTATTAGTAGACTAGACACAGCTGAGGAAAAATCTGTGCGCTTGAGGACATCTCAATAGAAACCTTCAAAACTGAAAAACAAAGAGAAGCCTTAAAAAAACAATATCCAAGGACTGCATGACAATTACAAAAGGTGTAGCTCTTGTGTAATGGGAATACCAGAATGAGAAGAAAGGAACAGAAGAAATGTTGGAAAAAAAGACTGGCAATGTCTCCGAGTTCATGTCAGATACGAAACCACCAAATCCAGCAAGCTCAGAGAATACCAAGCAAGATAAATACCCAAGAAAAGAGACTGAAATTACTTGAGTCCATCCCTTCCCTCTGTCCAATTAATCAGCATAGATTATAGAAAGCATGCATTTCACAATTCTGACCATTATCTAGATCAGTCTTCTTCATTCCGTTTGATGTGTCAGTTACTCTAATCAGAGACTCCTCAGATCCACCAACCCCACTTCTCCTGCTGGCCTTGCCAAAGAAACTTCTTAGCCCTGTTAGTGGTAGGAAAAGTACAGTTTTAAATAAACAGAACTGAATGAGGTGGCTTCTGAACTTTATTAAGTGCATAGATAAATTATCATGCTACAAAAAGCATAGAAATTGTTATATTGTAAATATAAATATTCTACTAACCCATTCAAGGCCAACTTTAAACTCAGAACTGGCAATATGGGCCAGCAGTGATCTTTGGCTTTAAATAAACCTAAATTCAAGTCCTGGCTCTGCTTCCCTATAACTTTGTTTTCATGGGCAAATTATTTAACTGGACTAAGCTTCTGTTGCCTCATCCATAAAATAGATACATTAATGACACCAACTTCACTGAGTGCAATAAGGATAATTTTGCAAAAGCATATGCAAATAGCACCGGACACAGCACTTAACTCCTTAATTAATGATACCTATGCTAATTTATTATTATTGGTATTACTATTAGCCACTGTGTAAGCAGTCTCCTTTCCCTGTGTTATCGGTTTGTCAGAACACAGCCTACCAACAACAAGAGTTGGTTTTTTAGTATTTTAAATTGTGGCCCTCCAGAGGACCAGGAACCCAACTGTTCTTGTTTAATGTGGTTTGTTCTGCACCATATGCGTGTGGGCTTTTAATAAATGCTATTTGATGATGATGATGAGTTCCTGGAGACAGAGCTGTGTTCGGCAGAGTCACTACATTATGCTTGGCCTAACATTCTGCTACTCAACTCCAGGAATGCTCTTCTGAACAGTACAGAAACTTCTGAAATTTCCATTTGAGGTGAAGTACCACTGCCAGGAAACCTCACAAAGGGAGTCATTAACCCTCACCTTTTCTTCTTGTGGCCCCTTCCAAACTGACCCTCAGAAGGGCTTTCTCAGCAGGCTTCCCTGGAGCTCTCAGCAGTCCTGTGCATTCCACAGCCCTGCTATCTGCATGCTTCCCAGGAAAGCAAGGGGCTCAAAGCCACTGAGCTCAGTGCGCCAACTCCCAAAGTCCAAACTGTGGAGAACAGTTTATGACAACTCCACCAAAAGGAAAAACACAACCAAGGACTCAGACTTCAGCCCCTAATCAATACAAAATGAGTTTACAGCTTCAGGGATTAAACTCAAACAAGGATTAAACTTTTTAAGAACAATGTTTGCATTAAAAACAGTGATGTATTAAAACACCAAGCCTGAAAACTAAGATCAAAAGACTTTTTTTCCTCATAACTTACATTAAAGTGACTGAGGCAGGGGGGCAGGTAGGAAGGGTTTTTTATCCAATGTGGATCAGGCCCTTTAAAGGGCACAAGCTCTTTTCATAGGTAGTTTGTATTCCAACCCAGGAGGGCTTGGGTGTTCTGTTGGTAAGTTCTCCTCACTGCTATAAAACTAGATATGCCAGCTACATTTGAATTAAGTCTTTTTTGTTTCAGATGTGCCCCCTTTATTTTTGGAAGATAAAGAATTTCTTCTTGGGTGAAATGTAAAATTTCTTAACCTATGAAATTTCTACCCTCCTGCCCAAAAGTTGAGTTGGAAAGGGTCTAATGACCCCTGGTCCATCCTTTCCAAGTAGGATGCTTTGAACAGAGTGCTGTCAATGAACAATGCTTCCTTTCAGACAACCTGGCTTTTCCAAACATAGATAGCTATGATGCTTTGCCAGACCAAGAGAGAGCCCTGAGTTTCACAGTGATGACCTGGACTTGAAGCAAAGTTATGAGCTTTGCAGACAGGCTGTCTATGCAAGCTTAGACCTGGTTCCCAAGGTTCGTTGAGTCTACTCCTTATAGCAGGGAAGAATGAAAAGAGATTCAAGAAAGTAGAAGGACATCAAATTACATTTGAGGGCAAAGAAGATACAGGGAGTGGCCTGAGATCACTTGTCTCTCCTTGGAAAACAACAAGACTATGAATTTAATATTGCAAAAGTCATAGAAAAGAGAAATCTTGCCTTAGTGCTCCTAAATTTATGTTTGTTGTTATATTCCAAGCCATTTAATCAAATTTTACAGTCACTTGATCAATCATTTCATCAAGTTTTTAAATTCATCCACAGAGATTTTGCAACAATATCTTGGAGTTTTTTGGGGTTTTTTTTTTTTTTTTTTTTTTTGGGGTTGGTTTTTTTTTTTTTTTTTTTTGTATTGTGGACAAGTCTGTTGTTACTGGCAATGTGTGTAGGAACTAGTCCTGGTGACCTCTCTGTGAACCCACCAAAAGTCAAAATTTGCAATTTCTTGTTCAGTGTAAAGCTGAGCTTTGACCTTGAGGACTTTGTTGTGGTGGCTTTCCCCAGGAAATCAAAGAGACTGGTCATTTCCCAAGTCCCCAGAAGCAGTTCTGTTGTCAGAATCTCTTAGGGGCCTCTGAGTAAGCATCTTTCAACTTAATGGTTCAAGTACAAATTTTTCATTGGTATAGAGAAGCTAGCTTCTAAATTTCAAGTCTTGCAAGAGGTATCAGGAAGACAAAAAGGAAGTAGGGAAAAAAGGGAACTGGTTTTGAGAAAAGAAGTGAGAGGCTATAAAGTATGAGAGGAGGGGGTCTCTTTGTGCTGTATCAGTCTTTCCATCTTTTTTATTCCAATCTTTTTGGAATGTCTCCCTTCTTTTGTCAGGTACCTTCCATTGTTCTTGCTGGCTCTTCTCAAGTAGAAAGTAAATACTTTTCCTGCCAATTACAACTGAATGTCTCACACCTCTGCTGAGAACATTCTGTAGGTTGGACTTCATTCCAATTTACTTGGATGCCCTTCCTGTTGACCTTATTTTCCTTGTGTCTCCCGTATCAGCCCTCCCCAAAAAGCCAGGTACTGCTAATCTACACCTCACTCAGATGTTGACATAACTTTTGTCACCAGCGATTTTACTTGTCAAGAGAAGTTGTGCGTGCTATCAGATGTCCAGAGCCCAGAGGATCTTCCTTAGGATAAACTTCAGTGAGACGTTCAATTTGTAGATTTATTCACCCATTTCCTCTTCCTCTTGTTTACCTGGCCCATGGGACAATTTTTCTCTCTAAGAAGCACATGGCTTTGTGAAGGCCAACATCAGTAAGACCGTATTAATTGAAAGAGCATCCATTATTTGCCAAACTTTGTGAGAAAAACAAAATGTACCTCATGCACAGAGCTGAAAAGGACCCTACAGCTTCAGTCTAAAAGTATTATATCTCAAACAAAGAAATTGGGATCCAAAAAATAATTTTTTCAAATCAGCTTACAATATTGTGGTAGAACTAAATAAAAAAACAGTTCTTATCACAGTTGCTGGTCTCTCACATGCTCATGGGTCTTTCAGTTGCAATGACAAATTCTGTAACATTCTTAAATTATGTAACATTATTTTTATAAATTAATTCAATTTCAGAAAAACGGTATTCATTATTTTTAAATTATGTAACATTATAGCCTATTTCCATATAAACTCACATGGTTCCTCTAGTTTAAAAAAAAAATCTATGCTGTTTGAAAATGTTTATTGATGGCTCATCTTCCTGATGTTCTCTATAAAAGCAAACTCTAAAGAGTTGATGCATTAATCTATTCTTTCCAATATTCAAATTCTCACAGACCTCATAGGTCCCAGAAAGTCCTTTCTATCAACAGTCCTAAAAGAGTCATAAAAGAACATACAAGTCAGCAGTGACCTCAGTGAATACAAAACTGCATATGACAGGAAGTCTGAATGGAAAGCTTCAGAATTATATGTAATAATTGAAAGATGGTAACTCTTATTCTGATCAGTAAAAATTATGGTAAATTAGGTTTAGTAAAGCATTCAGTAGTGTCCACATTTTTTAAAATTTTTTAACAAATTTTCCAGGTATTTTTTAAATTTTTTTATTTAAATTCAATTAATTAACATATAATGTATTTGTTGGTTTCAGAGATAGAGGTCAGTGATTCATCAGTCTCATATAATACACAATGCTCATTTCATCACATGCCCGCCTTAATGTCCACCACCCAGTTATCACATTCCTCCACCAATCTCCCCTCCAGCAACCGTCAGGTTATTTCCTATGATTAAGGGTCTCTTATGATTTGTCTCCCTCCCTGGTTTCATCTTCTTTTATTTTTTCCTCTCTTCCCCTATGATCCTTTATTGTGTTTCTTAAATTCCACGTATCAGTGAGATCATATGATAGTTGTCTTTCTCTGATTCACTTATTTTGCTTGGCATAATACCCTTTAGTTCCATCCACATTGTTGCAAATGGTAAGATTTCATTTATTTTGATGGCTGAGTAACATTCCATTGTGTGTGTTTGTGTGTGTGTGTGTGTGTGTGTGTGTATACATCTTCTCTATACACTTACTCCAAACATCGCTTCCAAATTTTTAATCCAAATAATCCATTTACTACTAAACACATGTGTCTCAAGTCTGTCCAGAGTTCCTTTGAAGGAAGCATGTGTGTATGTGTGTATGCATGCATAAAACTTTCACTTAGTGAGACTTTGTGGAATAACTACAACATGTAGAATAGAGGGACTTAAAGAAAAAAACAAGAAAGCACATTCTCTGTTTTAGAAGCCATGTTGCTCAGCCCTCAATGTACCAAGTGTCTCATCTTTTGACTTGGACTACATACACCCCAGGTGTTGGGAAGAAAACATATAAATAACAGTCCTCACTTCAAGTTTTTCCTCCCAATACCTAGTCTATGCTGAAGTTCATTCTCGCTTCCAGTGTGTGTGGTCCTACTTTTCACATCTTTTGAGTTCAAATTCTCAACTTCTTGTACAGACTCTTGGCCAATATTACTAATGCTGTATTTTCTGATACTATCTGGACCCCGAGTTCTTAGAGTCTCTCTATTTCATGGCTTGTGTTCACTGTCTCTGCAGCCCCCATTTCTTACTGACTTTAACTCAAGATATCTATTTGCTATCTGTAGTCTTCACCAATGGTGCCCTTGATACTATCATTGCTAGACCTTTCAGACTTTCCAGTATCTTCTATTCCTGATATTTTAAAAAGAAATTAATCTTAACAAATAAGACATATGAGTGAGGTCTTAAAAAATATCAAGGTGCATCTGATCTAAAAAAAAAAAATTTTTAAATCAAGGTGTAGAAGAAAACCCTCTGGGGCATAAGCATAATCAAAAGTCATTCATTAACATTTAGAACTGCCCATAAACTAGCAGATCTACATAACTCTGACTTTCAAACAATCCAAACATTTGTGTAGTATTTTCAACATTTTTTCAGAAAAATTAAAAGGCATTAAAACAAACTTACATAAGGAATTTGGTCTAAAAATTTTCTCCCAGATATATGTCCTGGGGTCAGTATATATTCAGAATGATCTCTTGCATTCTATCTAGTCAGTTCAGAATCTCACACCAATGAGCCTAGAGCAATGACAGTCATTTCTTCATTGATTTAGGATTAAAATGGCCCTATGGCCTCACGTAGACAAAAAATAGTAGCAGACATTGATGTATGTTGAAATAATTTTCAATACTAAAAGTTTGATCCCTTTATTTTTCAGAAAAAAATTAGACAATATTAACTTCTAACATTCCAGCTGAGATTTTTAAATATTGAATACAATGGAAATCTATTATAACCTGCTGTATTAAATACTTGGGTATCTGAAAAATGAGTGTCAGTTCCCTAAAATATACCTGGTGTTGAGATAATATCACTAATCCTGCATCCACCAGTAATTATATTTTATCAAATAATTTAAAGTCTTTAAGCTTCAATCCTCTCATGTGTAAAATAGGGAGGTATTTGTTCAAGTGAATGAAATTTAAAGTCCTTCCAATTTTGAAGTTATTTGGTTATGTATATTTTATAACATTATTTGTCTATCACCCAAATTTTAGTCCTGTCCTTTGGCAAAAATAAAAAAAAAATTAAATAAGCATAAAGTGAAGTTTCATACAATGTCTCCATGTGCTAAAAGCCTGTAATTCTCATTGACTCTGAAAGGAGTTCTGCAGATGTGGAAGGAAGAACATAAATACTGTGCCTCTGTGAAGTGAAACTGAATGACTGTGAACCAGCCAGCTGCATCAAGAATGACTTCACTTGAGCTGTGCTCTGGTGCCTTGCACTCAAACCAACTGTGCCACAGTCTTGTATCCAATTTTATTTAGAATGAGAAAGTGTTAGGAGAGACAAGAGAAACTATTTGCCTGCAGAAGATGAGAGACTGAGAGATATCACAACTAACTGGCAAGTCATTGGTGATTAGGAAATTTCACAGAGACATCTGCTAGGTTTTTCTGTTTTGTTTTATTTTGTTTCAAAGTAATATCCAGTTGAATATCAACATATACCAGACTCCATAGGAACAGAAGGATAAATAAGATCTAACTCTTGCCTTCAACTCTGTATGGAAATAAGACATATACAAATAGATATAGCACAGTGCAGTTGAGACTGATCCACAAATAACTGATAGAACATTCTCCAAGAACTCCAAATAGGTCTTAGGCTAATCATCATCAAGTCACTGTGATATGCATCACATATACATAAATGATATGCACACACACACACACTTATTATAAGCCAAGAAAAATGACCATGGTAATTAAATATTTTTAAAATAAAAATACTGAGCTGGATAAACTTGGGGAACATTCAGTGAGGCATATAATTATAACCTTAATGACCCATTTTACCTCATTAATAAAAGTGTTGGCATTTGTTGTTCTAGCAGAGATCAATAAACCTGTTCAAAGCAGACATTTCATACATGCCCCTGTATTAAATGAAATGTTTCATGGAAACACTAACCTAAAAGCAAAATGGGTGACTCCATCCCAACACACTGTTCCTTGGAATTCCTGATAATCTTATTTAAAAATTAAAGCATTAGAGGGGTGCCTGGGTGACTCAGTCATTAAGTTTCTGCCTTCGGCTCAGGTCATTGTCTTAGGGTCCTGGGATCAAGTCCCGTGTCAGGCTCCCTACTCAGCGGAAAGCCTGCTTCTCCTTCTCCTTCTGCCATTGCTTGTGTTTCTTCTCTCGCTGTCTCTCTCTTTCTGTCAAATAAATAAATAAAATCTTTTTTAAAAAATTAAAAATGTCTAATTTTTATTGTTCTTTTCATGTATATAAGTTTTCAATGGAATCTTTAATATCTAATGGAAATGGCACATTTAGTAGAAAATACAGAATAAACCTGAATGTCTGTAACAGTTTAAACTTCCTTGTAAGACTGGCCACACACATATAACTCCTCTTTCCAACAACATGCTCAAATGTCAGTAAAGGAATAAAAAGACGTATTTTTGTTTTAGAAAAACAAAAATAATGAGAAAGAGAAGAACAGAGTGTGAGAGAGTTCAACAACTTATTAGAACACTGCTGGGCAGTATTTATTAAGGTAATTAATAACTGATTAAGGAAAGTAATTAAATTAACTACAATCTGAAGTGCTTGCAAAGGAGGGCCTGAAGTCACGTTCCTTAGAAGCAGAGACTGAAAGAGGAATTCCTGCACAAATCATTTGCTGATAGTCCACTCTCAGGAGAAACTTATAGAGGCAATGAAGCTAAATCAAGCTAAAGCAGAAGAAAAGGCAAGTCAGCCATGTGAATTTAGAGGACGTCTAGCCTCACCCTGATTCCACAGAGTACACTGGAGGATAAAGTGTATTAAAAGGTTCTCCTATCCAGAAAGAAAGGCTGGGCTGTTATATCCCTGCATAGTTACTGCATGGCCATGGGACTGTTCCAGGCAGAGAAAGAAAAGTGCCATCTCCCTCAGTCCTGGATCATTCTGCAAAGAACAATGTGCAGGTGTGAGCCATAAGCAGTCAGAATCTGCAGCAGCAGGGGGCCGGTGTACATACACTCCTAGTAAAAGCGATCTGAGAAGGGCGCCACCAGCATCTTGTACAGTCCTACCCTTGCCCAGCTCAGTCTGCTGGCTTCTCACTTAAGTTTACCCCATCTGGTCCCTGCTTTTCCAAGATTCTAGTTGGCTGCAGTTTCCAATACAACTTACAGGAGAAGAGTTAGTGGGATGAGCTATTGTATCCCTGCTGAAGTTGCCCCAAAATCATAACTGACATACATCTCCTTCTGCTATTGATATATACAACAATGCAACAACATGGCTGAAATTCAGCATAATTATGCTAAGTGAAAGAAGACATACACACACCAAAAAAAAAAAAAAAATAGCACAAGTGTTATGAATCCCCTTATAGAAAACTCTAGAAAATAAAATCTAATTACTAAAAGAAAGATTAAGTGTTGCCTGGAGAGAAGTTATATGGACAGAAGAAGGAGGAAGTTATTTTTTTTTTAAATGACCAGCATCCTCCCATTTTCTTTTTCTTTTTTTTAAATTAATTTTTTAAATTTTTTTATAAACATATAATGTATTTTTATCCCCAGGGGTACAGGTCTGTGAATTGCCAGGTTTACACACTTCACAGCACTCACCATAGCACATACCCTCCCCAATGTCCATAACCCCACCACCCTCTCTCGACCCCCCTCCCCCCAGCAACCCTCAGTTTGTTTTGTGAGATTAAAAATCACATATGGTTTGTCTCCCTCCCAATCTGATCTTGTTTCATTTATTCTTTTCCTACCTCCCAAAACCCCCACATTGCATCTCCACTTGGAGGAAGAGATTATAAGGGAGCAAGAGGAAATTTTGCAGAGCAATATATGTGTTCACCATCTTGGTTGTGATAATAGTTTCATGAGTGTACATATCTAAACTTATCAAATTTTACATTATAAATATACACAGGTGACTGTAGTCAATGAAAACTCAATAAGGCTCTCAAAAATACACTCAAAAATGAATAATTTTTAAATAAATACAGAAGTAAATAACCCATTTTATTCCAATGTCATTAATTCATTCATTTGATGGTTACCATATAGTTCCATTCTGTGAGACATTGTGCTAGATTTTGGGAGCAGAAATATTTCTAGGCTATGATTTCATTTCCTAAGGACTTCACAAATTTCTGAAATAATAGTCACCTAATATTTGAGAAAAATTAGCTATGATATTTGTTTCAAAGATGGTAGTTAATGCTCCTTACATTTCCCTTATATCAAAATATTGAATAAATTCAATAAATAATGTTAGCAGTCCTTTTCATGTAAAACCTTCTTGTATTAGTAGCTGTTTCTGTGTTTCACTTTACTAACCATTGCTCTTGGGGTGTCAATAGTATCTTCCCCTTTTAATGCTAGTATATTTATGTTCCAAAATTATCACAACTTATTGACCATCACTAATGATGCAGCCAACTCTGGATCCGTATTTTGACAGTGGATTTTCCAGAAACCTAGCTTTCGTCTTTGCACCCTTCTGCATTTGGGGATATTTCATTGCTTGTTAGCTCCTCCATCAAGGGTATTCATTAAGAAAGAAAAAGCAAACAATCCATCCAAAAATTCTGCCAAGAATAATAAAATATTAACATTGGAAGTAATCTCCAAAGTAATCTATTCCAACAATTATGCAGTGCTAGAACTTCCTCTAGCCTTTCCCTGATATAGTCATCTAAACTAGATCCTGCTTGAACATTTTGAATAATAACAGAGCCAATGCTTGTTTACTACATTAAGAGCATTTACAGTGCCCTGGTTTTGCTCACCTTCATGTTAGCAGTTCAAATAGAAGCTCCAAGGTGGTTGGAAACAATTTTAAATTTGGTTAGGAAATAGTAATAGGTATGTTAGTTATTATACATACACACACGCCATCACACAATGTTTGGAGGAAGGAAGGAAGGGAGAGAGAGAAAAGGAGTGAAGAAGGAAGGAAGAAAGAGAGAGAGAGGTTGGGAGGGAGGGATGAAGGAAGGAAGACAGGCAGAGAGATGGGAGGAAAGAAAGAAAAGAAATAAAAAAAAAGAAAAGAGGAAGGAAGGAAAGAAAAAGAGAGGTAAGAGATAAAGAGGAAGGAATGAAGGAAGATAGATAGATAGGAGGGAAGATAGAAAGATGGAAGGGAGGAAGGGAAAGGGAAGGAAAGTGAGGGGAAGGGAGAAAGAAAGAGGGAGAAGGAAGGAAGAAGGAAGGAAAGGAGGAGAGGGAATGAGGGGAGAAAGGGAGGGAGGGGAGAAGAGGGGAGAGGAGAGAAGAGGAGAGGAGAGGAGAGGAGAGGGGGAAGGGAAAGATGGAGGAAATGTTAAACTAAAGAACAAGTCCATTAGTTCTATGGGCTGAACTGTATCCCCTCCAAATCCTCTTGCTGAAGCCCTAATCCTCAATGTGACTGAATTTGGAGATAGCGCTTTTGGGTTCAAAGAATTTATAGGGGAAATTTCCTAATGTGATAGGATCAAGGGCCTTATAAGGAGAGGGAGAAGAAAAAGATCTCTCTGTCTCTCTCTACTCTGTGAGGACACAGCAAGGAAGTGGCCATCTGTAAGGCAAGAAGAGGGCCCTCAGCAGAAACTGACCAGGATCTCAGACTTCCAGCCCTCGGAAATGTAAGAAAATAAAATTTCTTTTTTCCAAGCCACTCAGTCTATGATATTTTGTTATTGCAACTCTAGCTTTTTACTAACAAATTCAGTCTCAGGAAGACATTTTGGAAGTCCATTAAGGCATTTGAGAGCTCAAAATACTCTTTGTATACCTCAAGCCAACTGAAAAAATGTTTAAGATTCACTTTTGTTCACACCACTTATTCAATCTTAACTTGATTTGGGGGTGGGGGGAGAAAACAAAAAGAATATGGGAGAGAAAGGAACCCGTAAAAGGGGAGATTGGACACCAGGATCCTGGACAATATCCTCTGACATAACTGACGCTCAGTTGCTCTTCTATAAAATGTACGGCTGAAATCTTAAGTGACTCCAAAGCTTTCCTCCATTTACAGACTCTCCAAACCTTTCAATCTTAAAGGACCCTGTAATATTGGAGGAAAAGGAACAGATTTGTAGCCAGTTTGGCTAAATGTATAAAGGACTTTCTAACCAGATAAGAGGGAATGATAACTACTTACGAACAATGAGCATTATAGAATTCTCCATAAGGAAGCTCAATTTCTCCTATTAAGGATTAAAGTGCTCTAAAAGTAAACCTTATTATTATTTGAAGCTCAAGTGTGAAAAGAAAAATTATAGTTGAGGCCTCCAAAAGTTTAGCCTGTAATTTCCCCTTCTATATAAAATGATTCATTCATCCAACATACACTAGAGACTTAAAGTTAGCTTGATTCCAACACTGAGAGTCAAGAACTGGAAAGCACTCTATTATTAGTTTTTCTAATGAACTCAATAAATATTAATAATTGGAGGTATATATATTTTGATGTACAAATACAACCTTTCTATTTAATATAAAAAAATATGTGCACTGAAAGAGAAGGATACCCTCGATTCAGGGAATTTAAATGTGGGAAGACACTTCAATTACACTCTTTCCTGAAATCACCTCAGATGGCTTCAGAGATAGCAAGGTGCCCCCTTGTTGGAGCTTCCAACAAGGAGCTTCCAACTGGAGCTTCCAGTATTTGATTCTCTCCCCTGTAACTGCATCTTGTTACATTATAATACCCATTTAAATATGTCTAGAGAGTGTGGTGCCTGGGTGGTTAAATGTTCAACTCTTGATTTCAGCTCAAGTCATGATCTCAGGGTCGTGAGATCAAGTGCCGTTTCAGGCTCTACTCTGGGGCTGGAGCCTGCTTAAGATCCTCTCTCTCCCTCACTTTCTGCTTCCCCACCACCACCACCACTGTCGCTCAAGCTTTCTCTAAGAAAAAAAAAATTTTTTAATTAAATATCTGTAGATATTAAGAGACATCAGACACAGGCACTAAACCTTATACATCTTTGTTTCCAGAAACTTGCACCACATCTGAGACATAGTTTGTGCTATTTTGCGGATTAAGAAGAATAAATCTGTTTGAATAGGATGAGGCTGACGCTCACAACTACTTGTCCAAGGTCTAACAGACAGATGTGACAGAGCCAGATCTAGGCCCCAGATCTAAGTCTCAAAGTTCAGTTTTCCTGCCTTCAAAATAGCTTGCAGGAGGGACACCTCAGTGGCTCAGTCAGTTAAGCATCCAACTCTTAGTCTTGGCACAGGTCATGATCTCAGGGTTCTGAGATGGAGGCCGACACTGTGCTGAGCTTAAAGCCTGCCTAAGATTCTCTCCCTCTCCCTCTGCCTCTCCCTTACCTCCACCCCTCCCCCAAAATGAAAAAATATCATGCAGATAAGAAACTGGTACCTCACTCAAACCCCACTTCTGTGTTCACTTGAGAATAACCAGGAAAACTAGCAATATAAAGAAAAACAACAAAATTTAAAACAAGAGGAGATGGTGTAAAAAGAAACTGATTTGAATAGAAACTTCTCTAATAAAGAAGATATAGAAAAGATCAATAAGCATATAAAAAGATGCTCAGCATCATTAGTCACCATGGAAATCCAAATAAAAACCCTAACAAGTACTACTTCATACTCACTAATATGGCTGTAGTCAGAAGACAAGCAATAGGGTCATAATAAAAAAGGTAGCAGGTGTTGACAAGAATTTGGAGAAATTGGAACCACTATGCATTGTTCGTGGAAGTGTAAAATAGTGCAGCCATTTAGAAAACAGTCCAACATTTCCTCAAACAGTGACTTGTTACCGCAATGCATAGAAACTCCACTCCTAGGATATACCTAAGAGAAATGAAAACATATGACCACACAAATCACATACATCAATGTTCATAACAGCCAAATAGTGGAAACAATCTTAATGTCTATCAACTTATGAATGGATAAACAAAAATAGGGTATATATCCATGCAATGGAAAGGTAGCATAGCAATAAAAATGTGGTACAAAGTACCAATGCTAAGCACATACATGCTACAACATGAATGAACCTTGAAAACATATGCTAAGTGAAAGAATCCAGACTCAAAAGACCACAGATTGCATGATTCCATTTATATAAAGTGTCTAGGACAAGCAAGTCCATACAGAAAGAAAGTAGGTTAGTGAGTGGTTACCAGGGACTTGGAGAAGGACAGAATGTCAGGTGACTTCTAAAGGTCTTTTGGGAGTGATGAAATGTCATGTAATTAAATGGGTTACACAATTTAATTAATATAACAATCACAAAAATATCTCAAAAACATGAATTTTATAGTATGTAAATTATATCTCAATAAAAAATGTCAAAAAAGGAAAGGAAACTACATAAAATGGCCAAACTTATATGAAATAAATTTCTTTATGAGATAATTTTTTAATGGTGCTCTGTAGAATCTGGTACAAAGTAAAATGAAATATTAGTTACTATTAAGTCTCACAAAAGAAACTGAAGGAACCCAGTGTTTATTTAGAGCCTGATTATGCCAGTCCCAAGATAAGGGCATTTTCTACATTTATCTCATTCATCTTTTGAGCACTATATTACACATTTTATAAACAAGAAAACAAAGTCTCAGATAGATTAACTAATTTTCCCAAGATCACACAGTAATGTAGGGGAGACCTGGGAATCCATTTCAGATATACCTAACCCCAAAGCACGTATTCTTTCCACTCTAGCACATGCTTCCTCAGATAGTTTTCAAATTCTATAAAATTCCATTTCTTGTAAGTTCCTCCAGAAGTTGTGAAGTAAACTAGAACAAACTTATCTTCAAAGGCCTATACAAATCCTGAGCAAAACTGATAAGCTCAATGCACTCCTTTATTTGTCCTACCTGCCTTCTTGATCATCAACCTCATGATTGCCAAAGTTGGGGAGAGCAGTTTACCACAAAGCCCCTTCCCATACCTGTATCCTTGCAGGACATCTAGTTCATCATTATGGTTTTCAAGCCTTTAACTATACTCTGCATTCAGTAGGAGTTCCACATGTAATTGTGGCAATTGAATGAATAAACCTTTTCTTCCCTTTACGTTCTCGTAATCCTTTAGGGAGAAAAGTTGAGGCTATAATAAAGTTAACCATTTACTCTTTCAGGACCAGATGCATCCCAACAAACTTTCTTTGCAGGAACACATAACTATGGACAGACTTGGTAGATGGGAAGTCGTTCCCCAGTCCTTCTTGTAGAGGGTTACAGACTGATAGCAATGGCCATTGTCCACGTAATTGATGGGGTTATATCCTTTAGTCCTCTCTGGCAGGATCATGTGGCCAGTTCTGGAGAACAGGATGAAAGTCAAAGGAACAGATATTACCTGTTGCTTGAACATAATTCCTGATTTCCTACACTCCTCTCAGCAACTGCTGAGGTGGTAGCTGCTCCCTCAGGCACAGGAAAAAGTGTAGAAAAGAGCCCTCAACTGACCCACGTGGACATTTCATTAACCACTGAAATACTGAGGTTGTCTTTCTTTCTACAGCATGACCTAGCCTATCCTGACTAATTCAAGACTCTGAAGTCAAGATTATGTGTGAGAAGAGTGAGCAGTACAATTTAACCGGAACATGCTTGACTATGAAGAACTGGAGAAGGCAGGGTCAGGAAGATAGCTTGGGTCAGAAAATGCAAAGTCTTGAAACTCAAACTAATTTAGAAAGTGTTTTGAAAGAGGAAAGTATTACAAAAAGGAAGAATAGTTAGAGAGGTTAGAGAAACTATTGGCAGAAAACAAATAAATGAACAAACCTAAAAGAAGAAGAATGCACAATCAGTAGCAGACATCAAGACATGGGAGATGCCTTCGCTTTGAAAGTCAAGAAGGGTTGAAGGTAGACATCTGAGGAGAGAAAGCAGGCAGGCATTAGGCAGAAAATGCTAAAAATCAATCTGAAAAGTACAAAAGGCCATGGCTAGAAACAGAGCTGCATTAATTGCCTATTGCTACTGTGTCAAGTTACCACAAATTAGTGCTTTATAAACACACAAATGTATTACTTTACAGATCTGTAAATTAGAAGTCTGACTTGGACCTCACTGTATAAAATGAAGGAATCAGCATGTCTTTGTCCCTTTCTAAAGGCTCTACAGGATAATACATTTCCTTACATTTCTTAGCTTCTAGCCACCATTTGCATTGCTTGGCATGGTCTTCAAAGTTAGCAAGGTAGCATCTCTCTGACCTTTCTTCTTTTCTTGACATCTTTTTCTCTTAACACAGCTAGGAAAGGTTCTCTCTTTTTTTTTAATTAATTAATTAATTAATTATATTTATTCATTGTTTATGCACCACACCCAGTGCTCCATGCAATACGTGCCCTCCTTAATACCCACCACCAGGCTCACCCATTCCCCCCACCGTCTCCCCTCTAAAACCCTCAGTTTGTTTGTGAGAGTCCACAGTCTCTCTTGGTTCATCTCTCACTCCAATTTCCCCTACTTCAGTTCTCTGTTTTTAAAGGCTCATGTAATCAGATTGGGCCCACTCAGATAACCAAGATAACCCCATCTCAAGGTGCTTAATGACATCTGCAGAGTCTCTCAAGCCACACAAGGCAATGTATTCACTGGATTTGGGGATTAAGATATAGTCATCTTTGGGAAGCCATTTTTCTGCCTACCCCTGTAACCAATCATAAAGAGTGAGAGGAGTCAAACAACCAAGAAACAAGACTGAGGTACTAGAGAGGAGAATGGCTCTATTTTAATGTACTCCAAGCTACAGCAGGCCAGTCCACTGTGCATGGTGGCTCTTACTCTGAGTCCCCAAAACAGGAAGTTCAATGGTTGGAATGAGAAGGGATTAGCTTCTACTTCGGTAGTAAAAGGGAATGTGTAGGACAGACAGCAGTGTCCATGATGCCCTGAGATTAACCCTTGGCATGCACGACACATAGGTTCCATAAATACAGGCTGAATGAATGGATATATGAATGAAATGTTGACTAAATAAACAGGACTCAGCAGTAGTCTGGATACAGAAGGCACCAGAAAGGGAAGAATAAAAATATTTGACAGTCAGTGAAGCAGCTAGGAGAGGTACAGGGCTAGACTTTAAAGAAAACATGGGAGAGAATTACATGGAATTTCTTCCCAGCTGCGCTCTGAAAACTTTATTGTTTTGCAGAATTTAATTTCTTCTACATAGCTGAAGGAGCAGATATGCTGGCAAATAGATGTAAGCTAGAGAACTGTAAGAAATCATATTAACTATATGTTTAGAAAAGGATTATTGGGCACATATTTTCCAGGAAACCAAAACTAGACATAATATTTGTGAGAAAGAATTGGGGAAACTCCTAATTAGAAGAATGGGATCATTTTTAAAGGAGATTTTATCTTTAAAGAGATCTAAAGAGATAGGACCATGTTTTAATTATGAAACAATGTTTCTGAATGCGTGTGCCTTAGATCTCTCCAGTGGAGGTATTCTGCATCTGGGTCTATTGACTCAGTAACATGTAGTGAAAACTGAAAACTATAATAAATCACAATCCCTGTGGGCAACACCCGATTAGATTTCTTTCTGGCCTTTGCACGATGGTGGCAATGGCTGTAACCCAAAACATAAACAAAAACTCACATGGAAGCAACAAACACATTTTTTAAAATTATATTATTCCCCAGTCCAAAGAACTTTTTGTCTAAGACTTAGTCTGTGGTTTATTTATATTACTGAGTAACTCCACCCAGTGAACATAAAGCACAGATGACTCCAAAAAGGCAGCATTTATGTAGTCTAATGGTTCCCATGTATGGATGATAAATGTGCACTCCAAGAAGTTTGGCAATTCCTTCTAGGAAATTGACTTAATAAGATGGTGACAAGTGAAGTGTACACATGGTCAGTCCCATGATAACCCAGACATTTCTGTTCTCATCTCAGGAAAAGCAAGCCATTCGTTCTCCATTACCAATGTGCTGTAAAGCAACATGTAAATAATGGGCAAACTGCCACAAGTTAGATTTGCTAAAATAGAAACCAGAGCTACAACCATTGCTAATGCAATATGATAGTTGATGAGAATGACACAGTCTTAAACCTCTTGTTTCTCGAAACAATCTAGAGAACTGACAAACGGTGATAAAACAAGAACCAGAAAGAATCAATTTGGCCTGTCGCTTGAATTATGAGTTTTTCCAGACATCCACATTCGTTATCCTACTAATGTAAATTGTCTCTGGTTAAACTTTAACCTTACAGTGGTTTTCCCCACCACTCAATATATTTCTTGTTTACTGGGCATCTGGGTATGACTGTGCTACTTACCTAGGAGCACTACCTAGCGCCTGTCATTTTTATTTATCAATATATACTTTTCCATAAATATTTATTGAAAATGACTGTGTGTACAGGCACCATGGCAGGTACTGGAAATGTATTGGAGAACAAGACACAGGTGTTTGACTCTCAACTTTCCCTCACAGTTTGAATCTTAGTCTGATTCCTCCACTTATGCCCCCTCCTCATCTCAAATAGTTCAATGCCCCAAGAGGACTCCATGGTGCACTACCCCAGCACTGATCATTGGGCAAGCATCCCACCCAAGATGTCCTTTTTCCTCCAATGGGGACACAAAAGACATTTGTACAATGACAGGATCTCTGCCCTAGATTGGCACTGGACTGTCTCCCTTTGGTGTTGAGGCAGATGCTATGAAGCATTTGTAGCCACTCACCCTGTAATTTCTCAAAGGTTAATGTTGAAACTATATTGAAGAACTCCACTGCACTTATTTTTTTTTTTTACATTGGTAACTTTTTAATTTGTGCTCTTAATAGTTTTGTATAAATGGATGTCATTCTGGAGCATCAGGAGATGGTTCTCTTGTGCACTACTCACGCCCCTTACACAATACCAGTGTCTTCTGCTTCAAAGGGAGGGGTATGTGCATGGAAGAAATGGATTATGTATAGAAAGAAATGCCTTTTTAGATGTCCAGAAGACTCACAGTCCCCTTCCTCTCTGTCTCTCCAAACATCCCTTCAAGGGAAAAACAAAAACAAAAAACTCTGGTTACTAAACCAAGTCTACAGACTCAGATAATTAACTGCTGCTTAACTTTTGCTTGCCCAACATGTTTACACCCATCCAAAGAAAGTAGCCTCATGATACTATCAAATGGGAAAAAAAAAATCATACACAATAATGAGAATTTAGTGCAAACTACACATATCCAAAATATAGGAATTTCCAAATATAAATTAGGAACAGAGGGAAGTTTCCAAGATTTTATTTATTTATTTGACAGAGAGAGAGAGAGAGACAGTAAGAGAGGGAACATGAGCAGGGGGAGTGGGAGAGGGAGAAGCAGGCTTTGCTGCTGCACAGGGATCCTCATGTAGGGCTCAATCCCAGGAACCTGGTATCATGACCTGAGCTGAAGGCAGATACTTAACATCTGAGCCACCCAGGCACCCCCAAGGTAAGTTCTAAACCATCCAGTGAGTTGTCTATGTTAAGAATTTCTAACAAATATGCACAAAATTCTCTTCTATAATAAAAATGCTTTGACTAAATTTCAAACCTTGTCTCCAATTTTCTCCCAGTTATATTACAGTCTAATACTGAGTCAGTCTGTTTTACACAGACAAATGTCATACTGACATGGAGTCAAATTACCTGTAGTCTATCTCCCTCCACATGGGACAGTATCTGAAATTATGTGGATATTACCTCACAGAGTAGAAAACATTTCTCTGGGCAGTGTTTAAAGGGAACAAAATGTTGGCAAAATAAAAGCAGGAAAAAAATCCTACCCTTACAATCCCAAGGATTCTCTAGTCATGCACCTGTGTTCTCTTTACCTCTACCCAAACCAATGATTTTCTGACACACTAAGGCAGAAAATACTGAAATAATGTATCTCTTCTCTCATCCACTGGGCTTCCCTACATCAATCACAGGTAATGAAAATGAAATGACATAATACATATGAAAATGCTTTGAAAAGCCTTAAGTGCTATCTATACTTAAGAGGGAGTGGAGATAGTGATCTTCCTAGAGGCAGGAATGTGGCAATTTCTTTGACAGTGTTTCCCAATTTAGGGCATACAGAGAACTAGTTTTGTGAAAAGACCCTTGGAAAGGCAGTTCAGTGTGGGGTTGCATCAGTAACCAAATGATCCTAGAATTAACACTATGTAGAAGCCAGATGGTGGAGGAGTAGAAAACTGATACAGCATTAGGTCCCAGGAGTTCAGCTGGTAGTTATCAAACCATTCTGAACACCAACAGGTTCCTAACTTAATAGGATATAGAAGAGAAGAAGAGCAGCAATTCTAGAAACAGAAAATCAACCACTTTCAGGAAGGTAGGATGTGCAGAGAAATGAATCTGAAGCCACAGGTAGATAGACCATGGAGAGAGGGGCTGGCTCCCTGCAAGTGGTGGAGCAGCAGAGCACAAAATCAGAACTTTTATAAGGCTGCTCACTGAAGGACGTGGCTCCAGAAGCTAAGTGGGGGTGGAGCCCTTGCAGAGACAGTGGGGGCTCAGAACCAGCTCAGAACCAGCCAGGTCACAGGAAGACCAAAAGTGACTGAGTGTGGCAGAGCTGTCAGGTATCAGAGCAGAGAAGTGGGCTACAGAGACAGAGCATAGCAGTGCACTCTCAGCTCGGGATGACCTTAAACTGTGATCCAAGGCACAGTGAGGCCACTGCTCTTCGTGCAGGGACCCCACAAGTGGCAGATCTGGGGAAACTCACCTTCTTCCTCTGGGAAGACTGCCACTGAAGCATGGCAGGAATCTGCTGGGTTTAGAGATGCCAAACAAGGCCATGCATGAGAGACAGAAATGCTGGGTCACAGGCTGGGTGAGCACAGAGTGTTGCCAGAGACTACAGAGATGGGAGGGATTGACTGCTTTTCTCTGAGGGCATAGTGAAGAGTGGAGCCCTGACCTCTCGGCTCTTACAGACTGGAGATTCAGAGGCCACCGATTTCATTCCCATCCTCCAAAGCTCTACAGAAATTGTTCAGGGAATAAAAGCTACTGAGAGTGAACCCAAGCAGATTACTTAGCTGGCCCCGGCAAAGGCAGTGCAATTCCACCTCCAGCAAAGACATTTGAGAAGCACTGCAATAGGCTCCTCCCCCAGAAGATCAGCAAGAACATCCAGCCAAGACCAAGTTCACGAATCAATGAGAACTGTGGAACTCCAGAACTAGGGGAAAGCAACACATGGAATTCATGGCTTTCCCCCCATGATCTTTTAGTATTGGAAAGTTAAATTATTTTTTATTTTGTTTTTTTCTTATTCTATTTTTTTAACCTTTCCTCTCTCCTCTGTTAACATTTCTTAACTATTTCATCTTATCAATAGCTTGTTTTAAAAAGTCCTTTTAAATTTTCAGCGTTATAGTCATATTTTATCCATTCATTGTATTTAACCTTATTTTTTGTAAACATTTAGGTTTTGTTGTTTTTTGTTTTTTCTAAAAATTTTGGGATACAATTTCTTCTAATAGATCAAAATATACCTTAAATATAGCTCCAGCCTGATCACAATGTCATCTTTTTTTTTCCAACCAATTTATCTTATCAATTCCTTTTTTTACAGTCCCCTTTAATTTTTTTCTTTACAGTCATATCCCATCCCTTCATCATCTTTACCCTTATTTTTGTGTATATATATAAGTTTTTCTTTAATTAAAATCTTGGGAGGTAGTTCCTTCTAAGACACCAGAATACTTCCAAAATCAAGTGGGTGGCTCTGTTCTATTCACCAGTCTAATACATATATATATATATATTTTTCCCCCCTTCCTTCTCCCCCTGTTTTGGGTCTCTTCTGATTTCATTAGCATATATTTTTCTGGTGTCTTTGTCATCCTTTTAGTATTACTCTCTCATTCATATATTCCTTTTTTTTAATATTTTATTTATTTATTTGTCAGAGAGAGATATCAGAAATAGGCAGAGAAGCAGGCAGAGAGAGGGGGGAAGCAGGCTCCCCACTGAGCAGAGAGCCCAATGCAGGTCTTGATTCCAGGACCCTGAGATCATGACCTGAGCAGAAGGCAGAGGCTTAAACCCACTGAGTCACCCAGGTGGCCCTCATTCATATATTCTTATCTGGATAAAATGACAAGGTGGAAAAACTCACCACAAAAAGAAGAACTAGAGCCAATAACTACAGCTAGGGACCTAGTCAACATGGACATTGGTAATATGTCAGAACTAGAGTTCAGAATGACAATTCTCAAGGTGCTAGCTGGGCTTGAAGAAGGCATGGAAGATATTAGAGAATCCCTGTCTGCATAAATAAAATCCCTTTCTGGAGAAATAAAAGAACTAAAATCAAACCAAGTTGAAATTTAAAAAGCTATCAATGAGATGCAATAAAAAATGGAGTCTCTTACTCCTAGGATAAATGAGGCAGAAGAGAGAATTATTGATATAGAAGACCAAATGACAGAGAATAAAGAAGCTGAGCAAAAGAGAGACAAACAATTACTGGCCCACAAGGAGAGAATTCAAGATATATGTGATACTATAAAATGAAACAATATTAGAATAATTGGGACCCCAGAAGAAGAAGAATGACAGAGAGGGGCAGAAGGTATATTGGAGTAAATTATATTAGAGAATTTCCCTAATATGGCAAGGGGAACAAGCATCAAAATCTAGGAGGCACAGAGAACTCCCCTCAAAATCAATAAAAATAGTACAAAGCAACAGAATACACATTCTTCTCTAGTGCACATGGAACATTCTCTAGAGTAGATAACATCCTGGGTCACAAATCAGGTCTCAACCAGTATGAAAAGACTGGGATCACTCCCTGAATATTTTTAGACCACAATGCCTGAAGCTAGAGCTCAATCACAAGAGGAGAGTTGGAAAGAACTCAAATACATGGAGGCTAAAGAGCATCCTACTAAAAAATGAATGAGTCAACCAGTAACTTAAGAAGAATTGAAAAAATTCATGGAAACAAATGAAAATGAAAACACAACTGTTCCAAATCTTTGGAACATAGCAAAGGCCATCCTGAGAGGAAAGTATATAGGGATACAAGGCTTTTTTCAAGAAACAAGAAAGGTCTCAAGTACACAACCTAACCCTACACCTAAAGGAGCTGGAGAAAGAACACCATGGAAAACCCCAAACCCATCAGGAGAAAAGATATCATAAAGACCAGAGCAAAAATCAATGCAATAAAAATTAAAAACACTAGAACAAATCAATGAAGCTAGGAGCTGGTTATTTAAAAGAATCAATAAGATTGATAAAGCCCTGGTCAGACTTATCAAAAAGAAAAGAGAAAGGACCCAAATAAATAAAATCATGAATGAAAGAGGAGAGGTCACAACCAACACCAAAGAAATACAAACAATTAAAAGAACATATTATGAGCAAAAATACACCAGCAATTTTGACAATCTTGAAGAAATGGATGCATTCCTAAAGACATACAAACTACCAAAATGGAACCAGGAAAAAATAGAAAACCTGAACAGACCCATAAACAGGAAGGAGATTGAAGCAGTCATCAAAAATCTCCCAAAAAACAAGAGCCCAAGGCCAGACACCTTCCCAGGGGAATTCTACCAAACATTTAAAGAAGAATTAATACCTATTCTCCTAGAATAAATGAAACAAGATGGGATTGGGAGGGAGACAAACCATAAGTGACTCTTAATCTCACAAAACAAACTGAGGGTTGCTGGGGGGAGGGGGATTGGGAGAAGGGGGCAGGGTTATGGACATTGGGGAGGGTATGTGCTTTGGTGAGGGCTGTGAAGTGTATAAACCTGGCGATTCACAGACCTGTACCCCTGGGGATAAAAATATATTATATGTTTTAAAAAATTAAAAATTAAAAATTAAAAAAAAAATACCTATTCTCCTAAACCTGTTCCAAAAAATAGAAATGGAAGAAAAACTGCCAAACTCATTTTATGAGGCCAGCATTACCTTGAACCCAAAACCAGACAAAGACTGCATCAAAAAGGAGAATTACAGACCAATATCCTTGATGGACATGGATGCAAAAATTCTCACCAAAATACTAGCCAATAGGACCCAACAGTACATTAAAAGGATTATTCACCACAACCAAGTGGGATTTATTCCAGGGCTGCAAGTTTGGTTCAACATCCACAAATCAATGTGATACAATACATTAATAAAAGAAAAAAACAAGAACCATATGATACTCTCAATAGATGCTAAAAAAGCATTTGACAAGGTATAGCATACTTTCTTGATCGAAAGTCTTCAAAATGTAGGGATAGAGGATACATTCCTCAATATCATCAAAGCCATCTATGAAAACCCACAGCCAATATCTTTCTCAATGAGAAAAAAACTGAGAGCTTTTCCGCTATGATTAGGAGCACAGAAGGGATGTCCATTATCACCACTGCTAATCAATACAGTGCTAGAATTCATAGCCTCAGCAATCAGACAACAAAAAGAAATTAAAGGCATCCAAATCAGCAAAGAAGAAGTCAAACTATCACTCTTTGCAAATGATATGCTACTTTATTCGGAAAACCCAAAGACTCCACTCCAAAACTGTTAGAACTCATACAGGAATTCAGTAAAGTGTCAGGATATAAAATCAATACACAGAACCCTCCTACACTGTTGGTGGGAATGCAAGCTGGTGCAACCGCTCTGGAAAACAGCATGGAGGTTCCTCAAAAAGGTGAAAATAGAACTACCCTATGACCCAGCAACTGCACTACTGGTTATTTACCCTAAAGATACAAACATAGTGATCCTAAGGAGCACGTGCACCCCAATGTTTATAGCAACAATGTTTACTATAGCCAAACTATGGAAAGAAGTTAGATGTCCAACAACAGATGAATGGATAAAGAAGAGGTGATATATATACACAATGTAATACTATGCAGCCATCAAAAGAAATGAAATCTTGCCATTTGCGATGACGTGGATAGAACTAGAGGGTATCATGCTTAGCAAAATAAGTCAATCAGAGAAAGACAACTATCATATGATCTCCCTGATATGAGGAAGTGGAGATGCAACATGGGGGCTTAAGGGCGTAGGAGAAGAAACAAGATGGGATTGGGAGGGAGACAAACCATAAGTGACTCTTAATCTCACAAAACAAACTGAGGGTTGCTGGGGGGAGGGGGTTTGGGAGAAGGGGGTGGGATTATGGACATTGGGGAGGGTATGTACTTTGGTGAGTGCTGTGAAGTGTGTAAGCCTGGTGATTCACAGACCTGTACCCCTGGGGATAAAAATATATTATATGTTTATAAAAAATTTTTTAAAATTTTTAAAAAATCAATGCACAGAAATCCGTTGCATTTCTCTACACCAACATCAGGACAGAAGAAAAAGAAATTAAGGAGTTTATCCCATTTACATTTGCACCCAAAACCATAAGATACCTAGGAATAAACCTAACCAAAGAGGCAAAGAGTCTGTACTCAGAGAACTATAAAGTACTCAAAAAAGAAATTGACACAAAGAAATGGAAAAACATTCCAAGCTCATGGATTGGAAAAACAAATATTGTGAAAATGTCTATGCAACCTAAAGCAATCTACACATTTAATGCAATCCCTATCAAAATCCCATCCATTTTTTTTTCAAAGAAATGGAACAAATAATCCTAAATTTTATATGGAACCAGAAAATATGCCAAATAGAGGAATGTTGCAAAAGAAAGCCAAAGTTGATGGTATCACAATTTCAGACATCAAGCTCTAATATAAAGTTGTCATCATCAAGACAGTATGGTATTGGCACAAAAACAGACACATAGATCAATGGATAAGAATAGAGTACCAAGGAATAAACCCTCAACTAATCTTCGACAAAACAGGAAAGAATGTCCAATGGAAAAAAGACAGTCTCTTCAACAAATGGTGTTAGGAAAATTGGACAGCCACATGCAGAAAAATGAAACGGGGCCATTTCCCTACACCCACACAAAAATGGGCTCAAAATGCTTGAAAGACCTCAATGTGACCTTCATCAAAATCCTTGAAGAGAACACAGTCAGCAACCTCTTCGTCCTCAACTGCAGCAACTTCTTCCTAGAAACATCACCAAAGGCAAGGGAAGCAAGGGCAAAAATGAACTATTGGGACTTCATCAAGATCAAAAGCTTTTGCACAGCAAAGGAAACAGTCAACAAAACCAAAAGACAACTGACAGAGTGGGAGAAGATATTTGCAAATGACATAACAGATAAAGGGCTAATATCCAAAATCTATAAAGAACTTACCAACTCAATACCCAAAGAACAAATAATCCAATCAAGAAATGGGCAGAAGACAGGAACAGACATTTTGGCAAAGAAAACATCCAAATGGCCAAAAGACACATGAAAAGGTGTTCAACATCACTCAGCATCAGGGAAATACAAATCAAACCTCAATGAGATACCACCTCACACCAGTCAGAATGGCTCAAATTAACAAATCAGGAAATGACATGTTGGTGAGGATGCAGAGAAAGGGGGACCCTCCTATACTGTTGGTGGGGATGCAAGCTGGTGCAATCGCTCTGAAAAACAGCATGGAGGTTCCTCAAGAAATTGAATATAGAGCCATCCCATGACCCAGCAATCACACTGCTGGGTATTTACCCTAAAGATACAAATGTAGTGCACGAGAATGCTTACAACAGCAATGTCCATAATAGCCAAACTATGGAAAGAACCAAGATGTCCATCAATAGAATGGATAAAGAAGAGGTGATATATATATACAATGGAATACTCTGCAGTCATCAAAAGAAATCTTGCCATTTTTGTTGACGTGAATGGAACTAGAGGGTATTGTGCTGAGCAAAATAAGTTAATCAGAGAAAGACAATATTCATGTGATCTCTCTGATATGAGGAATTTGAGAGGCAGGGTAGGGGTTTATGGGGGTAGAGCAGGAAAAAATGAATCAAGATGGGATCGGGAGGGAGACAAACCATAAGAGACTTTCAATATCACAAAACAAACTGAGAGTTGCTGGGAGTTGGAGGGGGAGGGATAGGGTAGTTGGGTTATGGACATTGGGGAAGGTACGGGGTATGGTAAGTGCTGGGAAATGTGTAAGCCTGATGATTCACAGACCTGTCTGTACAGGGACAAATAATACATTATATGCTATGGGACAAATAATACATTATATGCTATTATATTATATGTTAATAAAAACAGATTTAAAAAAAGAATTAACACTATATATAATGTCTACCTTTCAGAACTTGAAAAGACAAATTAGCCATTGAAGGTTTGGAATAGCCCTGCAATGATGAAATCTGCCTAATCTTAATAATTCAAAATTTCTGCAACACAAATGCTTTCAACATATTTTTTCTACATAACATTTATTAATATTCCTAGGGCTAGGGGCGCTTGGGTGGCTCAGTCAGTTAAGCATCTGACTCTTTCTCTCACCTCAGTAGTGATCTCAGAGTCCTGGGATAGAGCCCCACGGTGGTTGGGCTCCACACTCAGTGGGGAAACGGTGTGAGAATTCTCTTCCCTGTCTACGGCCATACTACCCTGAACACACCCAATCTTGTCTAATCTTGGAAGCTAAACAGGGTCGGGCCTGGTTAGTACTTGGATGGGAGAATTCTCTTCCCCTCCCTCTACCCCTCCCCCTGCTGGTATGCTCGCTCGCTCCTCTCTCTCTCTTTCAAATAAATAAAATATATCTTAAAAAATATTCCTAGACACTGGATTCCCACAGAGTGTTACTAATATTATTATTACTATTACAATTGTTATTATTATTTATAAGGAACAAAGAATTAGATTCTTACCTCACTGAATAGGCTAACTTCTTGCCCTCATGAGACCCCAAATTCTTGCCTAACAACATGATAGGTGGAATTCTTAATTTATGAGTTAAATTAGTGAGCCTGATATTCCCATGGGGCGCCTGGGTGGCTCAGTGGGTTAAGCCTCTGCCTTCAGCTCAGGTCATGATCCCAGGGTCCTGGGATTGAGCCCCACATCGGGCTCTGTGCTCAGCAGGAGCCTGCTTCCTCCTCTCTCTCTGCCTGCCTCTCTGCCTACTTGTGATCTCTGTCTGTCAAGTAAATAAATAAAATCTTTAAAAATAATAATAAATTAAAAATAAATAAATAAATAAATAAATAAATAAATAAATAAAATTAAGACCCAGATTAGGACCTAAAAGCATTGTCCCAAAACCCAAAATTGATCATTTTTTATGCATATGCCTATATATATTTTTGTTATAAAGAGGAATATTCAGATGAAAATATATTCATAGGTATATTCATGGATTTAAAGATGGTATTCTTCATAATCTCAAAATGGAAATTAACCAACAAAAGTTTACTAGTGCAGTTAACCCTATGCTAGTATTTTGAGCAACACAGTTTTCTGCTTTCAAGGAGCTCGCAGTCTTTTTGACTTCTCAAGATGTGGAATTTATAATCTAGAAGGCAGAAAATAGCACAAGATAACACAAATTAAAATAGCAAATAATATTCATTTGTGTTGATACAAATATGTCTTATCCTTATTAATGTCCAGTAAGAAACCCTCTCAGTCTAGTCAGTGAAAGTGGGAATGGGAAAGCCCACCTGATCCTGAACAATGGTCTTCCTGTGCCACATGGCCAGATGCGATATCCGTATCCACCTGAAACTCTCTGATTAGTATAGCATGGAAGTCTAATAAAAATTAAGGTTCCAGAAAGGATGCAAAATATACACAACAAAATAACCTAAACTGAAAACCAAGAGAATGAAGAATTAGAAGATAGAAGAAATGAGGATGGGAAAAATCAGATGAAACCAATACAGAGTGACACACTCCTTCTCTAATGTCCAATGGAAATAAAGCTGTAAGAAACAACTTACAAGAATTTCAAGGGATCAGTTTTTGCACAGAAATTTAAGTCTCACTTCTTAACAGGTCATTTCTCTTCCAACCCCATTTCATAGTAATACAAGGCCCATTTAACCAGATGTCAATAACTGTGATGCTTTTAAGGTTTCTTGCACATAGATTTAACCATTTCCTTTTGCACTGAGTGAAACTCCAAGATTGTGAATTTCCTTCTAAAAAACAAACAGGCTGCCAGAGATGAAGAGATCTGGTATGGGCATACTGAGTGTACTCAAAGCCATATGACGGCCTTAAGCAGAGGTGGTAAGGGATAACCATTATGTGTTCACATTTAAGAAATAAATTATGAATAACATAGTAGTCAAGATATGTAGGACTCTAAATTGCTCCCCTTGTTGTCATGGAGGCTCTATAAGGACATCTTGTAATATGTTTCCCTTACAAGGAAATAGATGAGAACGAGAAACCATGAGATGGTATTTAGCCATCATGGAGGGTCCAAAAATAAGTGGCCACAGTTCTTAAGTGCATTCAGCATTAGCTGCACTCTATTTTCCATTCATTCAGTCAATCAAATGGATTATAATGTGGGGCACCTGGGTGGCTCAGTGGGTTAGGCCTCTGCCTTTGGCTTGGGTCAGGATCTCAGGGTCCTGGGATCGAACCCTACATCGGGATCTCTGCTAAACAGGGAGCCTGCTTCCCCTTCTCTCTCTGCCTGCCTCTCTGCCTACTTGTGATCACTCTCTCTCTGTCAAATAAATAAAACCTTAAAAAAAAAAAAAAGGATTATAATGTGATGGTGTATGCCAGAAGAGTATATTTGGCCCCTTTTTATTTCAAAGAAATACTGAAACACATCTGCTCAAATAACACTTAAACTTCTACTGACTTACCAGTCAGGAAGACTCAGTTTTTAGGCCAACATGCAGACTGACCCTCCTTATTTCCAACAAAAAAACATAAAGCTTATATTCTATTTTCACCCTAACAAGTAAGGACGAAGCTTTTCTTTTCTGTGTGTTTCTTGATTCCAACTTCTGACTTACATTTTGCATTCTGAGTTATCATCTCAAAGCTCCTGGTAATGAGTAAAAACCTCCTCTGAGCTCCTGTCATAGAGCCCAGGATTTATCTTGCCCATAGAATTTGCCATGTTGAATATAAAGGATCCATTTACCTCTGCCTCCCTGACAAGATTTTAAATTCCTCAAAAGTGGGAACCAAGCAAATTGGTCTTTGGGACTTCAGCTTGTACAATGATGCCAGAAATATACCAACAGCTCTAAATGTGTTGATGTTGTTGTTGTTGTTTTGTTCAGTTTTTTTGTGTTGTTTTGTTTTGATGAGCTAAATAGGGTGTAAGGGGCTAGGAATATAGAATGGTAGGAGAGAAGTTAATAATTAATTTTTTTTAAAGTTCCACAATCCACAAACTTATATTGACTACCCATTCTATGCTAGGCCTAGTGTCAGGAAAAGGGTTTAAACCTTCAAGAAGAAGGCAGTGAAGTTAAGGAGAAAAGAGATGAGCATATGTAGAAAACTCTAGATAGCAAAAAAATTTCATAAGAGAAGTGCTTACTTTCCTGGGAACTTCAGAAAATGGATCAGAAAACATATCTTCAAAAAGGTGGTATTGAAGTAATAAAGGATGTGAGCATGGGTCCATACATGGTTCTGGCAACAGGAGCTCCAGGCACCACCACATGGAAGATGAAGAGTCAAGCATTATGAAAAGCTAACTGTCTCTCCTAACAGAAGCATAGGGTATGTGAGTGAGGCTGGAAATGAAGACTGAGCTTGAATCACTGGGCAGGGGGTGGGGGTGAGGACCTTGAATGTCAGAATACAAATTCAGATTTTTTAAAAAATATATTTTATTTATTGATTTGACAGACAGAGATCACAAGTAGGCAGAGCAGCGGGCAGAGAGAGAGAGGAGGAAGCAGGCTCCCTGCTGAGCAGAGAGCCCGATGTGGAGCTTGATCCCAGGACCCTGGGATCATGACCTGAGCCGTAGGCAGAGGCTTAACCCACTGAGCCACCCAGGCACCCCCAAATTCAGATTTTTTAAAAAATCAAATAATGTTCTGCCATTAATGGTGTCTGAATGCAGATATGGCATAATCCTTGCGGGATTTAAGGTCATTGCTCTCAAGGCAACATTCAAGATGATCTGGGGACAGCACATGGCAGTCTAAGGCGAGGGTACTTCTTAGATCTTTCATCGCAGATAAACATTTTTTTTAAAGATTTTATTTATTTGACAGAGAGAAAAAGACCACAAGTAGGCTGAGAGGCAGGCAGAGACAGAAGGGGAACAGGCTCCCCGCCGAGCAGAGAGCCTGATGTGGGGTTCAGTCCCAGGACCCCGAGATCATGACCTGAGCCGAAGGCAGAGGCTTAACCCACTGAGCCACCCAGGTGCCCCGCAGATAAACATTTTTGCCTGTCAGACTGGAGTTCTTCATGGAAATCTTGTATTAAGATGTAACTAACTCTGATCAGGAAATAGGGGATTTATTATAACTGAACATGAGGTAAATATTAACAAGTACCTAAGAGAGCAAACCACGATCAGAAAGAATGGAGAATAGAAGTTAAAGAAAAGTTAAGAGTTATTTAGCAAGGGCATTCTAGAATCAAGACAATTCCCAGACAGCAGATAGGGTCTAGGGTGCCATAAAGTAAGGGTGAACTATATTTTACTAGTACCCTGGAAGGCCTATACTTTTCCACTCCTGAATAAGAAATAATCCCTGGATTATATCACCCTTTCTTTGCTGCACTGGCCCCATGAAAGAATTCCTACAATGAAATTTTCTTAAGGTATAAAAAAAGAATAGTGACTCTAGTTGTCACTGGTTATGGGGAAGGTGAGAGCCAGAAAAAGGCTCACAGACCCTAGTAAAAATCTAATCATTTGGGAAACTAAAAGAGCTATAAAAAATTTAGACTATATTGAAAAGGGCAACCAAGATTTTCCCCATTAAAGAAATAAAGAGGTAAGGCACTGGGGAGAGAGAGGACTATCTAGTGAGAGACCCTTAGAGAGATTCTTAGGAAATTAAATCAATTAATATCCAAATTAATTAATTTGGATATCAAGTATATCTTGGACAATGGACAGTGTTTCCAGAAACCAGGGATAGGTGTGGTGTGGTCCCATTTCCAACAGGCAAAATGAGAATTACTCCTTGATTCAGAGAAAGAGAGTTAAAATGCTTCCAGGTTTAGAGGCTGACAGCTAACGTAGGAGACTTCCACCAGTCCCTACCACTGAGAGCAGCAGTGCTTACAGGTAAGGGCTAGCTAAGTGGCGATGGTACACCACTCTTAGGGATTCTGTACCTGAAATACAGACAAGGTTTGATATTGGGGTGTAATCCCCTTATAGCAAGCACTGGATTCATGCATTATGAACTCTTACTCCCAGTCGTAAAGCTAAGCATGTACATCACTGAATGTTGGGTTGACTTCACGAGGAAGAATAAAAGGATCATCTACCTGACTGGCACAGAGCAGACCTCTGAAGGGTGGCAAGACATTTGGAGAATGCCTGGTTAAGCCTTCTTATTTTGCATACAGACACTAAATCCAAAAAAGGATAAAACACCGTCCCAAGTTTTCACAGGTAGTTAGTGGTTGAGTTGGGACTAAACCCCAGATTTCCTGACTCTCTGTCCAGTGCTCTTTACAAAGCCAGCAGGAGTTGTGAGGCAGTCTTCTGTAGGATCACCCGAGTCAGCTCTCTACCTTCTGGGCCAACAGGAAAACAGTGACTCACAGAATCCAGCATTCCTTTGGAGTGCAGGAGAGGTGTGCCTTTCTTCTACATTCTGAGCCTTTTCAATTTCTGTAAATAAAACCCTATTTTAAATGCCCTGGGAGAGTTGGCAATCGTGAGTTCCCCGCAGGTCAAGATCATATTTAGAACATTAGAACAAGCTTAGGCTGACTGACTGATAGATCCTTTGATAGATGAAGAGCAAATGACTGTACATCAAACTCCAAATTGTCAATAATTTTTGCTTAGACTAACAGCCATGTTCATGCATTTTGAAGCACTTAGGAGTGGCACAAAGAATGAGAGGCTGAAATTTGCCAAGGGTAACACATGTAAAATCATTGCAAGTTAGCTGTTTAGAAGCATACATGTGAAGGTATAGCTTTTAATGTCAGGTTCCACTGTTCTTTAATCCAGGACACCTTGAAAACTCATGATCTCATTCATCAGACCAACTATCAGAGAGTGGGTACTTTCTGAGAGCTTTAAAACTGCCACGGGTAAATGACACACAGAGCGGACACCACCCTTCACATTAATCGCATCCATCATCCTGGCTGTACTCTGGGAGAGCCCTGCCTTTTTCTCTCCTTACAACCGCACAGGGCACTGATAGCAATAGAGTCACCACTCTTTCTGCCACCTCTCATAGGCCTCCAAATCCGCAGGACATAAGACACTCTGATTTCTTTATTTCTAAGTATGATAGTATCCCTAACCATATCCCTCGCATGTATCTGCAAAGCTACTATAAAGACAATATTCAAAGAAAAGCAAAATTTAATAGTATGCCATTCTACTGTTCAAAAGTGTTCAATGACTTCTCACTGCCTACAGTACACAGCTCAGACTACTGAGGTAACACATAAAGCCTCCAGCAGGCTGATCCCACCTCTCCTTTCCTGTTTCTTAGCCTCATTATTCTGCTACATAGACCCTTCCCTCTTAATCATGCTGGTCAATTCACTGTTCCCCCAAATAATCTTGTGCCTTCCTCAGCTGAACACATCCTCCTCCTTGCCCTACTGTTCATCACCCATGTATCCAAATGTGACTTTCCATGGCTCAGCTCACTGCTAACTTCTCCTCTTTGCTACCCAACTAATAAAATTTCATGCTTCTTTTCTTCCATGAGAACAGATCTACATTCTTGTTTTCTTCTGCTTTGAATATCCCACACTGTCTGGTATCCATTTTTAATAAACATGTGTTAATTGATTAATTCCAAAAAGGGGGTCCATATTTAAGGCTCTTTAAAATATGGTAATAATCTGGAGCTGTTATTATATTATCCACACAATGGAAACTTCAGAGCATCTAGTATGTTGTCATTGGATTCCTTTCTTTCCACAAAAAACCAAACTAGGTCATTTCAAACCTCAGTCACCTTCAGAGAGATTCTAGGAGGGCACGCTAAGAACCAGCAAAGAAATCACATTCCTGGATTCCTTACTTGTTGTCCAGATCTGCTACTGAATCAGATTCAGGCAAGTGTGAACTGGAGAAATGAACTAATCATTAGCACCAACCAAACAAAATGAAAGGAGCTCTTTTGTTATGTTGGCTGGATATTCAGGTTTGAAAGGAGGGAGTGAAGGAAGAAAAAGGAGAAGAAAACTAACAGCCATCAACTGTCTTCCCTTTGAGTGTACCTTTCTTGCCTTTTCTGTTTATTTTTTTTTTTACAACTATGTGATAGAACTGGAATATTTGGAAGGCATAAAATTGGGATTGAAAAGGTGATTTGCTGTAATCTAATGAGGATAATTCCTAACATGTTTACCACCCAGATGCTCCTCTAACTGGGTCTTGTTTAGTTTGCCCAGAATACATTTCTTTGCTAAATTAAAAAGTGCCTAAAGTGGTACCCTGCCTATAAAATGACATCTGATTTCAGGAGTCACGCCAGAGTAGTCAATGCAGTCCTGCTTGTAGGTCTAGTAACAAGGGTTATTTATTTCATAAATTTAATTTCATGGGTTTGGCCACATCCTTAAAAGACAAACATACTATTTGGAAATAGGAAAACTGAGTTATTAAGGATGAGAAAAGAATAAAACCAAAGAGCAAATAGGCAAAAAAAGTTAATGTGAATATTCTAGCTTCCTAAGCATTCATTAATTCTTTTTTTTTCATTCATTAAACTAATAAATAGTAGTCATTTTCTATGTATCCATGTTCCATAGTGTCATTTGTTCAATTATATTATATATATCCATTGAGTACTTGTTTTCTGCCAGCTAGTTAACCACTAGATATAACTTCTTTGCAGCCTAAAAGTTACTGAAAATAATGCAAATTTGGGGATATATATGAAAAATTATAAATATTAAAGAAACAATTTCCAAAAAAATCATACCATCTGGAATAATTGTTCCAAGGTCAAATTTGTCTATGATAAATTTTAAATTTTTCATCTGGTATATCACTAATCTTTCTTCATAGCCCCAGCACATGGGGTTCTACTTTGTTAATTTCCACATGTATCCAATTGAGAATAAGCTTAGTTACAAAAGAAGCAATGGAAGCCTTGGGCTCCAGAGGCAAACAGATGGAAATATGGCTATGGGAAAAACTAAATCCAGTGTAAACTTCGCGCATGTAGCATGTAGCATGTAGTATTATTTTTACCCAAATGCCACTGTTGAGCATTTTCTTAATGGAATTCTTTTTTTTTTTTTAATAAAAATTTTATTTATTTATTTATTTATTTATTTGAGAGAGTCAGAGAGATCACAAGTAGGCAGAGAGGCAGGCAGAGAGGGAGAACCAGGCTCCCTGCTGAGCAGAGAGCAATGCTGGGCTGATCCCAGGGTCCTAAAATCATGACCTGAGCCACCAAGGCACCCCTTAATGGAATTCTTTAAATCCTTTTTTTATAGTTGTGACCTTCTTTAGACCAATGATTCTTATAGGGAGGAGAGAATTTTGCCTCCCTACTCCAAAGACATTTGTCTAAGTGTAGGGACATTTTCAATTTCACCACTTAGGAAGGAGGAAGATATTGGCATCAGGTCTGTAGAAACCAGAGAGGCTGCCCAACACTATGCAGTGCAAGGGGGGAAGTCCCCACAACATAAAATTATCCACCCCAAGATGTCATAGTACCCAGTTTGAGAAACCCTGCTCTTGACCATCATTTTTCCTTCTCTTGGAGCCTGGTAACCCTCAAAGACATCAGGATCTAACCTGAGACCGGGCTAGGTGTTTTGTTTTGTTTTGTTTTGTTTTGTTTTGTTTTGTTTTGTTTTTATGACAGTCTGGTGCCGAGCTCACAAGCTTTGAAAGCTCAGTAGCTGTGACATCTTGTAAGTTTGAGCTAGTGGCTTAATCCCTTTAAGATTCCATTCTTTAAAAAACAAACAAAGCGAAGTAAACAAACAAAAAAACACTAAAAAAAAAAAATACCTCATAAGGTCGTGGTGAACACTAAATCAAGTTTTCTATCTATCTATAGGTAGATTTATTTATGTAAAGACCTAATCAGTGAAAGCCCTCTCATTCTTCCTGGTCCACTCACCCCACCCGACTCCTTTCTTTCCCCTCTCAATATCCCCCATCCTCAAGGCTCAGGTTCTCCCCTTTAAAATGTTTTAATTCCTTTGGTGGCTGAAATCAAGTTTGGGCTGGGAAGTGAGTCACCGCTCAGCAGCTAAAGGAGCTTGTTTTTCTTTCTCTGAATGTATTTCTTAAGAATTTCAGCCTGATCCTTCAGCCGTTTGTTGGTCGAATCCTCTCTTAATGTTCAAGACACACAGAGAGTGAGCTATGGCACTAAGACGGTTTCCAATTGTTAGGAATGAAAGTTTTTTAAATACCGAAAATAACCAGAGGGCAGAGTCCTGAAATCCTGTTACATAAGCAGACGTTGGAAGACCGAGGTTGATTTTGAGGTTCTTTTCTCCACAAGCCAATCTCAGCTGATCCTCCCCAACCTTTGCTGGATTTACCTTAATGCTGCAGAAGTCTCAACAGGGGCCTCTGGATGCTGCACGCTACCGGCAGCACAGGGAGACCTTTCTTGACAAATAAGCACTGCCGGCAGTGAGGAGCGGAGGCGGGTTTTACCCGCGGACCGACCGGGGCTGCGGGCGCAAGCTGCACCCGCTCCGCGCCGCGCGCTCGGCTCCGCGCCCTGGGCTCCGCGCCGCTGCCGGGCGGGCGTCCGCCAGCACTTGGGCTGTGCTCCTCGGACGCCCAGCGGCCCCTCCTTGGCCTCGCTTAGGAACCCTTCCGTTTTCCTGAACCGTTATTTAGTTTTTCAAATTCACAGAAAACACCTTTAGTGCTAACAGTCACCCACAAAATAATAATAATAATAATAATAATTTTTTTTAAAAAGTCACACAAAAGCAAAAAATAATCCAGTTCTCCTTTCCTTCCAGACCTTGCGTGTTTGTCTCTCTCTGTCCCCTATTCATCTTTTCCCCAACCCATTTTCCGTCTTTGGTCTACATCCCTTTCTCTGTTGTTCTTCGTTCCCCCTTTTTTCTTTCTCTTTCTCCCTCCCTCTCCCGTTTCCATTCCTTCCACCGCTTCTACAGCCTCCTCCCGTCGCGTCTCTCCTCCCTCTTTCGGGCTCCTGCTCTGCCCTCTCCGCCCCTCCCCAGAGAAGAGTGTCCAGCTCCTCCCGGGGCTACCCGCCCGCCGCTCCTTTCCTGCCCACCTACTATGAGGAGCAGCTCCTCCCACCTGCCCATAAAAGCCAAGTGCATGTTACCAGCCGCGGATCAGAGCACTTTCCCGGTCCTCTCCTGTGGGAGCCCCCTGAGCCTTTCTCCTGGATCTTACGTGCTCAAGGTAAGACAACACTTCTGCAGGCATATGACCTACTAGGGGTTGCTGCGGGGGTGGGGAGTAAGTCTCCTCTGGTCAACACGCTTACTGTTTGGTTCGAGCTGACTCCTACGGATGCCAGATCAGCTGCTCCTTTAACTAGCAACTGGTTTAAAAACAAACTTCTGTTTGAACGGTAAAATAAAAGTTCATTTTGGGCAGAAACAGCAGCACAAATACTGCAAAAACCTTCTCTTTTTAAATCACTTTTCCCCCTTTGCCGACTGTTGCTGAAGTTAAAATGTATCTGTGTGGGGTGTTTTACTGACGTTTTTCATTGTAAGTATTTCCTATATCAGTGGGGGCAAGGAAAACTTTGTCCCATTGTCAAAAATGTACTTTAAAAGAACACAATTAGTTTCCTAAAAATAGCACAGTCAAAAGGTCTGCTAACAATTTAGCAATGTTTTCGAACCCCCAAAGACAGCTTCTGTGAGTCCTTTAAAAAGTATCTTTCCAGGTTTAAGTGCTTGGAAAAAATGATGTGAACGGGTGCCCTTTGCACAGAAACAGTAATCAGGTGGCTGGTAGATAGGAAAGAACAAATCCAAATTTACAAGCTGGGGCAAAATGTGCTCTCACAAAGCTATCTTTTCAAGACTTTTCTAAAATGAGAATGGTGTTGGAACCAAGAAAGTATATAAAAGAACTTCATGAATTTCTATACATACACCTAAACATAAAGCGTTTCAATATGTTTCACAGCAAGAGAAAAATACAGGCCAGATTATACAATTCTTCTGTGTACACCAGACGGTTGTAAAGAAAGATCAGCTCAAAGGCTTTGGAAGTTTGAACCCTACTTGCCACCTTCTTTTCCCTCATCTAGTAAATTAAAATCCACCTGACTAGCACCCGGTTCTCAGGGTTATCCAGTGTTTAAGTTCCATCCCAGGTGAAGACTGCTGTATCTTCCCATTTCTGAGGTCAAAGAAAGAGTCCCATGCACCTGTGACAGGAAAAACATACTCTACAGCTACTTCTGTAAAAACCAGACACTTGGTCCATGAAGTTTGCCGTCAAAATCTGTGGGCTGTGTGGGATGAAACTCTCTCATGTGGGAGAAAAACCCTCTTCAAATATTTCCTCTGGGGAATTAATTGCACAAGACCACATAGAGACGACAAACCAAAGCTGGCAGTCAGGAAACCAAACCACTATTTCAACCCTTAAGGTTCTTAAAGTAAAAGAGGAAGAGTTTCACTTTTTTTTTCTTTTTTGTTTGTTTATATCATTTCACTTAAAAAGGGGAAACTCACCAAAGCTGTAAATAAAACTTCACCATTAAAGAAAGTACAATCATCAGAAGTTTAATGGAGGGTCTTTCAAAGCTATTCTCCATATCTTTTGCATATCAAAAGAAATAATAAAGATATACTAAAATTCTGTTGGCATGGAGGGAATTCAGGGCTATTATTCAAATGAAAGACTTACCCGGAAAGCTTTGTGTCATGCAAAATTTTGCTTCATTGGAAAAAGTTATTGCAAGGAGTATGGTTTCCTTAAAGAAAATGATATAAAATTACTATTGGCCAATAGTATGTGACCTGAGCATATTAAAATACCTTTCATCTGGAGCCACAACGCAGACTGCTTGCTTCATATCTGATGTTAACTGGGTAACCAACCACGACAAGAGCACAGGTATGGGACAAGGCCAAACCAAATGTGTGGCGTGTCCAAGTTAATTCTTCTTTTATGGTAGTACGGAACTCATGCTATCATCACAAGGGTGAAAAGACACTACTTCATTCACCAGATTTCCCTTGAGGGAAGTTATCTTTCCAGGAAGAAAAAAAGAGACAGAGAGAGAGAGAGAGAAAGTGCTCCCAAAGTAAAAGAGCTCCTGTTATTCCTAAATTTGGGGATGAGAAGTGTTCTCCCAGAGTTAGCTTCTGCTTTTCCTGGCAGCTGATCCATTCTACCAGCTTTGAACCACTTAAGAATAACGGCCTCCCCCTTGTGCCATCAAGTTCAGCACCCTAAATAACTGGGTGAGATCATGGAGATCACTCATGACCTAACTTTCCCAGGGCCCTTTACTGGACTCTTAAAGTGATTCTTTCCCTATAGCATACACATCAGGCATGATGATTCTTCTCTTAAGTTTTTAGGAAAAGCAGTGCCGGGGTTTCATTTAGTTACTTCAGTATCTCCCCTTTGCACCCTGTATGGAGACCTCACGTGAGTCTTCTCTTTGTGCCATTATATAGCTGCTCCTGGATTGGGTTCATGGCCATAACCTAAGTGACACCGTTCCAGCAGGCTTGCTGGGCTCCTTTAATGGTTCTCAAAAAAGGAAAAAGGAGCAGCTGCCTGTTTCACTAGAGACACAGGGAAGGTGTACCACCAATTGCAAGGGCCTGCTACACCTAGGGAAACACACATTTGAGATTTTCTACGACTCACAATTCTAAAACGATACTCTTTCCATGACCAGCAAGTATATCCCACTTTCTTCCATTCATGCTACAAAAGTCAAAGAGAAGAGAATGGGGATGAGAGCTGAGAGTGAAGCCAGGAGGAATCTCTCATAGAAAGTGCTGTAGAAGAAGAGAAAGAGCAGAATCTCTTCCCAATGCAACTTCTTTTTGCTTTAACTGATGTGGGACATGAAGAGATGCAGAGGGGCAAATATTCATACGTGATCTTGGCTTCTGTCTTAAATTAGTAAAAGTATTTCTACTAATACATTAAAATCTATCTCTGCCGTGTCCTTCTGGAACAGAGGAGAATAGCCCAGTTCTATGGACCAAACGATTTCAGGTCTGCCCCCCATTAAAACCCATAGGACCTTAACAGTTACAATTTTAAAAACTATACGATGAGTACAAAAATCCTCAGAACATTAATGGGTGGTTTACATCAACAAACCCACTTTCCCAAAGGGCCCAATGGTGGGTAATTATTTGCAAGTGAGAAGTTAGAAGCAATGGTGTACTCCTTTTTATCTGTGGTCACCCACTTCTGGTATGGCAACTTGCAGAGTGATGGAGATGTGGACCTATTTCCCAACCTCTGGTCCTCCCAGTAATCCTTTCTTCCTGCGTTGGCTTCTTTCTCTTCCACTGAGGCTTCATAACCATACATACACATAATTTAAAGAAAGTACAGATCTTGAGACTAGAACTCAGTCTTCTGAGAGGTGCACTGTTCTCATTTATTGAGTGAAAAGGAAAACAAAAGGAGAGAAGAGGAAAAGATGAAGGGGATGAATGAATGTTCTTTGGAACTTAGAGAATGTTTTACTTTAGCATTTTGTGAAATGGACCTCTTAGTAACCAAAGCATCCAGAATTTTAAAAAAAATAATAATTTTTTTAAAAGATCAACTCACTAGTTGCTACAAAATGCTAAGGTTATAATGAAAAAGATCTTCAATGACCTGGCAATCATTAACAGCAGTTTACACCCCCAGTACTGAATGAAAGCTCTGCTAAACTTGCCTTTTCCAGAGTGAAGAGTGAGAAAGAAAATTAACCACATTTCAGCACCAACAGAGAAGCCACTAATCAAACATTCCACTATTGCTTTGGTAACTGTGTTTGCTGTTTGAGGAAAGAGGTTCTTTATAGTCTATTCTCAAGCAAATAGTTGTGCAGTAAAGGGGTTAGAGGGGGCCCTGTAGACACAAATCCACAAAGCCACTGAAATTGTGTGACACCCACTGAAGTGACTGAAACAAAAATGTTCCTGAAAACTGATTACAGAGAGTAATTAGCTAAAATAATACTGAATTCTAACTGTTCAATGTGACATAACACCTCACAGCACCTCTAGCTGATTATATATGATATTAAAATACACCTGAGGGTTCACATTCAACCTCCTCTATTAATTTTGGGTTCATTGCCATCCTTCTTCCTAGAAAATGAAAACTTCCATTCTCCCCTTCAGCATAAGATCTCTCTTCAATTACTACAGATTAAGTTCCTGGAGTACCACTCATACTTGTGGATTTTCTCATTACCAAAAGTCTCCTACTTCTCTTAAACAGGATGTAAATTTTCACTCCAGCAAATAAGAAGGCTTTACATTTTTGTAAACCTTAATTCATCTATCTAGAAGAAAGGTAATTTAAAATTGCCATTGCCTCCAACAGGCCCTTCTGAATGACGTTTCTAAACACTCTAGTCCCTATTCTAATTTCTTGGGTTTTATACTGAGAGAATAACAGAGTATAAACGCTGGAGGGATCTTTGGAGCTAATTTTAACTGAAGTTAATTTAACAGGTGAGAAAAGGTCAGGGAGGTTGATGTCATGCTGAAGTTCACCCAGACATGTGTAGCAGAACTCGGGCTCCAGTTCAGGTAGCTAGACTCTTTGAACAGTGCTCTATCTTGGCTAACCAGAGTGTGTTTTCCCAATACAGTATGTGTCAAAGATGTCTTAAAGTCTCATTAAAATATTTATGTGACAGAACAAATGTATTATTTTGTGATGGTTTAATAGCATAACATTCTTCTTCTCCCACCCAGTAGACAGTGTGTTGGCCTTATAATCACCTTCCTCCTTCCCAGGTCTTTAATGAGAAAAAAAGGCAAAATATGCATAAAGAACAACCAGAGGAAACTTTGAGAAACAGACAGATTGAGGAATATAAGCATGAAATATGTTGTCAGAGGAGAGGGGTCAATGACCCAAGAATATAGAGACAAGATAGTGCAGCAAAGAGGGCTCATTCCATCTTCGATAGAAGAGGGAGAAACTTGGTAGAATTTTGAGGTGCTAGAGAAGAGATTTTTAATATGCCTGATCCAAGAGTCTCTCAAATGTTTGGGAGATAAAATCCTCTTTGGGTCAGGCTCCTTTCAGTACAATGCCATTTGAGGACTGACTCACAGGGGTAAAAGCTTTACAAGTATTACATCTTGTTAAAATTCTTCTTAACCCTTGACTGGGAAAAGAGCCTCATTTGACCTCTAATTCAACTGACTTAGCATACTAACTCTATAGATGTCAAGGCATCAAAATGTTTTTCTGCTAAGATAACGATATAATTTGGGGTGATATATAAAGTTATTCCAATATAGAAAATGATGAAGGTAGAAAAGAATATTCTTGTATCATTTCTGGAAATAATTTACCCTGAATAAGTGGACAGATGTTACCCCAGATGCTTCTTCACTTTCCTCTAAAGCCTGACAATTGTTTGCATATCTTTGAAATAGTACTTGTGTTTCTGAAATTGATTTATTGTATGTTAAAATTTACATAGTCTATGACAGCATCATCGTGAAAACATTCTTTTAAGTAAGTCTCTTGAAGACTGCCTCTCTTAAGCTCTCTATTGATGTGTTTACATCACAGGATATTTAGGCATTGGCATCATTTGATGTGCTGAGATTAAAGACAATCACTTCATGTGCTACTTTTCCAACTCTAACTGAATAGGCTTGGGTGTGGGTGTCAGCTGTTGGCTTCTCCAGGAAATAAAATGTGTCCAGCCTGTTACGGCGCTTCCCCAGTCCTCTCTGTTAGCTAGATAAAACAGCTGTTTTGTCACTGGGCCAGTGACCTCCATACTTCAGGCTTCGTACCAGGGCAACTATGGCTGGTTTATGCAGAAATTTTATGCTACCCAGCAGCAGAGTGGGTAAGTCACAACTGCCTTCAGATCAACAGGAAGACAGTGAATCCTAAGAACTGATTTGAGAGCATTGTCCTGGGGCAGCTGGGAAACATTTTGGCAACTATTATCCTGTTTGGTTCCTCCAGCTATCCTGCCATGCGCACTCGAAAGATAATCTAAACTTGGTTCATAAGTTCAAAGTGATGACTGTACATTATTCTATCTCTTTAAAGATCTTTACTTACTGATAATCTAGTCTTAAAATCCAGCCGTCATGGTGTTCATCCATGCTATAAATCCAAAGAAGTGGCCTCCTGTTAAAAGGCAGATGCAAAGTAAGTCCAAGACTGATGTGAAGCGAGACACTAGGTTGGGCTAAAAATCTGTGGCTTAGGTGGCCAAAATCGAGGTTGGGAAAAATAGCAGATAAAAAGAGAGGTACAGAGAAAGTATGCTATTGGATCTATAACTCCTGATTTAACCGGAGTTCCCTTCCTAGCTCCCAGTTTATTCTAATCCAATGTTCAAATGAGTGGGGAGGAAAGTCAATGACCAGTAGAGGGAGCCACGGGGCTGAGTGTCTCATAAACAAACAACAAAACAAGCAAAAAATCTGACTTGTACCGGAGGGGGCCTTTAGAGTTGAATTTTTCCTGATAAAAGGCAGTGACAGGTGTCCTTTGTAGCCAGTGGCTAAGATATACTAAAGGAGTGTATCACATTGTGGTTTTCTTTAAAAAAAAATAAATAATAATAATAATAATAATAATAATAATAACCAATATAAGCCTCTAGGAATAAATCACCTGCATTTCAGCAATGCCAGAAATGTCCAGGCTTATAGAGGTTTGTTTGAAAGAAAACCAAAGCAATCTTAGAAAATGGTCTTTCCAAGGCCACCACTAGCCAAGACTAAATGCCCACGACTAAATGCTCAACTCAGTAAAAAACAAACCCTGGCAGCTGGGGGTCGGTGAGAGGAGGGCAGGGAAGCTCAGGCGCTTGAAAGATCATGAGCTAACAAAGGGAGTCCTGGTGCCCTGCCATGACTAGTCCTTCCTGACAACAGGAGCAGGAAGGGATCTGGGAGGAAGAAGGAGGCAGAAATGGGCCAAACAAGGTTCTCTGAGATGGCCTCAAACCTGCACTGTTGGATCCAGGTCTCTCCAAGGAGAGGCCAGGGCCTTGCCGAGACCAAAGTGAATACCTTTCCGTTGAACATTTCCATTGCACAGCTGTGTTGGGGATGGCTTGTTAAGACTTGAGACACTTGCATAATTCAGAACCCTTTGGGGGATAGAGATCAATTAGGACCATAAAAGAAAAATCCCTGGCACACTAGAGAAGGGCTGCTTGCTTTGTACAATTTATGATATTCACAGGAATACAGAGCAATCCTCTAAGTCTATGTCTGATGTCAGCAGAAATGAACCTATGAAGTTGGTACGCAGAGGCCTACGAAGTCCCCATTTGAGAAAATCATGTGTTTTAATCTCAAAAACACCTTGACTCTTTCTGGGGTCTTAGGAAAGTCATTAATCATCTCTGTGTCTTAATGTATTTATCTTAAATAGGAGAACAGTTTTCAAATAACCACTCTATCATTTAGAGACACTTGAGGTCTTGCCAGTTATTTTACGGAATGATGCTGCTTAAAGAATACATTGTTTCTGTTACTTATGTAGTGAGTGGATTATACTCAGAACACCTGGTAATGGCTCACAGTGTTGTAAACAAAATCAAGTCAAAATGGAATAAAATTCCAACAAAGCACTTAACCTTTCAAGACACAGCACAAGCATTTTTGTTTCTTAAAATACAAAGGACAATTCCTTATGTCTCAAAGACCCAGACAAGGTCAAGTGTAAGTAGAAAAGGGAAGAGAAAGAATTAAATTATGGCTTAAGAGTCTCAAAAGACCTCTGTGTTCACTTGTCCATAGTTTGACATTAATTAAAAACTAATTCTCCCCGCACAAAAAAGTTTTTTGTTTTAAAATTCTGTTGTAACTAAAGAAAGATATTTTTAATAATGATATTATATTATGTAAAATCTGAATGTTGCTTCTTCAACATTTTCCAAAGTGTGTTTCAAAAACAGCAGTACCTGGGATATTAACATGTGTTTATACAGAAAAAGCTTCTATGGTCAAATAATTTTAGAAATACTCAATGAAACAATATGATCAGTTCAATTCACTGCAAGTTTCACAAAGACCTTAATATGCTAATTATATTTTCATTTTTCAAAAATGTGACAGTAAATAGTGTGCCCTAAACTTATTTGCTGACAAATCTTCCCAACCTGAGAGCATCTCTTGGGACTGGTATTCTGTAGAACAACTTGGGAACAGTTTAGGAATCACCGTCCTCTTCATTATCTGAAATCTACTGGGACATGGTAATTTCAGTGTTGCTAGTTATTATGTAATACACATTGAGTGTTAGTATAGATTATGTGCTATGCCAAATCATAAAGTAAGGAACTATCCCAATGTAACTTCCATAACCAGTTGAAAAAGGAACAAAAGAAGATGAATGGGTCTTGGTTCAATGGCTCAGTTCTTCATAATAAAAATAATAGCAGAAATGCCAGAATAATTTAAGTGTTTTGAAAATCTAGAAAGATAGATGATGGAAGAGAAGAAGGAAGGAAGGAGGAGGGAAGGGACATTGGACAGATTTAAATGATCTATTCCTTCCTTCTTCTTTCCCATTGTCTAGATATTGTGTGTAGAGAAATGACCATCAATAAGCAATAAATTCAGTAAACGAGGAGCCTACGTAATTTCACAAATTAGCTCAGTAATCTCTGATCTGGTAATTCTGTGTCACCTTAACCACTGGTAAGGATCTCTAGCCAAACTTCTTCCTTGAGCATTTACTTTCTCACCATAAATAGGAATCTAATTCCCATAACAGGATCACACTAACTGGTATCCTAGTGTATCTTGCTCTATCAGGGATTATTTGGCTTATTGATGACACTCAGACCTCCAACTCCTATTAAATTTCCTGTTTCTCTTAGGGCCATACTCTGGGAATTCTCTTTCCCCCTCCACAAAGATAATGCCCAGAGGTCAGTATCCTAAAAATGTGAGACTGGAGTATCCTCTCCTTTAAGAAAATAAGTATTTCATAGTCATCCAAACGAGTAACTCAAACTCATCATTAGTAGTTATAAAAATAGATACTATTGATGAAGTGTCTAACAGGATCTGACATTGTATCATTATCTCTGTTCCTTATATCAACCCTATGACAGCAGTATTATCATTCTCAATTTTCTTAATTTTTAGTTAATTATTTATTAGAGGGAGAGAGAGAGTGAGCCCAAGTAGGGTAGAGCAGAGGGAGAGGGAGAAGCAGGTGCCCCACTGAGCAGGGAGCCAGTGCAGGCTCGATCCCAGGACCCTGACATCATGACCCAAGCCAAAGGCAGGTGCTTAACCAACTGAGTCACCCAGTCTCCCCATCATTCTCAGTTTAGAGATGAGAGAAATGGAGCCTCTACTTGGCCAAGAGGCTTGCCCAGGGTCACACAGCTAGCAGGTGGCAGAGCCAGTATTCCCATCGAGGTCACACTCCACACTGCTCCTCCACACTGCCTTTCATAGTGTCTTCTAGAGTCACAAAAGGGAGAAAAAACATCAATTCCCTGTGACAATGCCTCTGACTCATAAAGAAAGTGAGAGAATTCCAGTGGCTCTGTTCCTAGACACTGCCGACTGGCTCTGTTTCTTGTTTAGTACTGCGATTTTAATTTCTTTCTCTTTTCTGTATTTTTTTCCTAAAAGCATGCTGTCATTTTGGAGCCAAAAAAGTAAGGGCTGTGTAACTAGAAAAACCAAAAAAAAAAAGCTATCATTTCTCCCTAGAGTAATTTGTAAGGGCTAAGGTTTCTCCATAAATTCTCCCCAAGTGATCCCAAGTTGCTTGGCATCAGTCTAGAAGAGAGAGTGACAACCTAGCATGTCATTCCTAAGGCGGTAGAAATTCCCGTGATTATATGAGGAACAGACAGAACAAAAGCATTACAACACGTTAAACGAACTTGAATCTGGCTCGTCAGATCATTCTCTTTGGCGTTACTTTTATTATCATCCATAGCCAGATGATGAGAGTCAAGACAACTTAAATGATTCCCTCAAGCCATGAGAGTCACCTAGAAAAATGTCTATATTGTCTACACCTGCTGCTTAACTGATATATATGGGTATATATGGAAATAAGTATACCTCGAAGCCTTCCTCTGTGTCGTGCCAAAGACTTGAGAGGAAACAAGGGCTAGTTCTTTCCATATGGTCACATCCTGCATACTTTTTTTTTTGCCTTTGTCCTTGACCTTCCCTTTCTGCATGTGGTTTTTCCTAGTTAATCTACAAAATTAAGATTCCTCTTCCAAGATTCAGATCCTCCAAGATCTGAATCAGGTATCTTCTGCTTTGAGAAGACATGCTTACTCCCTGCCTGCCCCAGGGTCCACTGTACAGCTCTGCCATGCTCCCTAGCCCCCTGGGCATGGCCCTGTCATGGCCATGTCCACGCTGTGATAGCATTGGCCTCTTCTATGTGCAAGACTGGGAGCTCTTTGCCAAAGGCTTCAGGTCCTGCTTATCTCTGCACCCTCAATACTTAGCACATAATAGAAACCTAATAAATGTGAAAAGGAAGAAAGGAAAAAGGGACCAAGCAATAGAATACAGTGACGGTGAATGAGAAGCCTTTAAATGCTCTTTTCTCTATCTCCATAGATTGTTCCAAGAAGACACAATTTTACCTAAGTCCATTCACACCTGGGCACACATAATTAAGTTACCAGTATGACACTTTTTATAGTGTTAAACTTCTGGAGCTAACCATGGCGCATGGGATGAACTTCCATTGGCATGCTAATATTAAATATTAACCTTCTATCTACTAAATTACATAAAGAATAATTTGTTGGGTGATGCCACAATCCCAGGACTGTTAGTACTCTGCTCATAAATATTAGTGGCATCATGAAACATGGAACAAACACCTTAACTTGCCAGTTAAGCTCAGGCACCTCAACCTCTCTCAACCCAAACCACCTTTCCATCTTCAACCCTCTCCGGTCTACAGCTGGAAGCAGGCCTAAACCACAAACATTATTATTCCCCAAAAATCCTCTTTCCTTTTCTCTACTGAATGTCCCTCATTGTTCTTAACACTTGACAAAATAACCATAAATTCAAGGTCTCGTTAAAGTCTTCCCAAATATTGCAGCCTGCACTGATTCTGGTTTATTCTCAACTGACAAGCAGTTGCTACAAATGTCACTTACATGTTGCCTGTACACAAATCAGAGCTGTCTGCTAGACTATTCTGTAGTGAAGAAATGTGCCCTATCTGAGCTGCACAGAATGATAGCCACCAACCACATACTGGGAACTGAGCACTTGAAATGTGGCTAATGCAAGTCAGGTCCTAAATTTTTAAATTCTATTTTATTATAATCTCCTTAAATTTAAAATCAAATAACCACAGGTGGATAGTGCCTACTGTATTGGACAACACAAAATATTTACATTTTCATGTGCCATGTCTTGTATTCCTTGATGACCACATAAACTACTCAAAAGATGCTTTTCTGTATCCTGAGTGAATGTCACGACCACAGTAGTGTTCTTTAAATATTGTGTTCAGTGCATGGCTTTCCTACCATGCCTAGCATACATTATCTTAAGGAAGTCCTCTTCCCTACATATATAATTTTAATAAAATACTACAGATGGTATTTCCTTTTTTTTTTTTTAGTTGCTTTAACTCACAGAGAATGGCACTGTAGTGTTATCTAGATCCTTTACCACTATACAAACAAAATGAGATAAAGAATGATTTGAACTGAGTCTTTCAAAGAGAAAGTTCCATTATACACTGCCATCTCTTTTCCCTTTTATAGGAAAAAACACGTTTTATATACCTGTTCATAGAATTGCTTCAATTTTCAATACGACTATTTCTACAGATAAAAACTGTCCTGGGGTATCCAAAACAAGTTCAGTAAGAGATTTTTGCCTTTATCTCCCTCTGAAATCCCATGACTCTCTGAAGGAAAGTAGTTCTTTATCATAGATTTTCCCAGAGCATTTTTGTCCCTATTTCTAGTGATCAAGCTGAGACTCTTTGAAGAAGGCTAAACCCTCTACCAGAAGGTCAAGGGAGGTCACATGTCTTTGGAATTTAACAATGATGTGCCCCTGGCACTTGCTGGCTTACCAACAGCCCTTCAGGAGTCATCATGCCAACAGGCCAACCACGCAATAAAATCCTGTGCCTGGCAAAGACAAGAGCAAAGTGATCAAACAGTCTGGCTGCAGATTAGATTCTAACTTATTAATAAGCCTTCAGAAAATAAACCAGAGTGAGTCTTTAACAGCAACAGTTTACAGGAGATGTTTAATGATTTCGGAGGTCCGCCACACCACATGCCTTCCTTCTGACTCAGGGAAGAGCAGGATAGGGCAGAAGACACGCTCAAGAAGCCAGAGCCATCAGCTGTATCTTTTCCATTTACAGCTAAGTCTATCTGGAGTGACTGGAAAAATTTTCAATGAAAACTTTTTTAAAATAATAAAATAAAAGAATTTACCCAGCTATCATGAGCCAGACAACATCAAGAAATAATTATGAGTGTGTATTTTCCCCTGCCTTGTAAAGTATTTACAAATTATAGCATGAACAAACTCTAAAGTAAATGGTAAAGATAGCAATAACATTTAACTTGTAAATTTTTTATATTTAGCCATAAAAGAATCACCATGTGTTTAAATTACATTTGAATACATATAAATAAGATTCTCATCTGTAGACATGAGCCACTGGCTGCAGAAAGAATCCATGACTCCTTTTTAACATGGCAAGAACACTGGAGAGGCTGAGTACCTGGTTTTTATAAAATAGAATTCATTATCACCAGGTCAGCAAAAGTGTTAGTAAGTATCTTAATTTGGAAACTTTAAAAAATGAAGAGAGTGATACTGATAATAATAAACTCTGTAGAGAAATTTACTGTTTATGACGTATTTTATATACATTCCTTCATTTGAATTAGACAGAGGAAGATTTTATCTATGTTTTACACATGAGACAGTGGAGGCTTAGAAAGATTAAGTAAATTTCACATCATTTAGATAGTGAATGTTTTGAGCTACAATATGAAGCTGAATCATTGAATCCTCAAACGGACCCCCCGTGAGTGCATATCCCCAGCTCAGGGCTCAATTCTAGAACCCTGAGGTTATGACCTGAACTGCAACCAACCGACTGAGCCAAACAATCCATTTTAAACCTGCCTATAATTGTTGAAGCCCCCTTTTCATTAATGCCAAAATAATGTCCTTTAAGGGGGAAGAAAAGAAAAGATCTTAAATCATCTATGAAAAACGACTGTAGTGTCACAAATAAAAGTGCTGAGCTAGACATGAAAAGTCATGGGATCAAGTCCCACTTTTGCCACCTAAAAAATGCAGCCACCCTAGCCAAGTCAGTGAGTCTCACTGAGTCTTTCTTTCCTCTGCTCCAAAATAAGTCTGCCTCTCCTGACTGTAATGAATGTTAAATGAGATAATATGTGAGAAAATGTCCGAAGCTCATAAGGTGTTCAGTAAACGTCATTTGATAGTAATCACTACAAATTACAGAATGCTTACTTAAGTGTCAGCATAATGGCCCCTTTCCTGAGTAGAAGCTTCGAGCATTTCTTTCTATATATTGCAGATAAGGGCACTAAGGATCTTTATGCCTTGTAGTTCATTTGATGAACTCTGGACTCCCACTCTAGGATGAGGCTGTGAACATGTCATGGTGGCAGTGTGGGCTTTTTATGGTCTGATCTGTATCTCTGGTCTTTGGGGTTTGGAGTTGGGGGAAGGTGAAAGGGTTGTTTTTTGTTTTGTTTTTGTTGTTGTTTGTTTGCTTGCTTGCATTAAATGGCACTGCATCCCTCTTCCCCCAAGGGAGGAAAGTCCATGATTGCATAGCCCCTTCCCAGTTCAAATCCTCCTCCTTCTCGTGGCAAAATCCATCATGCTCAGACAGCTGTGGCATCATCAGGAAAAAGATGGCTGTCCTGGGTGTCTCATCTAAGGTCTTAGCTCATTTTACAGTCTTTCTGGAGTTTTATGCTGCTGTATCCTTCAGTCCTCCCACCGAGGCTGCCAGGGTTCCAAATGCATCCTGGTCCCTGCATTTTGATGCAGAAATATGCCTCCTTAAGCCAAATACATGCTCCCCATAGCATTCAATTGGCATTGAACATCAAATCCTCCCTTACACATGAAAAATCCTCCCTTACATACGTTTCTTTTTCCTGATAAAAATGTCCTATTTTTTTTTAATCCCTATGCCTCAATTATCAAGAAATCTTTCAATCCAGGTTCCTTCCAAAAATGGTTCTAAGAAACCCAAAGATAGAATAAGGAAAATTGTAAGCTATAGTGGAAGGCATTTTAGTTCATAAAGACAAAAGAAGATGGACCACAAGAGTTTTAAGACTTTGTCTGTCAAATTCAGTTACCCTAGTTTCGTTTCTTTAGGACTCCAGTCTCAACCTCACTTGTTCATTCCTTCAACACATAGATACTGGGGACCTACCATGTGCCAGGCCCTGTACTAGACACATCTGCACTCAAGATCTGCCACTGAAAGGCATAGGAACCAACAGAAAGCCACTTAGAGTATAAATGCACAGAGAATCTAAGAACCCCCTTCTTTATCTTCAAAGGGAAGGTCACTTTTTGTGTATTTTCTACACTAATGAAAGTGCTCTGAGTATTCTCTGAAGCCATTGTCCTCTTACATCCCCATTCAGTGAAGATTCTGACTCAATGTCAAGGATAATAAATTTGAAACCCATCCTGCTCATAAGGTGCCAAAAAAGTGATAAATCAGCACTTTAATAAGCATATCTCAGACATTCAACGCACATACATATTAATGTACAAAAGAGTAAACTTTTAACTGATATTCTTTCAAGCAAAATTATTGTGAATTTTTAATTTTGTTGCCAGAGAGATGCAATTAATACTAATGGTCCTAGAAAGGACAGTGAGAGATCCCAAGGTCCTGGAATAGAGTCAGGTTCTTTATTTCCAATAAACCCTTGTTGGATGAAAACTATCTGAATCACTGAGAAAAAATTACTTTTCCCAAGCCAAGTCGTAAATTAAAATGTATGTAACGTACATTTTCATAACCTAGAATTTTAATTTCTGAAAACTTCAGCCCTACAGAATACAACTGAAGACAAAAAAGAAGTCAAACATGCTCAGTGGTTGAAACAGAGTGGTCCTTAAGGTTCATACTCATAAGCCATTACATGAACTTCTCACTTCAAAACTATTTGCTTCCACTTTGCAAGTCATCATAATGAATTTGGTTCTCTGAGTCCTCAGATCAGAGCTGTCTTGAGGTACCTCATTAGAATAGGGAAAAGGGCTACAATAAATAAATGCAATTCCATGGAAGTTTGGAAGCCTAACAATAAGGGAGGAGAAAAGGAAACTGTAAAAAGATAAGTGTATCTAAAGCATAATGGCAATCATTGAGGAGACAAATAGCCATATAGCCTTAGGAAGTTTTTCTTTATTTATTTATTTAAGAGAGAGAGAATGCACGCACGCACACACAAGTGGGAGGGGCAGAGGGAGAGGGAAAGAGAAAATTTCAAGCGGACTCCCCGCTGAGCCAGAGCGTCTGACATGGGACTCTATCTTATGACCCTGAGATCATGACCTGAGTCAGATGCTTAACCATCTGAGCAACCCAGGCACCCTGTTTTAGGAAGTTGCTGAGGGAATCACTAAATCACAGCTGAATATGATTATTGACATACTTAGTGATGTCTTTAAGAATTAAGAAAATTTCATGTTTTTAAATAGATCCTATCAAAAGAAACATCTTGGTGCTCACAGATGTAAAAATACCAGCTTCCGGAAATGTTTAATTATCCAAAATGTCTCATTCTCTAAAGATTTGGGGCAGCTGAGTAAGCACATACATCCACAATTATGCATATGAATTATATGAAGTAGAATTCATGGTAAGCTAGAAAATTTCATGTCCCTAACACAAAGTATAACGGATTATTAACTTTTTGGTTGTCAGCTTCCAATAAAAGCATGATCAAAGTGGTTACCTGGAATCCAAAACCTTGAGTTCATGCTTTCTTTTCATCTACTGCAGCCGAGACCAGGGAAATTACCTCACTGCTCAGTGACTCAATTTATCTATATGTATAATGAGAAAAACAAAAGCTTACCTCACAAGGGTCTGGTGGTCTTTGTTCCTGTTTCAAAGCTTGGAAATGCTTAATATAAATCCCAATAATAGCCTGGTTTGGGGTTATTATTTTTTAAGCAAACACCCCTCACGGAAAAGATGCAAACTAGTCCTTCCCTGCCTTTCTTTCCTTGCAATCTTTCCTTTCCAAAGATCACCACAAAGAAACAAAGAGCCAAACACACTGACTCACGTCTTTTTCTAATAGTGTTGTGGTCAATTTGCTCCTGCATAAAAAAGTAGTAGTGCAGCTTTGAACTCTGGGTTTTGGAAGGCCAAGAGTGGAAAAATGTCTTTAGCAGCAAGAGCGGCACATTCCAAATCTGTCCAAATCTGTCCAGTGTTAGAAAAGTCCGATTGAGCGTGCAGTTCCCATCGAAGTCTTTTCTGTTATCAGAACTTTCTGACAGAAGAAGGGGCTGAATTTTGCCTTTTGATGAAATGTGGAGTCGGGTATTTTATTGTCATGTCAGACCTTACTCATTCAAGCCTTAAGATGGTTTCTCAGTTTGAACTTGCCTTTAGGACTGATGGGAAAATGGAGTGCCTTTATGCCTGTAAAAGCTGGCTCCATCCTTCTTTGGGAGGAAAAGTTCTACATGGTTCAGAAAGCTGAAGATGTACTAAGAGTCTCCACACAGATTTCTAATTCTAATTACATTCCGTCATTGATCAGATGTCATGCTTTTTTTTCTTAGATGTTGCTCTCTTAAAGTCTCTCACAATCTAACATAGTCATATAACTTTATAGTCCTATAACTTTATGAGAGTACATTTGCAATTGGAAATATATGTGTATATAAGTCTTGATACATTCCTAAGTGGCTGGTGAAGTTCTTTGTCTATTAAGGTTGAGCAGCTGGCCTATCCTACATATCACCCAATTGAAGAATTTATCTCAGTACTAAAATCTTATCACCTAAAGTACTTGAAGGACATCTCAGGTGTCTTCACTCTTTTCTCCCTGGGAGGAAATTTCCATAAAAACACTTTCAACGTACTGTTCCCCACCACATACCTTACCTGCAGACCATCCTGCCCTTTGCCCCTTCCCTCCTGTTACAGTGGAAGAGATATTCCTCCCATATTCCCTGGGTGTTCCTTAGCCACCCTGCCTGCCTTCTGGGGGTTTCACTCTGAATCATTTGCATCACCTGTCTATGGTAGCTGTAGTGCTCTTTTTCAGCACAACCCAGATAGTGACTCACCTCTGTTTGAAATCTTTAAGAGGTATTTCATGGCTCTCAAATTGAGAGTCTGGACTCTTGCACAGGATTTACAAGACCTCTTATGGTCTAGGCCTGCCCATCTTTCCAGATCTTTTCCTTGTCATGCCTCCCATTGTCCCCAACCCCACTCTACAGTCACTTTCTTTTCAGTGCCATAGCTCTTCTATTTTAGGGTTTTCTTCCACACTGTCCTGTCATTCTGCCTAGAACACTCTTCCTTCTCATCACCTCCCAACTACCTGATCATTCCAGAAGTCTTCCTTAACTCCAGGACTGGATTAGCTGGCTCTGTTGTAGGCTCTCACATTGTCCCAACACCTCTCTATGGCATCAAACACTTTCACAGAGAATGTTTCCTTAACTGACTGTCTCTTTGGCTGGTCTATAAAGGCTGTTATTACCTGAATTGAATCTGTCTTCTAAGCAGTGTGTCCCCAGCACAGGAGTCTGAGTACAGATTTTCAGTATTTGTTGAATGACAAAACAAATGAAGGATATATAAATGATCATCAGAGGAACACAGTTAAGAGACAAAGCAGCAGATCTGAGGATTAACCAGAGTTTTAGAAAAAGAGAGTGGTCAAAAGCCTGGCCAAAAAGTCAGAAATCAAGAAGTCTTGCAACCAACAGTGCAAGATTGGAATAAAAGGTCAAAGACAGGTTCTTAGCAATAATATATTGTAAGCAAAAACTGATAATCACGGGACGCCTGGGTGGCTCAGTTGGTTAAGCAGCTGCCTTCGGCTCAGGTCATGATCCCAGCGTCCTGGGATCAAGTCCCACATCGGGCTCCTTGCTCCGCAGGGAGCCTGCTTCTCCCTCTGACTCTGCCTGCCTCTCTGTCTGCCTGTGCTCGCTCTCGCTCGCTGTCTGACAAATAAATTAAAAAAAAAAAAACAAAAAACTGATAATCACAATACCCAGCCAGACTCTCTTATCCGCACCTTGGGCAAAGTTTCCTAGAGTGCGTCATGGCATGGCTCAAGGAGTACTACGTCGGGTCCACACCCCTCAACTTGTCCTACTGACTCAGTATTTCATAGGGTGGGCCAGAAACATACATTTTAATCAGTATCCCTGGGGATACTAATGCACCTAAGGTTCTAAGCTTGAAGTGAGGACAGTTACAACAACTGATCAAGTAGGAAGAACAAGAATAAGAAGCAAATACCCTTCCCAGTGGTGGTTGAGTATTGTGAACTTCCAGCTGCTCTACATGAGGTATGTGACTCCTGTAAAAGGACATCTTTCACTTGGTTCATTGACGGGGAGCAAATGCATATCTGTCTCATGGTTGGCCCTTAGAAGTTCCAACAAGTCATATGTATTGGCGGAAGGCTGCTTTCATGGCATTTTAGTCATAATTCCCACTTAACTTCTCACTGTGACCTCCCTTCTCCTGTTTGAATCATAGCCTAGTCTAATCCATCTATGCATTCCATCTGGACTAATGAGTACTTAACCAACATTCAATGAAACAATATTTCCTTGTCCATGACCTGGACAAAGGGCTAATAATAAATAACTATGAAAAATTCATTGTAAGCTATTACTTCTCTGAGAAAAACAAAAATGCCCCCTTTATCCCCAATGAGCCTGTGGTTTTAAAGGCCTTTCCAATTTTGCATTATTGTCAAAGAAAAATAATTAGATATGCCTGACTTAAAAAAAAAAAAAAAAAACATCTAGAAAGCTCTATCTGAGGAAAAGAAGCTCACCTCAAACTAACATTTCCTGTTATGGTCATATGCTCCAAGCAGTCTCGTTTTTTTCTTTGGGTTTCACATATAGTTTTGTCATTTATGGGCATGGCTATAATCTGTCATGCTCACAATGAGTCCAGAATAAACACTGACTTTTGTTGCTATTCTATCATTTATAGCTTAAGATTACTCTTCACCTTTCTCCCAAGACTCTGTTCTATCACTGGCCATTTGACGTCAGTACACTGTACCTTAAGTCCTCCATAAACCAGAATGTATGTGATGTGGGCAGGGAAAAAACTACATCTTGACTTTCCCAAAGTAGTTTGAATCAAATGTTTTAAGTATAATTGAAAACATATTTTTATAAGCAAATAGAGCCAATAAACTAGAAAAGCCATATGGAAACACCACGCCCCACTTCTCTGGTTTTTAATCAACTGCAGCAGAGGTCCTTAGGAAGAGTGAGACACTCATGTGCCAGCATGGAATCACACAGAAGGACAAGTGCTCCTCCACCAGCATGGTTCATCTGTTGCAAGTGCTCTGGGCGGAAACTTTAGCAAGGAAAGAAGAAACATGAAGGCCACCATGACTTTTTATAACCTTCCTAATGTCAGTGTGGGGATCTCATGGGGCCTTACACAGCTAGTATGATTGAAGGGGAGAACATGCCTGCCTTTGTCCCCTTCTGGTCCCCAGATATAAAACCCTTATTATCTTCCTATAATTAGTACTTTAAAAAATATAACTACAAAGGAAATATCCTCTGGACCTGGTCCTTTTCTCAATTGCTGTGACATGACTCCTACCAAAAGCGTGGGTCACTGTTGCCCTTCATCCCAATGCTAGCTGGCTTGGCCTCTCTAGTCCCTAAAACTAGAAGTCTCTGGTGCTGCAGTGGGACTGGCAATGGGAAAGGATTCTGGGCTAAGAGACTGAATCCTTGGCATACACTGACTCATCTGGCATACTGGTCTCCTCTATAATTTCTCTCACTATGAATTGGAGTGGATTTATTTACTCAATTTATAAAACGGCACCATTCATTAAAGTAAATCACTTGAGGTAAAAGAACTAATTATAGAGCTTTTAGTCAAAGTAAAGTAAAAGCTTTTACCTCTAGGCCTGGGGGCTCAATGTCTGAGTTATAGGTTTTTACTGCATGTGTTAAAGTTCCAAGGGACATGATTTGACCCAAATTTGTTGAATCGCTAACCATGATGTAACGGGCTCTTACTGTTTGAAAAACAGAGTAGCTATGTATAAAAATATCCCTATCAATGTCTACATCAATTTTTAAAATCTGTCTTATGCAGTGCTGACAAGGGAATGGAGATGGGGGAATGGTCCTACATTTACTGGTAAGATTCTAACTTGATACAACTTTCAGAAGTTAAAATAGCAATTCCACCCAAGAATCTATCTTACAGAAATACTCATATGTTTGCCTTAGGTCATAAGACTAATAATATTCATCAAAAGATAAAATTCAGAGTGAAAAGGAAGCCTATAGAATGGTAGGAAACATTGGTAAATCATGTATTTGATAAGGGGTTATTAGAGAACTGCTACAACTAAACAATCAACAAAAACAACAAAATTTTTAATGGGCAAAGGCTTGAATAGACAGTTCTCTAAAAAAGATAAACAAATAGCCAATAAGTACATGCATAATGAGATGCTCAGCATCACTAATCAATAAGAAAACACAAATTAAAACCACAATACAACATCCTGCACACCCATTATTATATTTAGTATTTAAAAAAAATAAAACCGAAAATAACAAGTGTTGGTGAGGATGTGGCGATATCAGAACCTTACACACTGTTGGTGGGAATATAAAATGCATAGCCCCTGTGGAAAACAGTATGGCAGTTCCTCAAAAAATTAAAAATAGAATTACCATATGACCCAGTATATACTCCACCTCCACCCAAAGTAATTAAAATTATGATCCCGAAGATATATTTGACACTCATGTTTGCTACATAGCACCACTATTCATTCACAATAGACAAAAAATGGAAGTAACCAAAGTATCCACTGATGGAGGGATGAAAGGATAAATTAAAGATGGTATACATATATAATGAAATATTATTTAGCCTTAAAAAAGAAAAAAATACTCACACATGCTATAACTTGGATGAAACTTGAAGACATTACACTAAGTGAAACAAGCGAGCCACAAAAAACAAATATTGTATGATTCTACTTACATGAGGTACCCTTGAATAGTCAAATTCATAGAGACAGAGAGAAGAATGGTTGTTCCCAGGAACCGCAAGAGATGGAGAATGGAGAGTTATGGTTTAATGGGTATGGGATGATAGTTTTGTAAGATGAAAAGAGTTGGGGATTGATTGTACCACAAAATGAATGTACTTAACACTCCTGAACTATACACTTAAAAATGGTTAAGATGGTAAATTTTAGGTTGTATTTTACCACAATTTAAAAAAATAAAAAAAGAAAAATGGTGTTGATTATAGTAATAGCACCCATTGAAAAGATGTTGTATATATACATGTATTAACTTAGAAGAACATACAGATCTATGTTTTGAATCAAAAATCAATTTTTAGGACATGATTATAATGACTGTATTAGTTCGCTGGGGCTGCCATAACAAAGTACCACAAACTGGGTGACTCAGAACAATAGAAATGCGTTGTCTCACACTTCCAGAGGCCAGAAGGCCAAGATCAAGATGTCTAAAAAGTTAGTTCTTTTGGAAGGTTGTTAGTGAGAACATGTTCCATGCCTCTGTGTTAACTTCTAATGGCCTTCTGGCAATTTTCAGCATTCCTTTGCTCATAGATGATGCATCACCCTCTCCCTTTATCTTCTCGTGGTATTCTTGTGTGCATGTTTAGCTTTGTGTCCAAATCTCCCCTTTGTATAAATAAGGACACCAGTTGTATTGGATTAGGGGCTCACCCTACTCCAATATGAGCTCATCTTAACTAATTATATTTGAAGCAAACTTATTCCCAAATAAGGCCACGTTCTAAGGTATTGAGAGTTAGAAGTTCAACACATGAATTTTGAGAAGATACAAGTCAACTCAACAATGATGTTATATATGAATATATGAAGGCCTGAATGGTACCTATCAAACCACTAACTTGAGTTACCCCCTGGGAAATGGGGAGTAAGAGGAGAGTGCATAGGCAATCCTTACACTTTAATCTCCACACTTTTGAATGGATTGAAAAGTGTTCAACAAGCATGTATAACTATTGCAAATATAAGCAAGCAACTTAAAAGCTTTTAAGGCACTTTGTAGATGTCCATCACGGTAGATATTAGGCTGCCTTGGAGATAAGTGACAGCAACAATTAAGTGATCCAAAACTGCTAGAATACTTTTCAGATATCAATGTGCAAAGCAGTAGTATTTTATATGTTCACCAAAAAAAAAAAAAAAAAAAAATGGAAGAAGAAAGAAAGAAAGAATGTGAGTCAGTGGTAGAGTGGAAATAGCACTGCACTAGAGGTCCAGAGAGCTAGATGGAGTTCCATTTCTGGCAGTAGCTGGCCATGCGACCTTAGGTTCTTAACCACACTGGAATTTGCATTTCTGTCTTTAAGTATTTATATAAATTTCAGATATGCAGTACCTTGTCCTATGTTTATTCACATCTGGCTGATATATGTATGTTGTGCATCAGCACAAAATTTGACTGAGCCTAAAAATATCCAACCATCACCTCTAGACAATGATCTGAATGAACATAGGAGGCCACTGACCTGACCTACGTGCTTGAAGGACAGTATTTCGATGTTATATGATCAGACAGCCCAATTCTTCTGTTCTGCCTCTCCAAAGAGTCTATACCACTTCCACTATTGCTAAGGGAAGGGCAGGTTCCACCTCAGACCCATATGACAAACAGCTGAATTCTTTAAACTTGTGTCACTCCTCCAGAGCTTCTCTTCATTCCTCCATTTAATTGGGAAATCATTATTAAGTACCCACTATAATAAGCCAAGACTATACTAGGCCCTGGGGATTTCATGATCAGAAAAAATAAACTAGGCCCTTACTCAGTTCCACTAAGGTCAAGAAAACAATGTGAAATGCATTTTGGTAAAGGAATTACATGGTGTCCTGGGTGGGATGGGGAGAACGGCCTGCTCTCTGCATTCGGGGCTCCTAATGCAGACTTAAGACTTGAAAAGTTTTCCAAAGACTTCTCTTCCCAGAATGGCATCAACTCGAGCTTTGAAATCATGAGGTAACTTAGCTTACTCCCTACCAGCTTTCCAAGAAGTCTGTTTTCCAGTTGTCTCTATGGCTCCTAGAGAAGGACATGGCTCGAGCTGGGAGTAACCAAGCCATTGTGGTTCAGCTGCTCAAAGAAAGACAGTGGCATCTCTGACCAAAATGTATTAGCTGTTCAGGTAGGAGAATCCATTCTGCCGAGTCCAGTTATAAAGGGTTTCAGGTATTTGACCATAAGACAAGAGAATAATGAGGAATACTGATTCTTTCCTTGTCAAAGTCAGTATCTACCATAGACTAGCCTCACTTTTACTAAACATTCCATCAAACACAAAGCATCCATTTGGAAGTCCTCAGAGTACATGTTTATCCATTTCTCCAGGCATAGCACATACCAAGGTGATAGGGCTCACATCCCTTCTCTGTTTTTCTCCAAGTCGCTTCAGAATTCTTGTTTCCTGTCCTCATAATGTTTTCTTTAACATTGGGTTACAAAGCTCAAGTAAATACACAGTTGTTGATTTGTCGTCATTGTTGTTGTTGTTGTTAGATTTCTTTATTTTTAGAGAGAGAAAGTACTAGATCAGGGAGATGGACAGAGAGAAAGGGAAAGAAAGAATCCTCAAACAGACTCCCAATTCAGTGGAGAGCCCAGTGTGCGGGGCTCAATCCTAGGACCCTGGAATCATGACATGAGCTGAAATCCAGAGTTGGCCGCCTGATCAGCTGAGCCATGCAGGTGCTCTGTTGTTGATTTTTGAAGGAGTCATGAGCAAAGAGGTGGAGGCAGTGTTTTGTTTTGTCTTTCCACTGCAATATGCTTGATAAATTTACCAAATCCTAATTAAGCTTATGTCTCAGTCTTTGACATTTAACTCTTATTTTCCAGCAACAACCATTGTCATTTTTTTCTATAATTGATTTCTAAAATCATGAAAAACTAGAGGAAACAAGCTTGATGAGAAGGGGATGAAGATGGTTATGTTTTTGTTTTTGTTTTTTTTTTTTTTTTTCTCCCTCAGAAAGAGATTTACCTGGGTCCCTTACAGAAGCCAGGTTTCTCTGAAACTTCTAAAAATTTAGAATATTTTTAAAAAATTTTCCTAACACACATTTCTTTTAAATAATCAGTTTAAGTTTTTTTCTAATCCTGTTCCCATTCTGTAAATTCATCTACCACTGTTTTGTTTTGTTTTTTTGTTTTTTTTGTGGGTTTCTTTATACAGCAGAAATTACATCAAATTCATTTATTTGGAGATTCTGGGTGCCCCTTCCTGCAGGCATTCTCAACTTTCACATGAGGTTCTTGGAGCTCCTAGCTCTCTGGCCTTTGGGGAGTAGAAAGCATTCCCCAGCTCCCTCCTTCACACAGGAAAAGCTTCTTACCATGAGCACTGCCTCCCCCATGAGCTGATGTTCTCAGTTCCTACCTCCCCATCTCAGGTCCTACCCACTTTCTCAGATAAAGTGGGATTGGGGTAAGGGCTGATGGGGAGAAGGAGAAATGTTAAGCTTGATTACCCCATGGATGGTACTTCTGGGGTCACCTTAGTCTGGACACATTGGGGTGTGAGAAGCAATTGGTGAATTATTTTATTACCACTTCTCTGTTTTCTGCTGGGACCCCACACATCAATTTCAGTGCAACAGGAAAAGTCCCATCGACATCTTGATACTTGTGGTACAAAAAAAAAAAAAAAAAAAATGGTCTGTCTTTTATTCCCATCACTCAGAGCCTAGCATAGTACCTTGTTCTGTGAGCAGTGATGGAAACACTCAAAATACTTCTTAATTCTTATTATGGAATTAGGTATTTGAAACAGTGACCAGAAACTCTAGATCTCAACCTGAAAAACCTGCTGAAATTAGATTGTAGGTATCATGTAATGTATCCTGATGAAGTCACAGAGACATCCCACCCAGGAGGAAATTCCTAAACCCCACTCTGAACCTTTCCAGGGTTGTCTCAATCAACAGAAAAATCTCCCATATGGAGAAAGAACAGGGGCCATGTTTTAAAAATGAAATGCATGCTTACTGAGAAATGAAAAACAGAAACTTGATGAGACCATCTTTTATCTCTTTTTGAGCAAGCTCCTTGAACTTCAGAACGTTTCCTTAGCTCCTGGAATCTAATGTCACCAGAGTCCCAAATGGGAAACATTTTGCCACAACTCACAATTCGTAAGTAAGAATTCTCCTCCTTAAGATTTGATTCATATTGTGGGCCTCCTCACTGGATTTTCTCCCTTTCACAACTCAGATAAATAAAGTGTGTCTGTCCATGTGGTTGTATTTTCATACTCACAGCTTCAGTGAACATTTTTGGGTCATCAACTGAACACATTAGATACATCCCTCTGTAATGTATGCACTCAGAGAACAAAAACAAACTAGTGTGGAAGTTTTGGGAGAGGGGTGGATTTATCTAATTTTGTTGGTTTCAGCTTCCTATTGAAACTCATTTCACATCCTTATATAAACCAATTTTCCTCTCTGTACTTCCCTCACTCTCCCAGTAATAAGGGACACGTCTACTTTTATCAAACAAGTGCCACAGCAATTTAAGAAAAAAGTAGTTTGGGGACACCTGGAGGGCTTAGTTGGTTAAGCGCCTGTCTTCAGCTCAGGTCATGATCTCAGGGTCCTGGGATCAAGCCTGAGTCAGGCTGTCTGCCCAACGGGGAGCCTGTTTCTCCCTGTCCCTCTGTGCTCTCTCTTGCTCTCACTTTCTCTCAAACAAACAAACAAACAAATAAAGAAATAAAAATTTTTTTAAGAGAAAAAAAGAGTTTTAAAATAAAACTGAGTTTATGGAAGAAATCCTCTTTGTTCCATCAAAAATTTTGCAATTAACCATGTGCCCCTGGAATGTCTTCACCTCCAGTCTTCATTTTCCTCATCTATCAATGTAAAGCCAGGCTAATTTATTATCCATTGATTGCTTATTCTATAACAGTTTCCATGGAGGGCACTTACCATATGTTACCATTTTTATTTTGTATTCACAATAATGCTATATGAAAGGAATCCTAATCTGTATTTTATAGATGAAGAAATAGGTGCAGGAAGGTTAATAGCTTGCACAGCACATGAATAATTGCAAAACCTGATTTCAAACCCTCATTCATTCAATTTTAAAGCCCTGGTTCTATGTGCTATAATATGCTATCACCTAATTGAGCTCTGTACTCCCTAAACTATTCCTTTAGTTCTAGTTCTGAGCCATGAACTCATTTCAAGAGGCATCATTGGTAAATTATTACTGTTGGTTTTATTTATAATAAAAATAGTATACCTTAATATTTTGTAACAACTGTCATGCCATGAATGGTGGGGAAAAAAGAAATACACAGCCTCCTCAGAAGACCATCTTTACTGTTGGGAAGAGGTTTTTCTCCATCTGTGTCTCCCTTCTATTCCAATTTATTGTTTGTACTTTAGAGTGAATTTGATCATTGTTTCCTATCCCTCTCTTATGATGGGAAATACTAGAACAGGATGCGCTTAGGGGGAGATACAAAAATATTGTATTGAGACACCGCAAGGAATGTTAATTCCTTCTTTCAGTCACCGTTTCAGGAGTTGTCTGTACAGATTAAAAATAGAAGGAATGAAATGTCCATAGATGGACACATGAGGAGCCCAAGGCTTATGTAAAAGGGTTCTTCATCATCTACTCTTTTTGTTTTTTTCAATTTTTTTTTCTTGTGACGAGAACTTGCAAGATCTCTTTTAACAACTTTCAAATATGCAGCATTGTATTAGTAACTATAGTCAGTTTGCTGTACATTCCATTCCATGACTTATTTATTTTCTAACTTGAAGGTTGTTCCTTTTGACCCATTTAGCCCACCTTCCGTCCTCCACCCCCCAACTCTAGCAGCCACCAATCTAGTCTCTGTAGCTATGCCTTCTTCTCCTCTTTTAAATAGCAAAAATTCAATATCATCTGTGCCTGCTTTTTTTGCCCTTGGAGAAATAATGGTTAAGGAAGAGGGTGGAGAGGAAGGAAAGGTAGCTCCAACTGATAATTAACTGATTTAATCACAAATTATCTAATGTGCTTAGTAAGAATTATCTTCTCCATATGTGCTGGCTCAGAAAATGAAACACATCTTGTCCATCATGATTTTCCTATCAGCTAAACACTCGGTGAAAGGGAAGAAATATTTGTAAAGATAATACAGCACTTAAAAAAAAAATAAGAAATGAATGAGAATTTGTAGACCTCTTTTTTAACTTTGGCAAAGCTATTATAAATAGCATTTTTAAAAACCGTCTGGCTAAAACAAACAAATGTTTCCTGTCAGTATGGAAAAAGAAATTCCTGTCTAAAATTATGTTATCATGTTATCTGGCTTTTAGTCCACTTAATTAAGAAAGCTGTTAAATGTCATGCTACATGTCATCAAATGCCCTTTTTAAAACTGATTTCAGTTTTTCATGAGTTCATTCCAGTTTTGTGTTTTCACTACTTAATTCTTTAGGGTTTTTTTTAAGTAAAGAATCATTTTTAGGGATGCCTGGGTGGCTCAGTTGGTTAAGCGGCTGCCTTCGGCTCAGGTCATGATCCCAGCGTCCTGGGATCGAGTCCCATATCGGGCTCCTTGCTCCGCAGGGAGCCTGCTTCTCCCTCTGATTCTGCCTGCCACTCTGTCTGCCTGTGCTTGCTCTTGCTCTCTCTCTCTGACAAATAAATAAATAAAATCTTAAAAAAAAAAAAAAAAAAGAATCATTTTTAGAAGTCAAAGATACACTAGTCTTGCCATAATTACTTTTTGCATATCAGAGTTTAAAAGATACCCTAATATAGAAATACACTGAAGACCAAGTCGTCTACTAAAATATGATATAGCTTCACACATAGTATTACTACTTACTTTTAAAGAAAAAAAAAAAGATACAGAAATTGCTTGACCTGAGTTGAGCTACATTAAGTCTAACCCTCTAATTTTTCACATTAAAAAAAATTTGAGGTTCAGAATTTGAATGAAATAAAGTTACAAAATTGGTGGCAGAAAGCTGAGTTCCTTTCTGCAAGTTGTGGACTTGCTTCATGACTACAGTCTTCAAGAAACTTTATTAAGCCACTACTATGTGCCAGGTACTGGGTTAGGTTCTCATGATACAAAAGTAAACAAACAAACAAAGTAAACAACACAGGGTATCCAATCTGAAAAAGCTTATAATCCAATGGGAGAGTAAATAAATAAATTGATAATAAGTAAGTTTTTATTTAAGAATCTACTTAAAACCTTAGCAGCTTAAAACGATCTGCAATATACTTTTGTTATTTCACAGATTCAGTGGGTCAGGGATTGGGCATGATTTAGCTGATTCTCTGCTTCAGCATCTCTCACAAAGCTGCAATCAAGGTATTAGCCAGAGCTGAGGTCTCATCTGAAAACTCAACTGGAGAAGGGTTCACTTTCAAGGTCATGTGGTTGTTGGCAGGATTCAGTTCCTGCAGCCTTTTAGACTGAGTTCCTCACTTTCTTTCTGGCTATTATCCAAAGGCTATCCCCAAAACCTTACAACATGGATCTCCCCAACATGGTGGCTTCTTTTATCAAAAAATGCAAGGCCAAAGGGCAACAGAGAAAGTTTACTAAACAAGTGGATTCAGGGATAATTGGCGCCATTTTAGAGTTTATCCACCACAGAGTTTCATAGTAAAACATGATTAATGCTGTGAAAGAGAAAGGCATGAGGGCAGTGGGAGTACAGGGGTTAGACTTTGAACCAGACTAAAGAGGCTGGGCTGTCATTTGAGTTGAATTTAAAGGATGAGTATTTATCAGATCAATGAAGAGGAAATGAAAGTGACTCTGGACAAGAGCAAGGTCTGTAAATGCATAGTATAGACTCTAGATGGTGAAAAAAGTCTCAGAGACATTAAGACTAGCACATGGTAAATATTTAATAAACATCAAATGAATGAACAAAATGCTTTTGTAGCACTAGAAATGAGATTCCTCTCTAATATGCCACATAATAACCATATAAGTCAATCTCCATATCTTTAAGAAAGATAGAAGAGAGAAAATGACAAGTGTTAGGAGATAGAAGGAAGATATATTTTATAGTAAGGAGAATTCTTGAGAAAGCCAGAAACAAATGAAAAAGGAACAAAGTTTAGATCTCAATTCTAATATCTACTTAAATAAAAATAAATGAGGGAATTGCTGTGGTGTCATACCAGCTGGCTCTTTGTGGGGAGGGGAGGCATGGAATATTTTACAGGAACATAAGATCATAATGAAATCTTTACAAATAGTTGTCACTCCATTCCAGGAGGAAAAAAGTTTTCTAAAGCCTTTTCGAGCTCACCAAAATCCTGTACAATTTCTGACTCAAACACATAGGTAATACATCACCTCTAGGACCCAAGACAAGAGATGGTGTATAGTTCACATGTTTATATCAGACTTAGTATTTTGCCTTGATATGCAATATATATATTTCTACTCTAGCTGAAGAGCATATTTTTCAAATAAGGTAAAAAAAGAGTATTATCACTTATATTAGCAGTAATTACATAAAAGGCTAATATCTTTAAGTTATAACCATTATAGAAATGTTTTGATTGAAAAGCTGAGTGATAATCGTATTTCTTTTTGCATGTCAAGTATGATTATATGAAATATACTGAATAGGACTACACATTATGGTCCTTCCATTTATATAAAGTCAGACTTAAAATATTAGTCAAAGTTAGTCATACAGTTGTCCAATGGTGATGGGTAATCACACGTGGCACCAGTTTTCAGAAAAAAAGCAGCAGGCTCTTAGAGTCCATTAGTGAAGGTATCCTCTTTTTACTGCCTCTTCGAATGCTGGATTCTTTGCCTTCTTTTCTTCACCATTGTGGCACACGCAATCTCTTCTGATTGTGTGTGTGTGTGTGTGTGTGTGTGTGTGTGTGTGTGTGTGTGAGAGAGAGAGAGAGAGAGAGAGAGAGAGATACTTTGTAAGTGGGCATAGAGAGAAATTTAAAAAGTACAGTTCCTTTCTGCCAATTCTCCACAAATCTGCAACAGAACCAAAATCCTTGAAGTAAAAAAATTTTTATAGAATATGGAGCATGGACCAGTGGGAAAGAAGATAATTTCATTATTTTTAAAATATAAAAATAAAGGTAATATTTAAGACATAGGTGATATCAAAACATTCTTTGAGAGTATTATAGAAAAGACAAAATCTTCAGGTGACTTAAGGTTCAGAAATATTTTTTAATTTCTTTGATGTGAGGATGTTCTAAGGTAGAAAACTTAACAGCTCTTGATTATGTACACCAAATTTTGAAAGAACTATGTATTCAATTATGTAGACTATCTCTCTTAAACCTGCTATAAAGGAAAAAGGCAGGACTTTGGGAACTTTAGCCAGTTTATTAATCTATAGAACACGCTAATTGAATTATAAGGAGTCAATCCATTTTAGAGCCTAAGAGCTTTTAACAGGGAAAAGACACAAGTAACCTAGAAATGGTAAAACCTAGAAGGCTCTGGTGAGGTATACACAAAACAAACTAATCCATAGGGAGTCTCCCCAGCTCAGGGTAGGAAAATTTATTTAATAACTCCTGCATTTTGAAAAAAAGTTATTGAAAACCTATTCACTATTTCAGAGTCTAAATTTCCTAGATGACATCACTTGTTTTATGGAAAAAATAACTATTGCTTTGATTTATAAGTAAGATTTTGTTCCCTCTGTTAGATGTGTGTTGAAGCTGCCCATCCCTGACTTCCATGCTTTCTTAACTCCTCTTTTCCATCTCTTTATGTATTCAGATTGCATTTTGAGTGCTTTCCTCATGCCTTCAGTTTATCTAGTACTTGGTTTAGCCCATCTCTTGAGGTCTTATTTTAATAACATATTTTCATTTTTAACAAACACATGGCATTTCTGTAATTGGTATTTGATTTTTTTTTAATCTGCCCTTTTGTACAATATTCCCTTCTTTTCTTTCAGGATTTTCTTCATTCTTTTATCACTAATCATTTTTTTTCATAGTTTATGTGCTTTTTTTTGTTTTGAAATGTCACTTTAGGGGTGCCTGGGTGGCTCAGTAGGTTAAGCCTCTGCCTTCAGCTCAGGTCATGATCTCACGGTCCTGGGATCAAGCCCAGCATCAGGCTCTTTGCTCAGCAGGGAGCCTGCTTCCCCCTCTCTCTACCTGCCTCTCTGCCTACCTGTGATCTCTCTGTCAAATAAAAAAATAAATAAGAAATGTTACTTTAAATATTTCTGCTATCATTTATTCCTCACAATACTACATGTATTTTTAAGGCTTTAATTTTTATTGTTTTTATTGGATACTAAATATATAAAAATAACTTTGACTTGTGTGTAAGGCTTAAGAATAACAATACCATGAACATTCCTATATTCACTCTCTAGTTTTAAAATGACTGTTAATCAGAACAATGACTGGGAGCCAGATTCACTGTGTGGGCCTCTCCAGTTCCTTCCCTCTCTCTTCTTCCCCAGGTAACCATGATCCTGAATTTTATGCTTATTTTTCTTTATGATTTTATCATTCCTAACACAATTATTTTTACATGTATTTCAAGCATCTTTTAGATAACTACACTATCAACAGTTTAATTTATCTTATAGAATCCTTCCATTGGTTGCCTCAACTAACTCTCTCTTAAGCAGTGAGTTCCTGCTTGTGCCTTATAATTTCTGTCTGTGAGCTTGACCTCAGAGAAAGCTGCCTCTCAACGTCATCCTGATTACACCCTGAAGTATAGAGATGGCTTTTGGAGACTAGCTTTGCATTTCTTCTCCTGGAGCTCTACAAGTTTCTCCAGTTCACCCCAGCTTTATCTTAAACTGCACCACTTGGATTATTCCAGTTCAGGTCCCACAGGCAGCCTAGACTGGATTTCCAATTTCCAGGGGTCCTTCTACCCACGGCGCAGAGCAGACAATCTGTTTCCATGCTGCATCACCACGCAATATACCAGGCCTGTCTCTGGACCAGAGTTTCCTAGCTCCCTCGATGAACTGAAAAAACTATTTCCAGATCTATTTCCCATTGTACAAAGAGCTTTAGACATTAGCTTTATATATCCATGCAACTACCTTTAACCTGCCTGGCATCAATCATCACTCATTATTATGAATTAAGTTCTCTCCCTTTCCTGTGACTTAGAGATACTCTGTTCTGACATTTGAACTCAGCTTTATAGCTAATATTTTATAACTTCTTTTGTAGCTTTTATAACTTCTTTTATATTTCAAGTTAGAAGATACCTTCCTTACATCTGCTTAGTCAACCAACCTTTCCAGAAATAAATACTGGAACTAAAAAAGTAAATTTGGGGATCTTTATAGGATTTTGCTTAATACTTTCTTGAAGTACTTCTTTGTAAGAAATAGACTCATTTATCTGAATTATCAAACTTCCGTTTCTGTTGAATCTTCTGGGGTTTTTTGTGAACTTCTTTATTAACATTAAGAAACACTGTTGGGACACCTGAGTGGCGCAGTCAGTTAAGCAGTTGCCTTCTGCTTAAGTCATGATCCCAGTCTCCTGGGATTGAGTCCCACATCAGGCTGCTTGCTCTCGGGGGAAACTGCTTCTCTCTCTGCCTCTCTGCTTGTGCTTCCTTGCACACGTGCTCTCTCACTCTCTCTCTGACAAATAAAAAAGAAAGAAAGAAAGAAACACTTTGTTGTGAAAAATGATACAAGATCTTAAGTCTGTTTAAATTACTACATGTGATTAGTAAGTGGCCAAAACATAGTTGAATATCACTTACTTTGGCACACAAAATATGAGGGAGAAGGGCTTGCTTGCCCTTCTTCGTTAATAGTTCAAATCTTTAAGTCTTCTACTAAAGAGAGATCTGAGTGAATTTTCAGACTCAGATATTAGGGACATCCTTCCTCCTTTCAAAAGCCATATGAAACTACCACCTATGAATTTGTCTAAGTCATTTTATATATCTTTATATATCGAAACAGTTTTTGCCTTTAGTGTGACTAACATGTCCAGTATTCACCCTATTAATCTATTTCCCTATTATAAGTCCTTAACTTATATAAGTCTCTCACTACTTTGAGAGAAAATATTTTTCTTCTTGTTTTTTACTATTATTTTATTTTCCTGCCTTCTGATTTGGGGGCAATTGCTGATTTGGGGGTATTTCTTCTAAAAATCTCATTTTATGTGCCATTTTTTAAAGAAGTAGCAAGCATATGTGTTAAGATTCCCAGTTCTGGGGACACCTGGGTGGCTCAGTGGGTTAAGCTGCTGCCTTCAGCTCAGGTCATGATCCCAGGACCCTGGGATCGAGCCCTGATGGGGCTCCTTGCTCAGCAGGGAGCCTGCCTCTCTCTCTGCCTATGACTGCCTCTCTGCCTGCTTGTGTGCTTTCTCTCTCTCTTTTTCTGACAAATAAATAAATAAAATCTTTAAAAAAAAAAAAAAAGAAAAGATTCCCATTTCTGGGGTCGGACTGCCTATGTTTCTAATCAGCCTCTACCACTTACTATGAATTGAGTTACCATAGCAAGCTTTTTATTTTTATTTTTTTTTTTAAGATTTTATTTATTTATTCGACAGACAGAGATCACAAATAGGCAGAGAGATAGGCAGAGAGAGAGGAGGAAGCAGGCTCCCTGCTGAGCAGAGAGGCCGATGCGGGGCTCCATCCCAGGACCCTGGGATCATGACCTGAGCCAAAGGCTTTAACCCACTGAGCCACCCAGGCATCCCCATAGCAAGCTTTTTAGCCCTTGTGTTCTCATATTATGCATCAAGAAAATAGGAATGATGATGCTAGTGATGATAGAGCCTACCACATAGGGCTGTTACAAGGACTAAATGAATTAATACACATAAAGCACTTAGAACAGCCCTAAGTTTATGTTAATTATTCTTATTATATTTCAAATATCTGTAATGCTTTTTGCACAGGCATCTCTAGAAAGTGTTCCTAGCCATAATCTAGCCTAATGATTTTGTAGTTTTATGGGAAATCTCAAGGCACAATATCTTGAGGGATATAGAAACAATCCTGTGTTACCACTTTTCATGATCTCTTGCTTTTTTCATGAATGGATGCCTTAAAGGTAATGAATCCAAATAACCCTCATTTTTTTTTTTAAATCAAAACCCTTTGTTGAGACTATTTACAGGAACTCTCTTGGGAATGGAGGGAGTTGAGGCAACAGAAGAACCCTTCAGCTTTGTGGCCAGAGAGGGCCCTCACCCCAGCCCTACTGGTCCTGTGGGCCAAGATAAACATGCTTGGCAAGAAGTGCCTTGCTCACTCCACCCTGTCAACTCAGAGGTGAAGGTTTTGGACTGTGGTATTGCTACTCCACCCAACTCCTGTTCCATTTTTAATATACCTTTGTGATAAAATGTATTGTACCCATTTAAAAAAATGTCTTGAAGGTGTGGTTGACAAGAAGAAAAGCAATATCCTGCCACTGCCTCAGACATGAAAGGCACTCCAGCCCCAGCTCATGGCCCACCCTCTCTACTTGGCTGTACAGTTCAGACTCCACATTTTGTTCAATAAAAGCAACAATATTCACATACTTCACCACCTGGGAAAATGCCATAAATTGTCCCAGTCATGTGTGCCCTGGCAAACACCCAGGTATTTCACTGAGCCCTCAATAGCCAATCACAGAAAGAATATCAGCACACCTTGCTTTTCTTAAAAAAATGTGTTGCTAAAACTATATGAAAATAAGATGTTTGCAAGTTAAATCACTTCTTAAATGCATTAAGGATTTTCTGCTTAATGAATTCTTTGGAGGACTATTCACTGAATAATAAAATTCCTTTGTAAATTAATAGTGACCTTATTTTGTAAATCTGATTTTCCTTAAAGCATGATGTACCAATAATTCTAGCTTCTCCAGTGTAGGTGTCATGTAATCTTTGGGTGATCAGTTTTCTTTAGGGGAATATTAGGGCACAAGATTCAATGGCCTCTGCAAGTAACTTCAAGCTCAAAATGCACTGTCTTCCTAAGGCAGTCTAGGAATAATTAGAGGAATGTCCTTTTGTTTGCTTATTCTTTCTGATTTATCATTCTCTCTGTAGTCCAGGGAGTGTGAACTTTCTACTAGCAGTTTCTCAGACAGCTCCATCTGATACTTCAGGATGGGACTGGCCCGAATGCCTTGAGGACATAAGAGAGAGAATAAGAACCATGGTAAACTGACATTCTGTGGCTCCCTCAGAAATCTCTTTCCATGACTATCTTTCCATTTTGGCACAAAGAATAAATCATTAAAGGTCAGGAGTGCCTTTAACAATTTTATAGGTTAGGACCTTCTTTCTGGATGATTCCAGAAGCATAAGATATTACATACAATATTTCATCATTTGCCATGAGCATCGGTGATGTCCAAAAGGAAAACTGTATTAACTCCCCTTCAGATGCTGGAAAAAAGTACCATGAGGTAATTAGGTTACTTGCCCCAGAGGCTAAAGATGCTGAATTTTGTGACAGAATTACTAAACTATGCTGCCTCATGTTGAAATGTCTGACACCAGAAGAATTTTAGTTAATAACTTCCCCTGTCACCCCCACTGAACATCACACTCTTCATGCAGGAATTCATAAATTCACCCACTCACCACTGGAATAATCTCAAAAGCAAAAGACAGCTGAAAAGGTAATATTTTAAGCATTAATGAGATATTGGTGAACCTCAGTTCACCCAAGCCACAAGCCTCCAAACACAAACATAACTAGTATTTTAACTCCCCCTCTGGCTAAAGAAACACTTCCATTAGTAGAAACATTTGAAATCACAGAGATAAAAAGAATGTGTGATTCACATAAGTATTATTTCATCTCATCTAATGACATAAATAAATGTGATAATCAATATGAAATGGCTTGGCAGGCTTCAAAGAATGAAGAATCATTTTTGGCATTATTAGTGGTTGTATGAATAATAGCATTGTAAACTATAGGCTGACATTAAAAAGACTATTCAAAGAAATTATAAAACACTTTATGCCAGTAAATATGACAACTTATAAGAAGGTATTATCGAACTGACAAAATAGGAAATCTGAATGGTTCAATTACATTAAAGAATTTGAACTTCTTTTTATAAACCTTTCCACAAAGAAAACTCTACATCAAGATAGTTCACCTGTAAATTATCACAGAACTTGAAGAATAAATAACTCCAATATAACACAAACACTTCCAGGGATAGAAGAAAAAGGTAAGAAACACTTCTCTATTATGTATGAGCCCAGCATAATCCTGATGCCAAAACCTGACAAGGATGTTGCAAGAAAGAAAAACAGCAGACACATAGATGCAAAAATCATAAACAATATTAGCCTGACCTAGTGGGCTTTATTCCAGGAATGCAAGGTGGTTTATGATTCAAAAACCAATGTAATTTACCACATTAACATTAAAAAGCAGAAAATTACATACCAAACTCAAATTCAGAAAAAGCACTTGATAAAATTCAACACCCATTGATGATAAAAGTGTCTACAAACTAAAGGGAATTTTTTAATATGATAGCATACTTAGCAAAATTTCTTCAGCAGACATTGTCCATGCTTGTAACTTTAGGGACAAAACAAGAATGCCCACTATCACCAATTTTTTTTAATTATACTGGAGGCCCTAGTCAGTACAATAAGGAAAGAAACAGGAATAAAAGGTATAATAATTGAAAAGTAAAAATATATATATACTACTTCCATTAATCATTATTGCAAGGAAGAAGTGCATTTATCATGTCTATTGAGTACAAGGGCCAATGTTCAAAAAGTGATTAGCTTCTATATACAAACATTAGACAAATAGAAACTGAAATTTTTAAAAGATGGCATTCACAATAGCATTGAAAACACCCATTTAGCATGTATGTGCAAAGGAATTTAAAAAATAAGGATCAAGAAATTACTATTATAAGAGTAATAATAATCTGATGAGACCAGCGCTTTAAAATAAATCCATATTCTGGGAAACAGTATGGAGATTCCTCAAGAAGCTAAAAATAGAACTACCATATGACCCAGCAATTGTACTACTGGGTATTTACTCTGAAGATACAGATGTAGTGAAAAGAAGGGGCACCTGCACCCCAATGTTCATAGCAGCAATGTCCACAATAGACAAACAGTGGAAGGAGCTGAGATGGTCTTCAACAGATGAATGGGTAAAGACGATGTGGTTCATACATATAATGGACTATTACTCAGCCATCCAAAAGGACGAATACCTCCATTTACATCAACATGGATGGAATTGGAGGGCATTATGCTAAGTAAAATCAGAGAGGGAGAAAAGTCATGACAGACTCTTGACTCTGGGAACCAAACTGAGGGTTGCAGAATGAGGGGCTGGGGAGATGGAGTAACCAGGTGATGGGCAGTAAGGAGGGCATGTGTTGTGATGAGCACTGGGTGAAATATGCAACTAATGAATCATTGAACACTACATCGAAAACTAATGATGTATTATATGTTGGCTAATTGAATTTAAACTTAAAACAAAATTTCTGTAAACATAACCAATTTTTCATAATTATTTTTTAAAACCAATATCCAAATCTTTCCTTTTCCTCCTCCTCTCTTTTGTTTTCTGCTACATTTATTAAAAGCAAGATATCACAGTTATTTGAAAATTCACCAGTGATTCCCTAATGACAGCAGAAAATAGAAATGGAATTCAGGAAACTTTTCATAGAAACCACTGTTTTTAAATTGGCTTCCTGTTTTACAAGGAGACTACCAAAAAAGACTGAATTAATCTATGACAGTCACAGGTTACTCTGGCTTTCTTAGAAGTATAATCCTCCACTTAATCAGATAGCTTCTTCATACAGAACATCTTATAGTATATCTCATGAAAGTATACAAGATGTCTAAAGAAGCAATTTTGAACTAATAGATAACTTCTGAATACCACCTTGAGCAAACTCTACTCAAATATTTTGTGACTTTCTGATGAAGATGCTGGACACTGAGGCCTTCTGTACTCTTCCATACAATTCTTCACTCAGAACAGCTCCAGCTGTCTATGGGAAGCCTCTGAAAGACAAAGAACTAGGATTTGGCTGTTTACACATAGAGCATAAATGAATTACCCAGAGTGTGTTGGCAGAGAGATCTGAACTTAAGGACATGGGACAATCTGCACAGGTTGCCAATGGTTGTGAATTGTGAGAATAGAAAAGAGAAAATTTTTTTAAAAATCTCGCTGGCGTAATTTACATTGGACCACATGAGCACATTCCAGTCAACCCACTTCATAGACATGATCTCACTGGTCTCCCCAACATCCCTACAAGGAAATGAGGGGGACAAGTGTGACTCCACCCTTAGGCCAAAAGCCCCATCCTTCCCTCCCACTTGTGGCTAGGAGTGGGTGGAACACATTTATACAGAAGAGCAAATTACCATCTTCCTTGTTTTCGGTCCCCTCAACATGTGGGTGAACAAGTTTGCCTTTCATTGCTTGAGGCCATACAATTCCCAAAACAACTTGTCTGAAAAGTTGGGGGCTGAGTCACTGGCCAGTGATAATTCTCAAACAACTGCTGGTTTGTTTCTCAATTATTGTTTGGCCTTGCTGACTTAGATTCAATACGCCATGTAATGTAAGTGGCTGGGATGAAATTTTCCTCATTGACCTAGAGGAAGTTTTTGTTTTTTGTTTTGCTTTGTTTTGGTTTTTCTGAAAAGTAGCTCCTTAATGTTTTATTGTTGTTGTTGTTGTTGTTGTTGTTATTTGAATATAGCTGACACACAATGTTATATTAGTTTCAGGTGTAAAACAGAGTGATTCAACATCTCTCTATGTTATGCTATGCTCACCACAAGTGTAGCTACCATTCGTCACCAGGCAACACTATTACAATATTATTAACTAGGTTCCCTGTGCTGTACCTTTTACTCCCATGACTTATTCATTCCACTGAAAGGGAAGACAATAGTGAATTTGGAAGGTGGGGCACTTTACACCTTTGCCCAAGAGGATATGTTGATAGCCCTATGCTCATCTAGAAGATGAGATTTAAAACCAGAAAGTAAATACATTGGGCGTCCAGAAGTTCTCCCAAATGATAGACTTGGTCTCCATTTTTCTGTTGTTGGGGTTTCTTTCTGTAACTCTATCAACCATTCAAAACCTCACTCTCCTCATGGGTGATTAAAAAAAAATCTGTGGCAGAATTATTCAAATTCTCCATCAAAACCTATACTAGTAATTGTAATTTTGAGGAAAGGTCATTGAGAAAGAGAAGAGCATATCAAAAATATATATATATTGGATAGTATTTTTCACGTTGGGAAATACAAGTTAATTTATTTAAAAATCTACTCCTTAGGATTCATGTTTGATCTCTTTTACTTAAAAATATGTTTGGATTCTTCTTTTTCCCACTACAAATAAAAAATGTCCCAAATATTAAGGAATGAAAAGTACAAAAGATCATTTTCCATACAAATATTGATACATATACTCACTGTACCAACATATGGCTATGTCTTACAGATATAGAACTCAGCAGCATAGAGCAGTTTTCTGAGATGAGCACCATATGTGACATAATAATGCATTATTTCACTAAAGCTTTCAAAGCTTAAGAAAATAGCCTGAGGAATAAGACTGCTCCTTTCTGAGCCAAGGTTGCAATCTTCTAAGTCCAAGACGTGCTTGAAAACGGTCATTAGGTAATTGTAAAAGCCAAGGGAAATCAGTTTAAGAATATGAAATAATATTACTACTGACTGCCCTTTTCTGTGTTCAATCCAAATGGAAGCTGGGCACGTGGGAAGTGACATTTGTAGAACAGCAAAGAAAAAGAGAAGGAGCAACCTTCCTATCTATGCTTTCTTTGTAGCGATTTATTACTATCTGCTCTTTCTAATGCCCAGAAAATGGGACTATTTTTTCTGTTCAATAGGTTATGGAAATCCTCCCTCTGTCTTTTTATGGCATAGTTTTATTTTATTATTAGGAAATTTCATTTCACATATCAATAGTAGCCTATTAGCTTATTCAAGTGAACAACATGAAAAGGATATCTTGGTATCAAATAAAGAGCCTTCAGTGGAAATCCGAATAGTTCACTTTCACTAACTTGGTGTATGACCTTGAGCAAGTCACTTAACATCTCTAAGCCTTGCTTAACTGTCTGTCAAATGAGAAATATGAAAAAAATTATCTCCCCTGGTCTTTCCAGAATTGTTCTATTCTATTCACAAATCAATTTCTGTTTGCAGAAAGGGTTCAATCTGTTTCTGGCACAGCAATGACCAAGTTAGAATCTCTATTTGGGATAGTGAGAAAAATAGTCCGTCATATTTACAAGATGAATTACTGCGGCCAAAAGATACATAAATATGGACTGAGTCTATTTTTAATATCCAGAGAAATTTCCATCTCTGAATTACTTCATTAGCAACTGTTACTTCACCAATCCCTGGCTGAGATTTTCCAGTAACACCAGGTCAGCAATTGTAGACTCTATTTTCTATGAAAAATCTGTATTTTCCATCTGCAAAATTTTCACACCAATGGTCTTGTTCCTTAAGGGTCCAATGGAGACTGAAAGATTAGAGGGAGAGAAAAAACAAGGTTTATGTAGAAAGAGTTTCTCACTTGGGAGTGTATTTAGTCCAGAAACAAAAACTCTGAAGTGTGGCTGGCTTGGTAAAAGTCATCAAGAATATGAAGGACCAGCTGCTCTATATTTCCTCAGAGACTAGAACCTGAGGAAACTGCTTTCAATTATAGCAGAAGGCCATGCTTTGAGTTGGACCCAAAGAATTTCCTAGGTTAGGTCTCTGAAATAAGTCATTAAGGGAGATTTTCATCACCCTCAAGGATATCTTGAGACTTGGGACAGCTATCACCAAGTGTTAGTCCATGTGTGTTCAGGGCTCCTATATTCAGCCTCTATACCAAGCACATTGTTTTTGCTATCTACTTTTTTTTCCTATTATTTATTTTTAAATTTAAATCCAATTAATTAACATATAATGTATTATCGGTTACAGAGGTACAGGTCTGTGATTCATTAGTCCTATATATTTGCTATCTACTTTTATCAGCATGACAGCCCAGGAGAGAAATGTTATTGTTATTCTCACTTTATTGATGAGAAAACTACAGGGTTTTGAGGGTGGGGGGTTGTTTTTTGGTTTTTGGTAGCCAGCAAGCAGAGGTGCTGAGATTTTGAACCCAGAGCCGGGTCTGTTCACCATTAGCTTCTAATGTCTCTCTGCAGTGGATTGACTCTCACCTACTTAGTTGCAGTTTTATTGGGAATAACAAAACGAAGCTACTGGATTTGACCAAATGTAGGAACACCTTTTATACAAAGAAATACAATCTGATGTTCTTCATCTCTGCAAATTTAGTGGCTTGGAGTTGTATAAAGACCACAGAACATGATAATTTACTAGCTTTGTGACCTCAGGCACGTCACTCAACCTCTCTAATGTTCAGTTTCCTCTTTCTTTTTTTTTTTTTAAGATTTTTAAAAATTCATGTATTTGTCAGAGAGAGAGTATACAAGCAGAGGGTGTGGCAGGCAGAGGGAGAAAAAGGTTCCCCACTGAGAAAGGAGCCTAATTCAGGACTCGATCTTAAGACTTGGGTCATGACTTGGACCAAAGACAGATGCTTAACTGACTGAGCCACTCAAGGGTCCCCAGCTTTTTATTCCACCTATTCAACACTATTTACTGAGTACCTACTTACATCAGAAATTCAATGGTGAATAAAATATGGAAAATGAAAAAAAATACAAGTACCCCCTCTACATTGCTGTATTTCCCATTCAGTCAGTGTGCCTTCCTTTCCCACTATCCCTCCTACACGAGGGACTTATGTCATGGAAGGAAGAACTTCCTGACATTAAGTATTGTGAAGTATGCTTCTAAATATAGAAAGGGAGAATAAAGAATTGTTATCTTCTGAATGAAAGGTCCTTTTCCAGAAAAAGTCCAGAGAGAAAAAACACCAGCAAAGGTTTACTTCCTTTCTCCTCTGTACTCTCAGAGAATGTTTTCATCTATTATACTGTTTGTCATATTTAAGTTATTCTTTTTCATGTCTTCCTTCCTCATGAGACTCTAAATTCTAGAAGACAAAGTCTATCCTTTGCTCCTTTCTGTATTTACCAAGATCATACCAAGCCCTGGGTCTGGCACACCATGCACACATAAAATATTTGTTGAATGAATGAATAGATAAGTAGGTAGATGGGCAGGTATATGGATGGATGGATAGATAGATAGATAGATGATAGCTAGAGGTTCCCGATTAGAAAAATGAGAATAAAATCACAGGAGAGAAAATAAGAATTGAAACTTGCTTCACATGCTAAGACTAGTAGACCATTTGTAGTTTTTGCTTTATTTCAATGTATAAGAGCTATACCTAAGCAAGATACATAGTGTCCTTCATGAGTGTTTGAAACTTCCAGAATTCCCTTCTCAGCAGTGTTTGGAGGGACAAGATAAATTCTAGTTTGTGAAAGGAGTGGGTGGTCCTACTGGGAAGCAGGTGGATGGAGCTACATGATTTCTTCCAGCCTGAGAGCATCAGTGACTCAGTAATTCCAAATGAACCCTCAGGAATCCTTCCAATCAAATGATTTTTTCCAGTTACTCAGACTGGGCCTTAAACAAGCTCACCTTGAAAGAACCCAAACATTTAACCCAATATTGTTATGTTGCAAAAATTGTTTTTACATCAGTGATTTCCCTAGGCGAGAGAAAGTGCTGTGAATGTGGGCAGGGAGAGGCTGTGACTTTGTCTCTAGGAAATCAAAACAGGCTGAAAAGTTGAACATTTTATGAAACGAGATTTGGAAGCCAAGATCTGAAATGAGCTAGTTTTTTTCTTTTTAAGTGAACTCATGAAGTAAACTCTTCAGAACAGTCAAACAGGTTGGAGTCCTGGGACCTCATATCAGTGACATCAGATCTGAAATCCTCCAGTCTTCCTGCATTCACACAGGCCATTCAGCGGCAGACGATGCAAGCCAGCCATACCAACAGGGACCACACTTAGAATACGAATTTAGAAGAAGGACTCTCTTCTCAAGTTTAATCACTGGGTATCAAGTGCCTCTGAGTGCCTAGGGCTTTTCTAAACATTTTACATATTCTGTCTAGAACCCTAAAAACAATCCTAGAAGGTAGGGCTCATTATTCCCATTCTATCTGGGGAAATGAGGCTTCAGAAAGGTTATACAAACTGCCAGTGCTCCCCAGCCACCAAGTTAGAGTCAGGATTTAAGTCCAGTGAATCTCTCTGCTTCCCTTCCTAAATTAGTTGGCGGATTGTTGGATTATTTACAAGCATTTGAGCTTAAATGCTGTGAAAAGATAGACCAGTAAACCCAAAGCCTTATTTTATGAGTCGTTGCTATTCTTTAATAAGAGTTTGTCATTTGGTTCAAACCAGTTGTACATCTTTTTCCTACTGAAATGGAGAGTTGTCGAGCCTCAATAACCCATTTCCCGCTGCTATTTGCAAATTGTCAGTATTGTTTTATGATAGAATCATTTCTTAACATAGAGTTGTGTGTTTGCTTTTTAATGTCTGAATTTGGCACCTTGTAGAATAATTTTCTGAACGGGAATTGTGCTTCCATTACCTAATTGCAAAAAGTTGCCAAAATTTTAAAAGGCTCTGGGAAGGGGAGGCAATACAAGAATTCAAGTGACCTCAAGGTCTGCCTCTTAAAAGAAATGGAAATATTTTTGGACTGGATCTTCATCCTATTTGTTGGTATAACTACAGCTGGAAAGGGAGAAGAAAAGGCAGTATTTTTCTCCCCACTTTCTCCAGTGACACCTCAGGCTGAATTATGCTATTCATAAAGAGAATATTTCCGGTAATTTGCAAATTTTACCATCTTCTAAAAAAATGTTAATGTACTCATTTAATGCCTCACTCTGAGGAAGAAATAAATTTATTCTTAATGTAATAAAGACTCTAAGGGAAAAAATGCCAACCAACTAAAGTGAAAGCTCAGGGAGTAAGAAGACAAATGTGAGTAATGCAAAGTATGGTGTCAAAAGCTGATGGAGGGGCGCCTGGGTGGCTCAGTGGTTTAAGCCTCTGCCTTCAGCTCAGGTCATGATCTCAGGGTCCTGAGATCGAGCCCCGCATCGGGCTCTCCGCTCAGCGGGGAGCCTGCTTCCCCTTCTCTCTCTGCCTGCCTCTCTGCCTACTTGTGATCTCTCTCTGTCTATCAAATAAATAAATAAAAATCTTTAAAAAAAAAAAAAAGCTGATGGACAGAGATACCGTTCACACTGTCTTGCTATCATCAAAAGAACAGAGAGGAAAGAATCAGAATTTGCATACCCTTGATGTACCCAAAACACGAATATCCTCCAAATGCAACACATTTCGGCCTTTTAGTTTGGATTTTATTTTATGTACATACCAATGAAATAATATTAAGTTAATCACATTCTACTGGATAATAAAATTAGTATGTTATTATTTCCATCCTCACTAATCTGTCTTTCTCAGTTTCCTAATGAACTTAAAAATTTGCCAAATAAAAATGCGTCAGTACGAAGAAAAGAAATGAGACAAACCCTTCCCTGTACAGTCTATGACTTATGCCCATTGTGCCTTATGCCCATTGTGCACTTTTCTCCCCTTTTCTCTATGTTGTAGAATTTTAGAGTTTTCTTAAAAGTTTTCCTGTATTGGTTTTCTATTTATAATTCTTCTGATGGCTTTCCACCAAGAATAAAAGATTTTGCCCTGATTACTAAATGCCTATGTCCAAGTCATGTTGACTTTGCTTATTTAAGTCTGTAATATCGTCACAAATTAAATAGGTTCTTAGTAAGAGGGCTAATTCATCCACCAGAGCAGTTTTCTGTGACTAAGAAAATATGGCTATAAGGGTCGGGCTACCTTACCCATGTGAGGTACTCAGCTGGGGAATTGAAAACAGTCTCAATCATAGAAGTGCTTTTGGTTTTGTCTTTTTTGTTTTCAATATTACATAAAAGAGTTTTACCTCTAATAAACATCTTAATATCCTTCTTCTTCATCAAATGCTGGTGCCGAAATCCCCCAAAGGTTGCTACTTTTAAAAATTTCACAACCTCGCTTCATTAAAACTAATCTTGTAGCCCTAAATTGATCCTACAATTTCCCAGAAAAGGCAAAAGACATTTAAAGAACATGTTGCATCTTTAAAGCAATAGTAGAATGAAGGGTTACGTATTTTACCAAAGACCTGCACTGAGCTTTTAATAGAATTAGCACAATACCATATAATATTAGTGATAAAACTTTGGTATTTGGTATAAGACATTTTAAAGCATATGAAAATGAAGAAAGAGAACAATTAAGGAGTTGATCATTTATTTCACTTTCATGTTGGTTTATTTAATAGGTTTCAGAGATGTAAGTCTATAAAATGGTCCACAAAGTAAGAAGCAGAAGAGCCTAGGGAAAGGATTGTACTAAAGCCAGAAGCCAGAGAAATATTTTCTTCCCCTAGCCTAAGAACAGTGAAGTTTCGAGAGGAGACCTCCGAAGATCCAGAGGCAGAGAAATAGAGTCTTAAAAGCAGGAGAACATTAGAGGCCAGCTGTCTGGGCCACATAGCGGGGCTTTCCTGTCCCAAATGTTCAGTGTGACCACCACAATGTACTTGGCTGAGCTCTAGCCCTGTCCCTTTCTGCATGTCCAAATGCCCATGAAGGAAAGCTTGAGTTAGCTTGAGTCTATCCACCAGCTGTTACACCTACCAGCATATGCTCATCTGTATGATCATCGATGTTGATGCAAAACCCCAAAGTGCCTCCCATACCCTTAGAGAAAAATATCCCAAATAACTATCGGTTTAACTGCATTTTGTGTTCTAATACACTAAAAATATGAAATCTGACCTTCCTGCTTCCCTTTTCTCAGGACCCTTGCGGTTAGCTTGGGCCCATCCAGACAATTCAAGATAATCTTCCCATCTCAAGATCCTTAACTTAATCACATCTGCAGAATCCTTTTGCTTTGTGAAATAATACATTCCCAGGCCCCAGGGATTAAGTCATGGACATTTTGAGGGTCCAGTGTCCAGCATACCACAGATAGTTTATTGTGTTATCATTACTTTTTCCCTGAAGGAAAAGAGTGCATTGGAAGCATTAAAAATTTGGTCAAATACATCAAGTGAGCCTGTGATTGAGCTCTGCAGTCATTATGCCGAGTTGTTCCTGCCCTGTCAGTCTAGCCTAAGTTCTCTCACGCTTAACACTATTGACATTTAGGACTAGATAGTTCTTTGTCGTGGGTGGCTGTCCCAAATGTTCAGTGTGGGAGTTTTAGAAACACGCGTGGTGTTTACCCACTAGACCCACAGTTGTGACAACCAAAAATGTGTTCCTATATCACTCAGTGTAGCCTGGTTGGAAAAGTATTCTCAGTAGAGAAGTATTCATCTAACAGAAAGCAGCCAAATTATTGTAATGGTCTCTTTGACTCACAGAAGGCAAAAGATCTGATGGCATTTTTTTAGATTGATTTATTCATTCTGGAAAGCATGAGCAGGTTGTGGAAGCAGAGGGAGAGGGAAAGAAGCAGTCTCCCCACTGAGCACAGAGCCCAACACAGGCTTGATCTCAGGAGATCAAGACCTGAGCCAAAACCAAGAGTCCTACACTTAAATGACTGAGGCACCCAGGTGCCCCAAAAGATCAGGTGGGGTATTAATTGATGGCCAGTCTTAAGGGGCCAAATGTGGGTTATTTATCTCAGCACTGTAAGCTAAATTTACCACTTATTTTATTTGTCCCAAAGATAAAAACTCAGAGTTAAGTCCTATTCATTGACCCCAACCCATCTATGTAATGTGTCCAGTGTAGGTTGTGTATGAAGCTTTCAATTCTTTGGCAATCAGGCTGAAAGTGGCATCTCACTATGCTCTGTCTTCCAAAAGTTGTGAGCCCTTCAGTGGTAGAAACCGTGTCTTATTATGCTTCTTTCCATGGACCATAATCTCCTCAACCTGGGTACAGGAACCTTTTCATTATACTAGGGTGCTCCTCAAACATAGGGATGTTGGTTTTTCTAGAAGGATACAGGCCAGGCCCTAGCATTTGCATCTTGGCTAATTCCCCAGGCATTGGTGCCCAAGCTTTAACCATTTGTACTCCTCCTTCACAATTTCTTTTTGCCATTTTTTACTTGGCATTTGTCTTCAAATCTACGTATGTTTTTCAAACATAAATTCTACTTTAGCGATTGTATATATTAAATCATGTTTCAGAATGCTATTATAATTTTTCTAAAATGCATTAAATTAAATATATAACTATAAAATATTTCTTGTTTGTCCATGTGCCATTTAAAAGAAGCTCACTGTTAGATACACGTATGATACTTCAAGACATATTGCAGTAATGGACAATCAGGTAGGTGAAGGGGATTAAGAGGTGTAATCTTGCAGTAATAAAATAGACAAAACATGGGGATATAATATACAGCATAGAGAATATAGTCCATAATATTGTAACTTTTTGTATGGTGATGGATGGTAACTAGGCTTATTATAATGATCATTTCATAATGTGAACTTATAAAAACTCTGCTGTACACCTAAAACTAATATAATATTGTATGTCAGTTATTATTCAATAAAAAAAATACATTGTCCTGGAGACAACTAACTTCAGCAAAAGCAGACATTTATTTCTAATTCTAAAGATGTTTTCCCATCTGTTCAACTTCCTCACAAGTGAGGAAACATCAAAGTACAACAAACCATTCTGCTCACAGAGAGATGGTTTAAGTTCTCACAATGGAGGGAAAAGTTCAGGCTACTATTTACACTGTTTCTTAAAAATATTCCTTCTCATTTTTCTTTAAAATATTCAATAGTTAAAATATATGCCCTTATAAAACAGTATTACCAAGTAGTTTGTCCTGATATATTTAATGTAAGATATTAGCCAGAAAAAGCAAACTAAAAAAAAATTGGGAAAAGTAATCCAGACCAGTGTTTCCCAAAGTGCATCTCATAGAAGAGTAGTTCTACAAAATCTTAATAGACATTACATGAAAGAAAAAAAAAAAAAAGATAAGGGGGAAGTTTGGAGGAGATCTATAGTCATATAATTTTGGGAAATTCTTTTAAACAAAATGAAAAGAACTTTTTTATTGCAAGACTTTTCAGAGATTTTCATATTCTAATGTGCTTTGTGAAACTTAAGAGAAGTGTGTATTAAACAGACAGTCCTAAATTTACTTAATGACAAAATCCTTTTTTATTTCTTGGGGCTAGTGTTCTAAGGAATGTATTTTGGGAAATGCTGATCTATCTAGATTAGAGAAAATTTTGTTTTCCTGAGATGAAGAAGAACAAACTTCAGGGTAATGGATATTTAAAAATGCATGCTATCTTATTTTTCTGAAGTATATAGAAGTATAGATTATCTTTCCTGGATTAGTTTTGTTAATCACTACCTTGCGCCCCCAAGGACTCAGAAGACCATTACTGGATATTAATGATAAATGAACATAAAAGGCAACATGGAAATTCTCTTACTGGCTATAGCATGGTTTATATACTTCTTTGCTTTGAGAAGTAATTAACTTCTTTTTATATTAACACATAAAGCTCCACAAAATATGGGCCCTGACCATCTAAAAACCCTTGCTGGTCTTGAATGGCACAGTTGGTTGAGCATCCAGCTCTTGGTTTTGGCTCTGATCATATCTCAGGGTGCTGGGATAGAGCCCTGAACTGGGCTCCCAGCTCAGGGTGGCGTCTGCTTGGGGTTCTCTCTCCTCCCAGTGCTCTCCTGTTTGTGGGCTCATACATGTGCATGGTCTTTCTTTCTCTCTCAAATAAATAAATTAATTTAAAAAAAAAAACACTTGGGGGTGCCTGGGGGGCTCAGTCTTTAAGCGTCTGCCTTTGACCTGAGCCTCAGGTCCTGTTCCCAGGATCCTGAGGTCAAGCCAGGCATCGGGGCTTCCTTCTTGGTGGGAAGCCTCCTTCTCCCTTTCCCACTTCCCCTGCTTGCGTTCTCTCTCTCACTGTGTCTCTCTGTGTCAAATAAATAAATAAAGTCTTTTAAAAAAAAAAAAAAACTTTGCTGAAGCAGATATCACCTGAATAGCATTAATGGACAGCTGTTAAAATTCATGGAATCAAAAAAAAAAAAATTCATGGAATCAGCAAATAGGAATTTTCCTTAGCAGACTCTTATTTTCTCTCCATGCACAGTGTATAAATATGCAAGTGTCATTCTAAATGAAGATTAAGTCCATAAATTGAAAATTAATTAATTTGTCAAATTTAATATTTCTAGCCACTACTACACAGGGTTTGACATGATACTGAAAGTGAATAAGATAATGTGGCCAAAACACTAAGCCCAGAGGCTCCTAAGAAATCTGAAGCCACCAAATATTGTCACCTAGAGTGTTAGCATGGGGAAGGATCTCAGAGATGTAGAAAGAGACATTGTCATCAAATTACTAGTGCTAATATCAGGAATTCTTGTACAGGGTGCACCATTCAATTATTGTGTGAGTTTGGGAAAATCACTTTGCCTGTGTAGGACCCATTTTTACCTGTTGAATGAGAAGGCTGGGGGGGAGGGGAGTTCATCTAGCACCTTGCTCCTCAAAGTGTGGTGCCTGGTCCAGTGGCATCAACATCACCTAGGATCTTGTTAGACACGTAGAAACTCGGGCCTTACCCCAGATCTACTGAGTCAGAATCTGCATTTTAACAAGATCCCCTGATGAACAAGTAACACTGGTTTTCTAGCACTGTTCCTAGCACCTCAAATCACCCCTCTCTACAAACCCTCTCTACCACCCAACTACCCTCGTGGACAGGGAACCTAAGGACAGAATCAGCAGAAGGGATTAATTTTTAAAAAAAGCTCTGGTAAAACCCTCTCTTTAGACAGATAAGAAAACTGAGACCCAGAGAAGTAAAGCAGATTTCCTGAAACCACACAGTCAATTAGCAACAGAATGCAGATTTTATTATTAGCTTTTCCAGTGTAGTTAACTGTATTGCTTCACAAAAAGGTTACTAAAATGGTGGGATTAAATTGCCAAGTGTTAATGTTACAACAAAGGAACAGGAGTGCTTTTCTTCTCTCGGAAAAAAACTTCTTTTTCAAGTTTAAAAATGACTGCTTTTTAATGAAATTATGTTATTCCTGGAGGTACTTAGAGAAGAATCAAGTTACAGGGTGTCTCATTTCTCTTCCAGGCAGTAGAAAGGCCTCTATACTCAGGCCAGACACTTACTCGCCCCTTTCCTCCCTCTCTCAACACCCACTCAACCCTCCCACGCACCCGCACATGCACACACACACACACTCACACGCAGACAAATACTCCACAATGATGACATATAATTCAATTATGAATAACTACAGAAACCACATGAGCCCTGATCCAGGATGCCCACAAGTCCAGTTTTAGTGAATAACCTCTTAGCAACCAGCAACCTTGTCTGAAACAACTAAAACCTCTGTGGCTTGAAAACCAAATGGATCTCAAATAAGCACGGGAAATGGATGAGAATATTATGATTATGTTTAAACAAATTTCACTAATTGAACACTGAGTTATACAGTAGTCCTTCTCCCTTACCTAAGACCCCCAGAGGATGCCCGAAACCAAACAGGACCAAATCCTTTATATGTATATACCATGTTTCTTCCTATACAGACACACATATGATAAAGTTTAATTTATAAATTAGGTACAATAAAAGATTAATAAGAATAACCAATAATAAAATAGAACAACTTTAATAATATTCTATAATAGAAGTTATGTGAATGTGGTCTCTCTTGCTCAAAAGATCTAATTGTACTGTACTCACCCTTCTTGGGAGGACATGAGATGATAAAATGCCTACGTGATGAGACCAAGAGAGGTGAATGACATAGGCATGGTGACATAGTGTTAGGTTACTGCTGACTTCTCACAATATGTCAGAGGAGGATCATCTGCTTCTCAATTGAGGATAACTATGAGTATGGGAAGAGAAACTGTGGAGAAGGGCAGACTACTGTAATGGGCATTTGTATGTGCCCCAGAGACAAATTTCTCTTTTCACCTTGGGGCGATCTTTTCTCTTCTGTTTTGTTCCCACTCCTCTCTTCACTATTCTCACTGAGTGGTGGCCTGGGAACAAACGATTTTAGACTGCCAAAGCCAGGAAGAATAATAAAACCATTTGAATGAACAATTGAGCATACTGTATCTGGCCTTAGTAATACTGTCAGATACTTTCTTTAATTTGCCTCCAGACTATTCTGGGTTTTTCCTGGAATTAAAGTCCCAGGAACTATATTTAAAACAAAGCAGAGGGGCACCTGGATGGCTCAGTCAGGTAAGCACCTGCCTTACGCTCAGGTCGTGATTCCAGGATCCTGGGATTGAACCCCATGTTGGGCTCCCTGGTCAGCAGTGAGTCTGTTTCCCCCCATGCTCATGTTCTCTTTCCCTCTCCTCCCTTTCTCTCTCAGTCTCTCTTTCAAATAAATAAATAAAAATCTTTTTTAAAAATGGGAAAAATAATTACATGGTGCCATGTTTACCCTTTGAAAATGATTTTTTCATTTCCTTCTCCTTCATACCATTATATCATCTGGGAAATGTCAAACCAAATGTGTCAAAACAAAAGTTAATTTCAGTATTTCTTTCATGTTTGATAAATCATAAATATCCTTCTCACTCTTCAATTCTTTACTCTCTATAAATCCTTGTAAGCATGGGGGATTCTTGTGAGATTTTTTGATAGACCTGCAGCAATGAGCATGACAAGATTAGGTCACTAACAAAGTATAGCCAAATAATACAAATATCTAGCATATGGACAGGAAGCAAGGACTAGATCATAATGCATACTCCCTCTTTTCAAGAAATTTTTGTCTACTGGCAGAAGTAAAAACTGCAGTGGATTTTTATAAAAGATGTTAGGGGATATAATTAACAACCACTCTAACCAAATTATATATTTGTCTTCTTTTTTGTAGTAATTGTTAGGGTGTACACCTTAAATTAGAATACATCTAAAAATAAACAAATTTTCATTTCCAAGATTCTATAGAAGTCAACTCAACAGAAATGTGAGAGTCATATATGTAATTAAGAGTTTTCTTACAACCACATTTAAAAAATAAAGTGAAACAGGTAAAATTAGTTTTGGTAATATATTTTATTTAATTCAATATGTCTAAGATATTATCATTTCAACATGTAATGAGAATTAAAAATTACTAATGAAATGTTTCACTTTAGTCATGGTAGCCTTGACATAGCATGCTAATCTTACAAGATTAGAGGGAGAAAATTGTTATAATTTAGAAAAAAAAAATGTAGGATTTTTAAGCTTGCTCTCCTGCCTGACATATGAGAATCACTCAATACTTGTTAAAAGAATTTAAAAAACAAATTAAGGAGCATCAGCTAGATCAATTTAAATTATAGGCAAAGATCTTTTTTCATTAACAATATACCTAGAATTCTAAATATTACCTATCCTAATGTCTGAATTGGGGGGGGGGGGAAGCAGAGCGAGTCAATGTATCACAATTTTCAACTTCAATTGGATATTTTAAAATAATTTCTTCTTCCAAATGTCAAGATTAACAAGATTTAAAGCTTGTCTGGGTCCCACCCCCCCCAGGGTTAGGAAGGATCTGCTAAGAACAACTACATGAGAAGCCTGGACCAAGGAGTACAGTTCCGAGAGTTGAGATACTTCCACCCAGAGCACCCAAGGGCAGCTCAATCAGGGAGAAACCCTGAGACATGGTCAAAGGTGGAACCAAAACAGGTGTGCTGAGAAGACAGACAGAGAGCACAATGTCTAGAAGGGTTGGGAGCCTGTTTGCATGTAGCCAGTGGCTCACCAGAGACTAGAACTGCCAGGTCCCTCTGCACAGACACCCAGAAATCTCTCCTCGGGCCCCATGGTGACAGGGTTACTACACCATCATACCAGAAATGAACACCAGGCATGCTCACACCAGATTATGACTACCAGACCTTAAGGTGCTAACCAAGGTAAAAACAGGAGTATTTACTTTGGAATTCATGTGACAGATTTCAGCATAACTGATTCAGAGCTGTTCTGTCATACTTTCATCATCTTCCTCTCTGACCCACTTTTTTCTTGAGTTTTTTCATTTAAGAGATTTCCTATATAGTAATTTAGTCAGTTTGTCATTCACCTGAAATATATAAAGACATAAAATCACATATAAAAATCTGCAGGCCTATTTGAAGTTTGAAATATTTCCTGTCAACCCCATGAGAAATTAAAGGATGATTACATCTGTTAATAAACTTTATAGGTTTATGTCTCAGAATTAAATTAGTCAGATTAGAAAGTTAAAAGGAAAATAACCAAATTGTTTAAAATGCTGGCATTACTAAAAAGATCAGGAAAGCTGAGATAAAAGCATGTTTTAGGGAGTTTACTGGAAATACTTTGGCACAAGAGAGGTGGTTTGAGAATCTTTCAGCACCTAGGAGTGACTCTAGCTTGAAAAATACACAATTCTAACAATGAGGGTTATAAATTCTCACTGACAACAGAAAAAGGAGCCTGGAGATACTCAGGAGTCATGTACTGCTTACATCTAGAAGGCCAGTTTCTTTGGGAAGATTTGTGAATACACATCTGTGCATTTCTTCACTTCCTAACATACAATCCTCTTCATACCAAACTATATTTTCCTCCATAGTGATACCACTACTGCTATCTGGCCAGCAAAAAATACAAATATTAGTATATAGGAAATACCAGAGTTGGTCATAGAAAAGGATCTAGAGTAAAGCATTCAACAGTCATTTATTCAAAAAAGAAATCTGATTAAGATCTGACTCTGTCATCAGTAGGGTATACTGTTATGAAAGATGCCAAAATAACATAGAACTGGCCTACCCCTGGCAGTGACTAAATGGCTCAGATATTTGAGCATCCAGCTCTTGGTTTCTGCTCCGGTCATGATCTCAGGGTTGTGGGATCGAGCCCCTTCAGACTCCACACTCAGTGAAGAGTCTGCTTAAAATTCTCTCTCCCTCTTCCTCTGCCCCTCCCACCACTCTTTCTCTCTCTCTCTCTCTCTCTCTCTCTCTGTCTCAAATAAATAAATCAATCTTAAAAAAAAGACTGACCTACTCTTAGGAACTTATAGTCCAGTTGGGAGAGAGAAAACAGCTACAAGCTAAAGCACTCCATTAAAAAAACCTCAGTTTCTATTACATCACTTTGTTTTATTGTCACTATGTGAAGCTGCCTTATATATTTATTTATTGTATCTTTATTTGTTGCTTATGATGTATCTCTCCCATCAGAATGTAAGCTTCATGTGGAGAGGGACACAGTTTGTGTTCCCAGGGCCTGGAAACAGAACATTAGTTGGATGAGTATATCAACAATGAATGAAACAGACCACCTGCAGCTGTATATCATTAAGTACTTGATGAGTGATAAAGGACAATAAGAGCTCCGAGCATTTGGCTTAAGAATAGAATGAGATTTTATTGTCGAGGAAAGCTCCATAGAAGAGGGAAAAGCCTTTGAAGATAAATCCGATTTAAAGAAGTGGAGAAGGAGGACCATTGCCAAAGTGAGGTAGGAAGTTAAAAAGAGAAACAAGTACTAGTGGCAGGATTGCTGTAGGTAAGCTCCCGAATTTCTCCACGTGATAACTGGCTGCTGTTAAAACCTCCCCTTGCTTCATCCCTCTGCTCTTTAAAAATGCCATTTTTAAATATGGCACCACATATGCTCACAGTTCTGTGGCCACCTAAGACTCCTGTCCACCCTTCATTACTGCCCTGGAGGCAAGGAGTCCCCGTTCTAGAGAAGACTACTCCAGCCGTCTCTCATTCTTCTCTACCCTCTCCTCTACTCACACTGCCAACATCTTGACCAAGCCCTCATTAGCATTTATTTGAACCGGTCTTCAAAACCCCGAATATTACTTTCTAAGACGTGATTGTTTATCCCAGCTCTGTCTCTACCTGTGTGACTCTGGATGGAGATCACCAGTCTGTCTAAGACTTAGTCTTTTCATCTGTACAGAGAGGACCTGGGATGGACTAGACCATCTCCATGGTCCCTTCTTATTCTCACACCTTAGAATTTTAGACTCCTTGGATATCTGTCCTCTGCAAACCCAGCATTGTGCTTTGGAAAGAAGGAATGCACAAAGTTTATTTGATAATTAATTAATTAATTAATTGAATTGCATGTCATTTTTCAGATACTGCTGAAAAATTATTTTAGAATTTCAAATCAAAGACCCTTTAAACATTATTTTCCTAGGCTTTATTTTACTTTTTCAAATATATTTTCACTCTAAGCACAGGGCTATCTCTATTCTAAGAAAAACAAGTTTTCATTCTAAATAAAAAAAAAGTCAAGTAAAAAAAGTTTAAAAGTCTAATTTTTAAAAACCTGGTTATTTCTCTATTTTACATAAAAATTTCTCCCACATTCTCTATTGCACATACACATGCACACACAATCACACACACACACGTTCTTACTCCTTTTAAGTGTAGATTTTAATCTAGTCATGATCAATATAGAGTCATGCTTATAATGTGTTAATGATTTTTGATTAAATAAATTAGATGAATAAAAAAGAACATCAGAGCAATGCCTTTTAAACATTAATGTGCACATGAACCATCTCTGGGTGTCATTAAAAGACAGATAATGATGCACTTAGTCTGGGCTGAGGCCTCAGATGGCATTTCTGATGAGCTCCCAAGTGATATTGACGCTGCTGCTCCAAGAACCAAGGTGCTAGCAACAAGGTGTGAGAATACGGGGACCTTTAGAGATCATTATACTAAACTTCCTCATTTCCACAGGAAAGTTGAGGCCTAGATTGGTGAAAGAGTGTGCCCCAGTCCCTCCAGAAAAGGAAGCCAAGCACAGATGCACAGACACACAGACCTCCCACTGGGGCCATGCCCCCATGATGCCAGCGCAGAGTGCCACCGTGTACTGCTCTCCCATATGACCCATGTGGTATGAGAGGTTACACTCTTGCAAGACAGCATGTTTCTTACCACCTTCAACTGTGAAAGGAGATAAGTCCTCAAATCTCATTTTCTTCACTTACTAGCATTAACCTCCAACCCACCAAAGGCAGAATCAGAAGGAATATTCTTAATTCTGCCCAATCAGCTGAGCTGCTTTTTCTCTATTTTTATCAAAAACTTGATAGAAAAATACGACTTCTTGAATTACCAGATTCCTTCTCAGACTGCTTCTGAATCCCATGACACTGTAACCTAAGGTATTTATGAAAACGTATGGCCACTTCCTTTCCCCCTCCTTATATAAAAAGTAGGGGGCGCCTGGGGAGTCCAGTCGGTAAAGCATCCGACTCTTGGTTTCAGCTCAGGTCTGATCTCAGTATAGTGAGCTGGAACCCCGCTTTAGCTGTGCTCAGCCTAGAGTCTGGTTGAGTTTCTCTCTCCCTCCTCTTCTGCCCCTACCCCCACTCATGTGCTTTCTCTCTCTCAAATAAGTAAATCTTTTTTAAAAAACCTCAGCTATCAACTTGCACTTAATTATGGAACTCTAAAGATAATTAATTTTAGCTCTGGAAAATCATTGGACATCATATCACATGCATGTGGGACTGAGGCCTTTAGCAGTGAAATAGTAATATTTCTTAATTAGAGGCAGGATCAGAACTTCTAACTCACAATCCTATGCTGTTTTCACTGTATCCGTTTTACAAGAAAGAATGAAAGCGTTAACTGGAGAGTGCTTTGGTGTTATTGGAGTCTATTATTGATTTCTGCCCTCCCATACCTGTTATTCAGGAGTAAGCTTGTAAGTTAAGAATGAGGTGATTGAGGGCCAGGAATTCTCCCCAATAATGTCACTCAAAGTGCAGTGGGAAGATTTGCTTCTCTGCCTCCCCAGTTCTACTACATTCCAACAGCTTCTACCTTTAGGGATTCTGAGCATCAGGTTAAGTATTACTCTGTCCCTACTGTCCTATCTTCAAATTCAAACATTCTGAGAGAGATGATATTTTAAATCACTAACAGCTAACTTTGAATTTGTCTACAGGGCAACTTCTCTCCAGGATGGGAGAAGTAAGACTTAGTCTAAGTGACAGAAAGCTCAGTAAAGAGAGAAAAGTTAAGGGGCACCTGGGTGGCTTAGTGGGTTAAGCCTCTGCCTTTGGCTCAGGTCATGATCTCAAGGTCTTGAGATGGAGCCCTGCATCGGGTTCTCTGCTCAGCGGGAACCCTGCTTCCCTCCCTCATTCTCTGCCTACTTGTGATCTCTCACTTTCTCAGTCAAATAAATAAAATCTTAAAAAAGAAAAAGAGAGAGAGAGAGAAAGGTTCAGAAAAGAGAGATGAAGTATGCCAAACTTTACTGCTTCACTCTTACATAAGCCAGGACTTGACCATATTAAAACCTTGTTGACATGTCATAATACACAAGGCACAAAATCCACATAGATTCTAGTTGCCTCTAGTACTATAGCTAAGGACTGACGAGTACCCAAAGAGAATGTAAAGATCAGTAGTCATCTGCAGTTGAATCAAAAATTTTTTTGGCAACTAACATTCCAGAGAAAATCCAGGGGAGATTGCACTTCATGTGAGATAATTAATAAAGATGGTGATGACAGTGATAACAACAGGTACCCTCAGGTATGGCAGGTACTATCTTGAGTATATTCATTAATTCATTTATTCATTCATTCATTCATTAAATGCTCATTCAGTACTACTTTCTGTGTGTAAGGCATTGTTATGGATCCTGAGGATTTAGTGGCAAAAGAAAAAGAAACTTCTTACCTTGATGAAGCTTGCATTCTAATGGGAGGCAGATAAGAAGCAAACAATTAGATGCATTACATGTCAGATGGTATAAAGTGCTATGGAGAAAGGAAAGGAAACAAGTGTTGTTAGATGGAATTGCTTTATCTTTTTTTTAAATTATTTGATTTGTTAGATAATGATAGGAAAGGAACAAACAATAGGCAAACATCCCAAGATTCCTAAATTTGGTTACGTGTTTTTTATTGACCTTTTTAAAAATTTTTTTAATTAATTCATTTTATTTAAACTAAAAAAAAAAAAAAAAATCACCCACTTCTCACACTTCCATCTCTTACAAACCGCAATCTGTTCTCTGTATCTACGAGCTTGGTTTTTATGTAGTTTTTGGATTTTACAGGTAAGAGAGAGCATATGGTATTTGTCTTTCTCTGATTTATTTCACTTAGTATAATGCCCTCAACATCCAACTGTATTGTTGCAAATGGCAAGATTACATTTTTTTATGACTGAAATATATATATATATTTTACATATATACATATATATACACACATTCATATACATATGTATATGCATGCATACATAAAGGTATGTACATATATACAAATACATATGACTAATATATATACATACACATACATCATAAATTCTTTTTCCATTCATTCATTGATGAACATAAACACTGGTTCCATATCTTGGCTATTGTAAATAATGCTGCAATGAACATAGGAGTGCATATATCTTTTTGAATTAGTATTTTCACCTTCTTCAAATAAATACCCAAAAGTGGAATTGCTGAATCACATGGTAGTTCATTTTTAATTTTTTGAAGAAACTCTGTATCATTTTGCACAGTGGTTACACTGATTTATATTCCCACCAACAGTGCAACAATTCCCTTTTGTCCACATCACCACCAACATTTGTTATTTCTTGTCTTTCTAATAATCGCCATTCTAACAAGTGTGAGGCGACATCTCACTGTGGGTTTGATTTGCTTTCCTCTGATGATTAATTATTTGGAGCATCTTTTCATGTATCTATTGGCCATTTGTATGTCTCCTCAGAAAAATGCCTATTCTGATCGTCTGTCCATTTTTTAATCGGATTGTTTGTTTCTTGGCTATTGAGTTGTATGCAAATTTTTATATTTTGGATATTAGTCACTTATCAGATATATGATTTGCAAATATTTTCTCCCATTCAGTTGGTTGCCTTCTCATTTTACTGATGGTTTCCTTTGCTATGCAGAAGATATTTAGTGTGATGTCCCACTTATTAGTTTTTGCCTTTGTTACTTTTGCTTTTTGTGTCAGATTTAAAAAATCATCACCATGATCTATGTTAAGGAATTTACTTGCCTATGCTTTCTTCTAGAAATAGAACACAACAAATTTTTGTGTATTGATCTTGTATTTTACAACTTTACCAAATTCATTTTTTTAAGATTTTTAAAAATTTGACAACGGGAGAGAGTATAATTGGTGGGGGGGGCAGGCAGAGGGAGAAGGAGAAGCAGACTCCCCATGGAACAGGGAACCCAATGCAAAGTTTGATCCCAGGACCCTGGGATCATGACCTGAGCCAAACGCAGACACTTAACCAACTAAGCCACCTAGGCATAACACCAAATTTGTTAATTAGTTTTAATAGTGTCGCGGCCAGGGCGATGAATTGACCAGGGTAACCTTGGGGGCTAAGAGGATGATGAAGAAAGGTTAAGAGACAAAGAGATGGGGGCAGGAGGGACACTGAAGATGATGTCCAACAGTGCCAAATTTATTCCACGTCTTACAAGCATTTATAAAACAGACCAGAATAGGAGTAGCATTACATCAGTACCTAGTCAGATGACCGCAAGTTCCTATAACAAGTTTACATTAACTACAAGCAAACCTCATGAGGCCAGGTAGTTTAGGCTAAACCCATTAGCAAGACAATCAACCAGGGAGTGGATCATGGGAGGTACAGAACAACAAGGATTAACTAAGAACTCAGGACTCTGGCCACATTGTTCCCTACTGCAGGGAGAGTGTGTGGGAAGTCACATAGGCGAGCGCACTCAACTTTCCCGTCCTTAACGTTGTCAAGGTGTCCGGACTTTGAAGGAGACACAAGTCAGGGCCTGGTTTGATCCTCGACTCCAGCCATGCCGTGGCCTCCAACAAATAGTTTTTTAATGGAGCCTTTAGGATTTTCTATATGAAAATATGCCATCTGTAAATAGTGACAGTTTTACTTCTTCCTATCCAATGTGGATTACTTTTATTTCTTTTTCTTGCTTAATTACTCAGGCTAGGCTTCCAATGCTATGTTGAATAAAAGTGATGATAGTGGACATCATTGTCTTTTTCATAATATTAGAGGAAAACTTTCAGCTTTTTACCATTGAGTATTATGTTACCTCTAGGCTTGTCACATATGGCCTTTATTCTGTTGAAGTACATCCTCTCTATGCTCTCTTTGTTGAGTTTTTATCGTAAATGAACATGAAATATTGTCAAATGCTTTTTCTGCATCTATTGAAATAATTACATGATTTTTGTCCTTCATTATGTTAGTGTAGTGTAACACATTTACTGATTTATAGAATGTTGAACAATCCTTTCAACCCTCGAATAAGCTTTACTTGATCTTGGTGTATAATCCTTTTAATGTATTGGTGAATTTAGGTTGCTGATATTTTGCTGATGATTTTTGCGACATTCATCAGAGCTACTGGCCTGTAATTTCTGTGTGTGGTTGTGTATCATCTATGTTTGATTTTGATAACAGGATCATTATAGCTTCATAAAATGTATCTGAAAAACTTGCCATCCACCTAATGTCCCCCTCTCTGACCCTGTTCTACTTTTTGGAAGACACTAAAAAGGGTTGGTATTAATTCTTTGAATGTTTCATAGAATTAACCTTAGAAGCTGTCTGGTCCTGGAATTTTGTTAATTGGAAGAGGGTTTTTGTTTTTGTTTTGTTTTGGGTTTTGTTTGTTTGTTAAGATTTTATTTATTTCTTTGAAGAGAGAGAGTGAGAGAGAGCATGAGAGGGGAGAAGGTCAGAAGAAGAAGCAGATACCCCATGGAGCTGGGAGCCTAGTGTGGGACTCCAGGATCATGACCTGAGCCAAAGGCAGTCACTTAACCAACTGAGTCTCCCAGATGCCCAACTGGGGAATTTTTGATTACTGATTCAATCTCCCTGCTAGTAATTGTTCTGTTCAGGTTTTCTATTTCATCATGATTCAGTCTTGGTAGGTAGTACATTTCTAGAAATTTATCCATTTCTTCTAGGTCATCCAGTTCATTGGCATATAAATGTTTATAGTAATCTCGTGATCCTTTGCACTTTTGTTAAGTAAATTGTATCATCTCCCCTCTTATTTCTGATTTTATTTAAGTGCTCTACTTTTCTTGGTGGGTCTAGCTAAAGGTTTGTCAATTTTGTTTATCCTTTCAAAGAAATAGCTCTTAGTTTTGTTGATATTTTCTATTGTCTTTTTAGAATTTATCTCATTTATTTCTACTTTCACCTTTATTTTCCTCCATTCAACTTCGGGCTTTGTTCTTATTTTAGTTCTATGAGGTGCAAAGTTTGGTGGTTTATTTGAGAATTTTATTTCTTTAAGTAGGCATTTAGCATTATGAATTTCCCTCTTAAAACTGCTTTAGTTATATCACATAAATTTTGGTATATTACATTTCTATTTTTTTTGTCTCAAGATATTTTCTGATTTTGATTTGATTTCTTCTTTGACCCACTGGTTGTTTGTAATATGTTGTTTAATATCTATATATTTGTAAACTTTCTAGTTTTCTTCATGTTATTAATTTCTAGTTTCATACCATTGTGGATGGAAAAGAAGCTTAGTATGATTTCAGTCCTTTTAAATTTATTGAGACTTATTTTGTGGCTAACATATGATCTATCTTGGAAAATGTTCCATGTGTACTTGAGAGGATGTATATTCTGTTGCTCTGGGATAGAATGGTCTATAAATATATGCTAAGTCTATCTGGTCTAACATATCATATAAGGCTGATGTTTCCTTATCAGTTTTCTGTTTGGATGATCTATCCATCAGTAGTAGAATATTGAAGTCCCCTACTAATATCATATTGTTGGGCATTTCTCCCTTTAAGGTCTGTTAGTTTCATATATATATATATATATATATATATATATATATATATATATATTTAGGTGGTCCTACATTAGGTGCATAAATATTTACAAATGTTATATCCTTTTGTTGGGTTGACACCTTTATTGTTATGTAACGTCCTTCTTTGTCTATTAAACAGTCTTTGTTTTAAAGTCTATTTTGTCTGACATAAATATAGCTACTCCAGCTTTATTTTGGTTTCATTCACATAGAATATCTTTTTCTACCCCTTCATTTTCAGTCTGTGCATATCCTTACACCTAAAGTGTGTTTTTTCTAGGCAGCATCTAGATGGGTCTTATTTTTTTATTCACTCTTCCACTATATGTCTACTGATTGGAGAATTTAGTCCATTTACATTTAAAGTAGTTATTGATAGGTATGTGCTTACACATAATTTTGTTCATTGTGTTCTGGCTGTATTTGTAGTTCCTCTGTTCCTTTCTTCTTGTTTTGATCTCCTCCATTGTGGTTTGATCATTTGTATTCTTTATACTTTCTCTTTTGTGTATTTTCTGCAGGTTCTCACTCTGTGGTTACCATGAGGCTTATATATAGCATCTTGTATCTATAATAATCTATCTTAAGTTGATAATAACTTAAGTTTGATCCCATTCTATGGTTTAAATTTTTCACTCTCCTCCACCCTATTTCTTATGTTTATGTTGTCACATTTACATCTTTTTGCCTTGTGCTTTTCTTAACAAATATTAACATATTATTTTTACTATTTTTGTCTTTTAACTCTCATACTAGCTTTATAAGTAATTGATCCACCATCTTTACTATTTTTTTCACTTTTCCAGTGAGATTTGTTGTTCATTTGTGTTCTTGCTACTTATCAGTATCCTTTCCTATAATATTATGTCTTATAAGATCAGTTTAGTGATGATAGATTTTGTTTGTCTGGAAAACTTTCTCTTGCAATTCTGAATGTTTTCTTTGCCAGGTAAAACACTTTTGGTTGGAAGTTTTTTCTTTCAGCACTTAGAATATACAGTACTACTCCCTTCTGGCCTGTAAAGTTTCTAAATTTTTTTAAAAAAAATTTTTTTAAATGCTGATCATCTTATGGGAGTTCTTCTGTATGTAAGAAATTGTTTTCCTGTTGCTGCTTTTAAGTTTCTCTCCTTGTCTTTAACTTTTGACATTTGGTTTATAATGTGTCTTGGTGTGTGTCTCTTTAGATTCATCTTATTTGGTTGAAACTCTATGGGATTCCTGAATCTGGATGTCTGTTTCCTTCCCCAAGTTAGACAGTTTCAACTACAATTTTTTCAAATAAGATTTCTTTACCTCTCTCCCTTCTCCTTCTGGGAGTCCTGTAATGCAAGTGTTAGTCTGTTTTATGCTGTCACATAACTACCTTAATCTATCTTCATTTTTTTATTCTTTTTTCTGCTCTGATAAGTTCCACTGCCCTGTCTTTAAATTCACTAATTCTTTCTTTTGCTTCATCTAAAACCCTGCTAGTGCATTTTTTTCAGTTCAGTCATTGTGCACTTCAGCTCTGTGACTTCTGTTTGGTACTTTCTTGTGTCTTCCAACTCTTTGTTGAAGTTCTCACCATATTCATCCATTCTTCTCCCGAATTCTGTGATCATCTTTGTGACCATTTAAAATCTTTATCAGATAAACTACTTACCTCCATTTTGTTAAGGTTTCTTTCTGAAGTTTTATCTTGTTCTTTCACTTCAAACATATTCCTCATTTCTTCATTGTGCTTAATGCTCTGTTGTAGTTTTAACAGAGTATATGAAACAATCCCCTCTCCAAGTCTTGAAGGAGTGAACTCATGTAGGAGATGAAACTTTTGTTCAGCCCTACCCCAGCTCTTGGTCATTTTTTTAAACCCTTATGTTTGTTTAAGTGGCTTAATATATTGTTAATAGTGCCTAGTAGCTGAGAGTGTGCCAAGACCTGTCAGCATCCCAGAGGGGAGGGTCTTAGCACCTAGGTTCAGGCTGACTAGAAGCTATACCTACAAGGAGCAGCTTTAAAGTACACAAATATATATGTCCTGAGAAGCCACAGCATAATCCCTGCTGGCCACCAGAGAGAGGCAATCTTGAGGTGTTCCCTTGGTAACAATCACAAATACTGGGGCTCCAGTGTATAAGCAAGCTTCTCTGAAGAGCTAGAACAAAGCAAAGGGAGAGTACCAAGATGGCATCCATAGCCTACACTTCTTGAAAGTAGCTCCACTAAATGTGTGCCAAATCTGAAGCTTACCTCTCAGTCTGAAGTCCCAGGACAAGCAAAATAATCTCCTTCACAGAAAGATTGGAAGGTGTGCCTCAATCCACTATCTGTGCAATGCTGTGGAAGTGGTAGCCTGCCAAGAACTGTCTTGCCTTGTCTTTTGGGGCCCAGGAACATAAGCCTTTCTGGCAACCAGAGCTAAGTGATCAAGAAGCATTCCATAGGTATTAGCAGCAGGAAGTAAACACCAGATGTATGTAAAGTTCACCCAAGGAGATAGTGGCACTCTGGAACATGGCAGAGAGTGAGCATGAAGATATCACTCACCCTCTGAGGTCTCTGGAAATAACTGTAGTCAGTTCTTGGGTGTGTGTTTAATTAGAAATCTGTCATTCGGGTCATAGTCATGATGATTACCTAATATGCCTCCCTCACAGAAAGAGTCATCTCCCAGGTCTGTTGCTTCTTGCTGTATCCTGGAAGGGTGCTAGCTGTTTAAGAACTCTCTCTAATTGGTTATTATCCTATAGGACCCATGAGCATAAGCTCCACTGGACACCAGAGCCAACTGATACAGAGGAAACAATCATAAAACTCAACATACCAGACAGGGGTATGAGATCCTTTCTGGGTAAACCAACTATTACAGTCACATGTGACCAGGAACACAAGCCCCCCTGACCTCCAAAGTCAGGCAACCAGGAGCATTCCCTGGACAGCACAAGCTCTCTTGTAAGGGTCTCTTCCAGAGGATACTGGTGTTTTAGAGTGTGGCAAAAGAGCAATTAAAAATTGTACCCACCAACCAGTCTCTATCTCTGGAGAATACTCCAGCAGATCCCAGATGTGTGTATTAAATCAGAAGGCTGCCTATCAGGCCAAGGTTTTAATATAAACAGGCGAGCCTCATCTACTTCAGCTCTATGTGGGATTTGTTATCTCTGAGCTGGGCCCTGGGCTGGGTGAGTCTGAACACACAGGGTCCTTTAAGATCTGTTTTCCAGATTGCCATTTTGTGGATTTTGGCACATCTGCCCCATTGATGTTCAAAATTTTAGATGTTTTAGGGTAAAATAGATGAAGGGGATTAAGAGTACACTTACTGGGACACCTGGGTGGCTCAGTAGGTTGTGTCTGCCTTCAGCTCAGGTCATGATCTTGAAGTGCTAGGATCAAGTCCTACATCCAGCTCCTTGCTCAGCAGCGAGCCTGCTTCTCCCTCTGCCTGCTGATCCCCTTATTTGTGCATGCTCTCTCTTTCTGACAAATAAATAAATAAAATATTAAAAAACAAAAAGTACACACTTATTGTGTTGAGACTAAATAATATATATAATGACTGAATTCCTATATTGTGTACCTGAAACTAATACAACACTATACATTAACTATACTAGAATTAAAAAAAAAATAAAATAAAATTGATATTTTGAGGATTCATCTCTCAAATGCTTGTCTTAAATGTTGAGGTGCCCAATGTGAGGTTTAAATACTTTACTCCTCAGGGAGAAGCTCCAGGTTTTGAGTTCCCTCCAGTTGTGGGTGAGTGTGGTAGAGGTGGGGTTTATGACAAGATTGTGTCTCAACCTCTTCAACAGTCTTTGATGTACTTTTCTTCTCATTTGTTCAAGGCATAGTTATCACTCAGTCTGATTTAGGTTTTTTTAAGAGAAAATTGTTCCATATGTAGCTTTAGAATCAATGTGTCTGGAGTACATGAGTTCAGAAACCAGAACCTGAAGTTGTTTTTTTATAGACATAATCAAGGAAGGCCTCAGTGTAAAGGTCACATTTAAGCAAAGATCTAAAGGAAACAAAGGAGGGAGCTCTGAATATTTCCAGGGAAGAGTGTTTTCAAGAAGAGGGAATAGCAAGGACAAATCTCCTGAACAGGGGTGTATGCTTGGTGTGTTTGAAGAATAGCAAGAAAGCCAGAGAAACTAGAGTTTCATAAGCAAGGAGAAGAATGGTAGAAGCTGAAGCCAGAGAGATCCAAGCAGATCCTTATAAACCATCACCAGGACTTTGGCTTTCACCCTAACTGACATGGGGATTCTGTGGGAGTGTTGAGTAGAAGAGTGATTGGATCTGACTCATGCTTTAAAAAAATCACTCTGGCTGCTCTGTTTAGATTAGACTTTAAATATCTAAGGACAGATGCTTGTATTAACTCACAAAGTATCATGAGTTATGAGATTTGTGCTATTTTCCATTTTGCGCATGACAAAACTGAGAAAAGACAGATTGTAACTGGCAAAACCAGGATAATAGCCCAGGCCAACCTGGCTCCAAAGGTCATGTGTTTAATTTCTCCACTCTACCACTTCTCAAGATAGATATCAAAGGCTGAGGCGTGGAAAATTTATGCAAATGTCATTGGAAGGAGACCACTAGGGGTAGTCCTAATTGAGACATTTTGCTTCATTCCACTCCCATTATCTCATGGACTGTATTGCACTTTGTAGACAGTGAGTCAGAAAGACATGCCTGGGTCAAATTGTTTTTTTTTTTTTTTTAAGTCTATTACAAGTCAGGAATATAGGAGTTATTGGCAGAACCAAGTAATAACTTTGTAGCAGGTATCTAACCTGTCAATTACAAGAGTGGAAGGGTACCTTGTCCATTTCCTTGCTTGCACCTGTCCAAAGTTAAGCAAAACATGGAAAGGACGAGATTCCTTTTCAATGATCACTCTGTCAATATTACTTATAAGGGATTCTCACCATTCATTCCCAGATAACCTAGATTTCTCCAATTATTTAAAACTTATAAAGAAATTCTTCACAAAATTTGTATTATATTCTGCCAAATCTCCTCTATAATACTTTTAAAGGTTAGACACCTGTCAAAATTTTGATGAGAAAGTTATCATCATTAAATCTTTTTACCACCACCCTTGCTCACAAGGAAGCATAATTAAATTAGCTCCTTCTGTGATATCCCAGAGTTTTAGATCTCTCAAAATTAGAATTCATAATATTATTAAAAAGCCCTCTTTTTTACATAAATATTATGTAAAATGTTTATCTAAATTGTTAGGTTAAAATGTGGTTACTTATACATAAATAATTATTTAATAAAGGTTATACTTCAAGCATGGTGTTTTCTTCTCATTCATTTTTTAAAGATTGCCAAGTCAATTAAGTAAATCCCACCACACAACCAAAACCCAGTTCAGCTCAACGAGAATCTGCTGAGTGCCTTAACACTTTGAAGGAGACACTAAAAAAGTACTACATGGAGGGTTTTCCTAAACTCAAGGAATTTACAACCTGATCACAGAGCAAGTGTATATATCTTATATCAAAAATGAGGAGAGGTACCTGGGTAACTCCATTGGTTAAGCATCTGACTCTTGGTTTCAGCTCAGGTTGTGATCAAAGGGTTGTAAGATAGGGAACCATGCTCAGTGAGATATCTGCTTAAGATTCTCTCTCTCCTGCTCCCCCTTGCCCCAACTTGCACAAGCACTCATGCTCTAGCAAAAAAAAAAAAAAAAAAAAAAAGGAAAAATGCAAAGATAGTAGTTAATAACAGTCTTGAATATGCAGTTCAGCTGACCCTGTTCCTCAGAGCAGTCCTGGACTCAGCTTCCAGGTAGCTCAGCGCTACCTCTGCATTCACTCCCTCCTGCCAGCAGGATACCTTTATTCTCTCTCCAAGCCCTACAGACTATGGACAATCTGTTTCATGTCATATTATTACACTTCTGCATTATCCTTCTGAATCTTGAAAATTACATACATACACCTTAGGAATGTGCCTCTTTCCTCCTCTCACCGTTAGAGCACCCCTCCACTGATAGAACAGGAGTTTTGATAGAATTGAGAGAAGAAAGAGGCACCAGTACTTTTGAACATGGATACCAAGAACAGGTATCCATCACAGTCCGCGGCCAGGTACGGTAGAGGCAGCTTAGGACAGCAAAAAGGTAGGTGCTAGTTGTTGGGAGTTTGGGAAACAAGATATTAAAAGATAAAAGAGTTACCCAGCAAGGCATGTAGGTGGGTGTTCTTTCAGATTTGACAGGCAGGACCCTCTACCTAGGAAACAGATAGCAACTTTATATGTTATTCTGCTCCTGGTCCCCACAAAACAAGCTAATGGTAGAGTTATTTGATTCCTAAACCTGGTTTCCTATTACAATCCTCAGGTAGTTCTAGTGGACTGACTCACTGTGAGAGTTTATTTATTCATTTAACAAATGTATGGATCCCTATTATGAATTAAGTATGCCTCAGCGAACCAGATTGGTGCCCAACCTCCATACTTCTATAGGCAGTCAATGTTCTGAGTTCCCGACCACTGATTTCCCAACAACCATTGGGAAGTCTTCTCAGAAGTAAATAGAGGATTTCTTATATTCTTTCTCTATTAGAATTTGCATGTTGCCTTCTTAATTTAAGGACATCACGAAAGTCCAGAAGAAGGGTACACCACTTGATTTTATTTATTTCTCTCCCTTTGTATTTGAATTATTTGAATGATGGGAAAAGCTCATGTGACATCATTTTTTAAAGATCCCAAGACAGAGATCTATCACAGTAGGGATTGAGAAAACTGCAATACAAGGCAGATCATTTGATTTCCATAGTAGTCTGCCCATAAAGAATATGGTTTATGTTTTAAAAATCGGAAGAAGTCATAAGTTCACTTTTCTTTAAAAAGCAGGATTTCATTCTGATTTGCTTGAATAAACCCCTGCCCCCAGGTATAATCTTTTTGGGAGCATAATAAACAAAGTAAAAGATGAATAATTTTTTATTTATTCAATTCACCCAATTTTAACATCTTTCCAGCACAGAGCAAACATTATGATAAATAATAATACCTATTTTTAAATGTCAGTATTTTTTTCATAGCATACAATATTTTTTTTCTCTTTCTATAAACATGTTAGGCATTTTAGGAAAAAGTCCAAATTGTATGGTTCTTAATCATAACTATAGTGAACTGGATGACAGGTAAGTAAATTACTGTTAGGTCAGGAAAAAATGTAGGCCATGTACATACTTGAGCGGAGCAAAGGGCAACCTAGTCTTGTCCTCTCTACAACCCCCCAAAAATCCACACACATTTGTGTTTGCAGTTGCCCTCATTAGTACTGGAAAAACAGTAACTGCGAACTCTTGACAGAAACATCAGAAAAGATGTTAATCTCCAAGTTCAGGTCTTCTATTTTCCTAACATAATCTTATTTGAAAGAGCAAGGAAATTTTTCTCAATGAAAACCAGCTTTGTTTCCAGAGTGGTTTTCTCCTCTTCTTTTTTTTTCTCCTTAGTTAGAACCCAGCTAAGTAGAGTGGAAAGTTCAGATCCTTTTTCTAAAACACAGTGTACTCAACCATACTTGATATGGTCATTCTCCCAAGGAAAAATGGAGAAAAGTTGCTGAACTCTGGACAGTATTCCAGAGTGAGAATTCCAAAACTCTAAACAAATTTTCAGACTGATGGCCTTGTGTTCTTACAAGATGACCCTTCTGTTTGATCATTATGAACAGTTCTCCTTAACTTGGTTAGGACAGTTAAGTTTGGAATCAGCCAGCTGCCATGTCCATAGAACACAAGTTACATCAATTCAGTCACCTAAATGTGCATATTTTCATGTCATTTTAAAATAATTAACTCAGACCTTGGACATTTATACCTCTACACTGGTAGATTTAATAACTACTTAAGAAAGGTATATAAATGTGGCTGTTCACTAGTAATAACTGGATTTACTTGATATCTCTGCAAAAGGGACATTCTCATATAAAATGCCAAGAAAGAGAGCTAAATTTATGTAAGGGAGTTCCCAGGATCCTCATCAATCTCACTGAATGACCAACACCTTGGATTGACTTAACATAATATATGTTTTTTAAATGTTTTGCCTTCCCTGTTCCTTGGGGCAGCTTTTAATGAAGCAGACAATGCAGTATGATCGATTAGGTTAAAGAGAAAGGAAGGAGAGGAGTCAAAGAGGAAATAGAGGTAGAAAAGTAAAAGGGAGTGTGGAGAAAGAAGGTACACCAAATGCACATCATGACAGGCTGTATAACTGTGAGGGGTAGGTCATGCGTCAGGCCTGGATCTTCCCAGCAGACCCTGTGCAAAGGGAAACACTATCAGTTATAAAAATTCACACACACACACACAAACACACACACACACACAAAACTAACCCTTTGATCATACCATTGCTGATACCAAGAGGTAGAGCTGTGCTGGTGTGAGGAGAGGATTACAGCACACCAGTCTGGGCCAAAGAACCAGACCCTCAAGCCCTGAGATGACATCAATTTCACATCTCACGGAAGAGGACCTTCCTCTTTGTAATTCTGGTGAAACCCCAACTCCTCAAAACCTCAGCAAGCTGAGCATTATCCTCCTTCTTCATCCTGTAGCAACCCATCATTTCTTAGAAAGAGCAGGTGCACAGCTCCCTCCCAGAGAAGCCTTGTGGGCAGCTTCAGGAAGAGGTCACTGCGCTGTCTCTTGCTTTCATTTTGTTTTGGTCCTGATGCATTAGACAGGGGTGTAGGAAAGTCACTCTGATCCACATGATGGGGCCCAGGTCCTGCTTAACATGGGGCATTATTCCAAGAGAGAAATTTGGAGAAAGTGCCAACAAGTAAGGAAAATATAAAATAAAGAAAAACAAATAAATAACTAAATTAAATGACTGCTAGTCTACATCAATGTACATATGTTTAACAAAATTATAGTAGGCACCTATTAAGCACTTCTTGGTGCACATACTGCTCTAAGAACTTTGCATTCATTCATTTAATCCTCCCGACAGCCCTGTGAGGTAGATATACTATTACATGTTTTGCAGATCCATACCTGAAGCACAGAGGATGGGTTTTCTCCACAACTCACACTGTTAATAAGAAATGCAGCCAGGTTTAGAACCCTATGGGTCTCACACCAGAGCAGAGCTTTCCCATCTGTGAACTCCAATATCCACTTCTCCTCATCCTTCAGCCTCTGACACACATTCCTGAGGCTACCACTTCTGACCTCATTTCTTCTTGGGTTAGCCTGATTTCCCCAACATTGAAAAAAAAAAGAAAGGAGGGGTGCCTGGGTGGCTCAGGTGGCTAAGCCTCCTACTCTGAATTTCAGCTCAGGACATGATCTCAGGGTTAAAAGATGGAGCCCCTCATGGGGCTCCCCACTCAGTGGGGAGTCTGCTTAAAAGTCTCTCCTCTGCCCCACCTCCCAGCCACACACACACACACACACACACACACACACACACACACACAGGTGTGCTCTCTGTCCAAAAAAAAAAAAAAAAAAATTAAAAAGAAGAAGAAATGTTAAGAGAAAACCTTGGAGTGTTATTTGTGCTGCCCATACATCATCCCCAACATTCTTCTCAAAGACACAGCTGCTGGTGATATGTAATGAGCAGGCAACTGAAGAAGGACTGAGCAAGTTCTGTTCTAGAACTGGAAACTGGAAAGAATGCCAGAGACCTCAAGACAGTCTGTGGTCAGGGACGTAACTTGGATGAGAGTGGCTATCCCTAATTCTTTATTTCTCCTTCACTGCTGGGTCTCCATTCCTCTTTGCCTCACATGATATAACTCAGAGATTCACTTTTCTCTCTTGGCCCAATGACCTGCCTTGCCAGAAACTCACCAGCTTGAATTCTTCTGATGGCAAAACCTTCCTCCTGAGGTAGAGCCCACTTCTTCCAACCATCTTTGATCTCTGCAGAATTTCTCTTTTTTGGAAAAACCGTACGGGCAAACACAGCAAACATCTTCCACATACTTGAGATTCTACAGCAGCTGTTTTGGAACCCCACTGAATTTTACATGTTTCAGTAGAGCTCTGATGGAGAGAGCCCCCAGAGACCTGTTGACACCTCACGGCAGAGTTTCACAAAATGTTCTAGGAAGAGATAATTTTCTGATTATACCACCAAATCATGCTTTTTCCAACCACTTCATTTCCAGTGATGGGAATGTCTGAGGGTGAAATTAGACCCGGGGTGCATACTTTCCTTTCTCCCTGTCATTTTTTGGTGTGTGTGTGTGTGTGTGTGTGCGCTTCCATTTTGGTGTTAGGAAGTTCTGCCTGAAAAGCTAGGCCTTGCTTTCCAAGCAACCCTACAAAATGTTCTTTTTCTCAAACATCTGGAAGCAATGGAACTAGGAGTCTCTCCCTGGACGTACTGTGTTCAAGTCCCCCTAGAAAGGAAGTCCATCATTCTGTGTCCCTTTGGCCCCTCTGTAACATATTTCTTCCTGCTCTTGACTAACTGGACAGCTCTTCTCCAACCACAAGTTAGAAAGGCAACTCCTTCTCACCCCTTAGACCTTGGTTGAACTTCAATACTCAAGGCAGCCTTTCCTGAGCCACTCCAGCAGTGTTTCCAAAGTGTGGCCCATGGACTACTACATAAGAATGACCAGGGACCAGAAAAACAAATTATAATAAATTCCTAGGCGATTCATATGCACAGGAAAGTTTAAGAATCTCTGCTCTATACTGAATTAATTCCCATGCTCTGCCCTCCCCTAGTCCCTGTCCACTCCTTCCTCATACTGGTAATTGACTTGTTCAACATCCTCATTCTATATCAGACTATAAGTTCCATCAGGACAAGGGACATTCCTGAATTTTAAGACTTTGGCATTTTCTAGTTTATAGTATATGTTCAATAAATATTTGTTGAGTTGAACTGAAGCAAATCAATTTCTTAGAACTGTTCTTTTAAGTAATCTTCAATTTGAGGAATTAATCTACTTCCTTTTTTTTTTAAGATTTTATTTATTTATTTGACAGAGATCACAAGTAGGCAGAGGGGGGAGGGGCAGGTTCCCTGCTAAGCAAAGAGCCCCATGTGGGACTCGATCCCAGGACCCCAGGACCACGATCTGAACCAAAGGCAGAGGCTTTAGCCCACTGCCACACAGGCTCCCCTCTACTTCCATTTTTAACAAAAAGTGATAAAGCAAATAAAAAAACTTGATATGAACAATTTAGTCAGATACCAGAACCAACAGGGTTATCATGTCTTTCTATGTTGAATTTGACTTCCCATCCATTCTGTTTGGTCTATGTGATCACCACCAATGTTCTGAATGGCAACAGAGGCATTATCTGGTAATTAAAAAGTAATTTTTACCCAGAAGATAAACTTTTGTCATAATGTATTTTGAAAGATTTTCAAGAACAAAGCTCAAAACAAAGCACTTTTTTTAATGAAAATATAGTTAAAGAATGACAGTGATGCATAAAAAAATTCTTTTTAATCACACCTCCAAATCCCTTTTCTTATGTGAGGAGAGACTGGCTATTTAACTCACTAAAATGTCATAGCTCAAAAATTAACCAGTCAGGAAATAAGAGGTGTTGGCAAGGATTAAGAGAAAAGGGGAACCCTCCTATACTATTGATGGGAATGCAAGCTGGTACAGCCACTCTAGAAAAGAGTATGGAGGTTCCTCAAGAAGTTGAAAATAGTGCTACCCTATAACCCAGCAATTGCACTACTGGGTATTTACCCTAAAGATACAAATGTAGTGATCCAAAGGGGCACATGCACCCCAATATTTATAGCAGCAATGTCCACAATAGCCAAACTATGGAAAGAGCCTAGATGTCCATCAACAGATGAATGGATAAAGAAGAGGTCATACACACACACACACAGACACACACACACACACACACACACACACGTGTGCGTGAATACTATGCAGCCATCAAAAAGAGAATCTTGCCATTTGCAACAATGTAGATGGAACTAGAGGGTATTATGCTAACCAAAATAACTCAATCAGAGAAAGATAATTATGTATGATCTCGCTGATATGAGGAATTTGAGAAACAAGACAGGATCATAGGGGAAGGGAGGGGAAAATGAAACAAGATGAAACCAGAGAGGGAGACAAACCACAATAGACTTAATCTCAGGAAACAATTTGAGGGTTACTGGAGGAGAGGGGAGTGGAAGGGATGGGGTGGCTGGATGATGGCCATTGGGGAGGGTATGGGCTATGGTGAATGCTATGAATTGTGTAAGACTGATGAATCACAGACCTGTACCCATGAAACAAATAATACAGTATATATTTTTTAAAGATTTTATTTATTTATTTATTTGATAGGCAGAGATCACAAGCAGACAGAGAGAGGGGGAGGAAGCAGGCTCCCTGCTGAGCAGAGAGCCCAATGCGGGGCTCGATCCCAGGACCCTGAGATCATGACCTGAGCTGAAGGTGGAGGCTTTAACCCACTGAGCCACCCAGGCGCCCCTACAGTATATGTTAATTTTAAAAATATCAAAGAAAAATGTCATAGCCCAGAAACAGAATCCTGGATTATGTATTAATCCAGAGAAAGATGACCAAGGAATTCTGAAGCAAAGCACTGTCATCTATGAATCTGGGATAATTCCCAGACCTTGATGGGGACTCCCCAAATATTCTCTCTCCACACACCAACTCAAAAGGAAAGTAGCATCCATGGGGGAGGAGCAGGTGGTGACAGAAGAAAAACCACAGTACATATAAAATAAACCAGCTCTGTTATGTTCCTCTATTCTCCAAGTACCAATAACAGGATTTAGTACAGAAAAATAACAAAATTATAAAAAAAAAAAATTTTTTTTAAGATTTTACTTATTTATTTGACAGAGAGAGATCACAGTAGGAGAGAGGAAGGGAAGAGATCACAGAGAGAGGAAGGGAAGCAGGCCCCCTGCTGAGCAGAGAGCCCGATGTGGGACTCGATCCCAGGACCCTGAGATCATGACCTGAGCCGAAGGCAGCGGCTTAACCCACTGAGCCACCCAGGCGCCCCTAAAAAAAAATTTTAATGCTAGTATCCACATAGATGTAAATGGTAAGTATTCACCCTTTCTGGTGACTGAGTAATATTCCATGGTAGGTAGATATATAGATATAAATAGCAATAGCTATAGATATAGATATAGAAATAGATATACAACATCTTCTTTATCCATTCACCTGTCAATGGACATCTCTGCTCTTTCCACAGTTTGGCTATTGTGGACATTGCTGCTAAAAACTTTGGGATGAATGTGCCCTCCAGATCACTATGTTTGTATCTTTGGGGTAAATATTATAGGAAATAAACTGAGGGTTGCTAGAGGGGAAATCGGTGGGTGGTGAAGTAATTGGGTGATGGACATTAAGGAGAGCACATGATGTGATGAGCACTGGGTGTTATTTTTTTTTAAGAATTTATTTATTTGGGGCACCTGGATGGCTCAGGGGGTTAAGCCTCTGCCTTCACCTCAGGTCATGATCCCAGGGTCCTGGGATTGAGCCCTGCATCGGGCTCTCTGCTCAGCGGGGAGCCTGCTTCCCCCACCCCTCTCTGCCTCTGCCTCTCTGCCTACTTGTGATCTCTGTCAAACAAATAAATAAAATCTTTTAAAAAAATAATTTTTTATTTATTAAAGACAGAGAGTGAGCAAGCAAGAGAGAGCAAGTAAGCACTAGTGGGGAAAGAGGGAGAAGCAGACTCCCCACTGAGCTGGGGGCCCAATATGGGACTCAGTCCTGGGACTCGAATCATGATCTGAGCTGAAGGAAGACATTTAACTGATTGAGTCACCCAAGCACCTGAACACTGGCTGTTATATGCAACTGATGAATTATTGAATGTTACATCTGAAACTAATATTGTGCTATATGTTGGTTAATTGAATTTAAATTTTAAAAAAAGAAAAAACCAATATTGCACTATATGTTAACTAAGTAAAAATTTAATTTCACTCTTTTCTATTTCTATTTTAAGTGAAATTTTTTAAACTAAAATAAAATAAAATAAAATGCCAGTTGTGTCCAAATTAGAAGGACTTTGTTACTGGACACTGTTTCCAGTACCCCATAAATAAAATCCCCAAAACACAGAATGAACCAAAGCTGAAGAAACACAAGCATAGAGAGAGAGGTTTTCACTGACCTTCCAAGAGTTAAATCTACTTGGTAGCTATTGTCAGGAGGACCGATCAGTCTGTTGACTTTTAATAATAATGTTAATAATGTTAATGTTAGTAATAATAATGTTAATAATAATGTTTGGGCCAGGCACCAGAATTATTATTATCATTATTACTACTACTCTTGTAATTATTCTTATTTTATAGGTGAGACAATAGAGTTAGAGACTCTAAGTATCTGGCCCACAGTCACACAAATGGAAAGTGGTAAAGTTAATATCCTGGCTCTATGAGACGAGGGCCCATGCTGTCTGCACTGTGAAGGACTTGGGAAACTTCCGCTGTTAAGTCATAATTTCTTGATGAACTGGGGAAATGTGAGGTAGGAAAAAAAATACCATATTTTGTTCTATGATTTCTGGTCTCCTCTGGGGTCTCACCAATGGGAGATGACATTCACCATTTTGGAATTCTTTCCGGGTACTAAAAGGCAAACCTGTCCTCAAGTCAGAAATGGTGAAAGGTCCTGAGGAACTTTGGTTGCCTAGGCAATTTATTATGACAATTCTAAGACTCTTTTCTAGGTATTTTTTCCCCCAATGTCAAATCTTTGCAGTTGACGGGGCACTGATTAAGCACTGCCCTTTCACTTCTTTATCCCACATATGAAATCACATCCTTTTCTGGTTCAGGATTAAGAAGGCAATTTTTAAATCTTCTTTTTTGACTTGGAGAAACAACAATAATAAAAGTGAGAGGAACAAAGAAAATGACTTGTGATAGCCATTCAGTAATTACAGAAAAATGGAATTAAATTTTAGTCTAAAAATGCAGAGAAAGTGAGCCACCTTAATAGAAACAAGTGTAGTCACCATATGATTAATTGTTTTGTTTTCAGCCCTCTAAAAACCTTTGTCTTGTCTTCTCAAAACCCTTTCCCCTTTCTTTCTTTTTTTCAAAACTCCTGGGATTTTTTTTTTGCACATCTGCAAAACCAATGTTAGTTCCAGGTTCCTATTCTGGTGATGAACCAATCTGGCTTCCAGTCTCAGAAAAGAAGCCAGTTCTGGCCAGACAAACAAAAGGAGGTGACCTAATACCTGGGGGAAGTGGGAGGTGGGGCCTCTTACTGATAAACTGCAAAGGATTTCAGGCCCGTCTGGTCCTCAGACCACAGACAAACTGAACCACATCAGAGCTCAGAGGCCATTGATGGCATTGTGGAAAAACAGGTGAATTTTACTTTCAAAGCACAGGGAGAGAATAGGGCTAGAGAAAAATTCTAAGAATAAGCTAGGAGAATAGTTTTTTTTTTTTTTTCTTCAAGACTTTATTTAAATTCCAGTTAGTTAACATACAGTGTATTGTTAGTTTCAGGTACACAATATCTCCATAATGATGATTTATGCCTTCAAACTAAGGCTGATTTAAAAAAACAAACAAACAAACAGCATTTGATGCTATCAATAAAGAGAAGTAATGTTCTTGGTTTGTGACTTCTCTTTACACTAATAAAAATATTTGAGTAAGTCAGGTTTTTGTTGACCTCTATTAAATTCAGGTAAACTTGGAAGCAAACAAAACTGAAAATCTGTACTCTTTGGAAAGGGACAAAATTATACTTTGGAATAAGAGATTTTTAAAGGTCAGAAGAGAATGCTCTTAGGGCCTTTGGGGCAGAAACCAAAATCAGGTTTATTCTCCTCACCAGTGAAGAAAAACTAAGCTATTTGTGACTATCAGAGTGGTACTTTCTTTGAGGAAAAAGATTGCAAACAATTCTTGGAAACGCTACCTCTCTAAGAAGATGGCATTTTTATGAATTGAGGGAAAAGGCATGAGTAACATATGGAGTACATTTCCCCTTATAACACTGATCTGTTTAAAATTGAGGGGAAAACCTCTTGGCAAGGTGTACTGGCCAAGCCAATGGCAAAAGTCATTTCAGTTTATCCTGATTCCTTTCCATGGTCCACCTCCCAGCCTGCCGGACATCCGGGCCCTTGATTTACAAGCACTGAATTAAAAAACAAGCCGCTGAAGATGCCTAGAGAACCCCTCTTTCCCTTGGCCTGTGTTGTGTTTTTGCCCCATGTCTGCTGATGATGTAAGGGAAAAGATCTAAAGATTTTCCAGAAACAAAGTGAATTTCAAAGAGCATCAGAAGTGACTGGTTTTTGAAGTGTTGCCTAGCCTAAGGAAGACCTCACAGAACGGGGAATCTGGTGTGGGACATTTCCAAAGGCAGTGACTGCCCAGTGCAGTTTGCCCTGGTGTCTCCTGGTTTGGGCACTGAAGGTCTGGTGTCCCTGGGAACTTCTCAGTCCCAGACAAACTGGGACAGTCAGTCACCCCAGTAGGAGCCTCTGGATGTCTTTGTGTCTCAGATGTTGAGAAAGAAAAGTCTTAGCAGTGATCAGAACAACTTGTCTAATCTGAACGAGGGAGAAAATAGAAATAAAAACTTTGAGAATAGCAGTTCACATTCATAGAGTCCTTGTTTTGTGTCAGGACTCTGCTGGATGCTTTGTAAACATTATTTCAGTTAGTTCTGCTTACATCATTGAGAGTCATTTATTATTGTCCCCATGTTGCAGATAAGGAAAGTGAGGAACAGAAACATTCAATTAACTTGCCCAAATTCACACAACCAGTAAGGAGAGGGCCAGAATGAATATCATAAAGTACCCTGAACTAGACCAAGAGTGATCTCTCCCACCCAAATTCAAAGTCTCCTCACACCCCATGTGCAGCCTGTTTAAGCTTTAAGATGGAAATGGAACAGACATATTTCTTCTTTTTTTGCTATCCTAGGAACTGCTAAATGCCAGATGCTCCCTAAAGGACAGAATCCATAAGTTTCTATGGAAGAAAGCTTTAAACTCTTACAGCAAGTTTACTTGAGTTCTGCATCAGTTAAGACCTTCAGTACCTTCTCTCTGAAACATTCTTTTGGTTGTTGATCCTGGGCACTGGGCAACCTCTTGAGAGCTAAGTACCCTGCCAGACGGCTGCCTGGGAGCCCTGTGTAATCCCTCTCTCAAGGAGCAGTGGTGTTGTTTGAGTAAAGTTGCCACCATAATCCCTTGGCTTACTGTTTAAGAGTATTACGGGCTCTTGGAATAGACTTGTGGAGAAAATACAATTAAAAGAAATGTTAACAGTGTTGTATTCGAATACAGAATGTGTAGTTGCGCAGGAGGAGACAGCTTGCCCCAGACTGGCCACCAGAGGATTTACTTAGGGAGAGAAGCTGTTTTACTTAATCTGGTTTCCTACATAAAAACAGAATGCCAGGAGCTTGTGGCTCCGATAGGAGGGAAGGAGAAAAGGCATTTTGGATGTTTCTCCAGGTTAACACTTAAAATTGGGCAAATGGAAAACACATCCAACTGGGAGTCTAACCATAGATATGTTTGAATGGCAAATTCAGACTTTCACATTTTAAATGAGAGCCCTTGACATCTCTCTCTCTCTCTCTCTCTCTCTCTCTCTCTCTACATGTCTAAAAACACATGTATCGATGACTCGTGGGCCAGAGACCACCACCACGCATTTGTAGTGTAATGCAAGTGGCTCTATTCTTTTTTGTATCCAGACCATCTGTTTTTGACTTAGTGCTCTATTTGACTTCCGAAAACTTGACCCACCTCAACGTCATGACATTCTATTTCCCCCAAGGGCACCCTCCACTATGAAAGTAAAGCAGAAGCATTAGGAGCAGCTGGCTAGAAGGAAGCACTTTCTAAAGCCAGTCTCATAAAGTTTCCAGATTCTCAAGGAAACAAATGACTCATGGAGCTCTTGGTGTAGGCATCTAGTGCTTCCCAAAATTTCCACAGACGTAATGATGAAATGGAATCTATCTGAGGAACCGACCTTTGTTCTGGGGCTATTACAACTTAAATACACTTCTGCATCTTACTGGCCACCTGTGAGCAGCTCCCTTTATGTTTGTTGGCCACAGTCTCAGGGATCTATTTCCATCCATCTGTCTGTCATTCATCTCTCCCTTCACCCACCCATTCATTCATTTAACAAGCATTTAGGGCCTGATTATAGGTGCTGGGAGTATAACAAAGAATAAGACAGATAAGGTTTATTCTCTAAAGTAGTTCAGAGTCTAGTAGAGAGACATTAAACAAGGAAACAATTAAATAAACAAAATGTTTTCAATTAAATAAACAAGTGCCATAAAGAACAAATAAAGGGAATGCTATAGAGAATGATGTGGGGGAGAAGGAGCCTCTTTACACAGGGAATGCCCTTTTAAGGAAATGACATTTGGGTTCAGATGGGAATCAATTAAAATTTTGAAAGATGGAAATCACAGGCCAAAGGAATTATAAATGCAAAGTTCTTGGGGACAGCAATAATCTTGGTGAGTTACTGGAACAGCAAGAAGGTCATCATGATTATAGGAAAATGAGCATAGTTGAGTCAGGTATTCGATGGAGCTGGAGGTTCATATAGGGCTTTTTAGGCTAAGGGGAGTTTGCATTTTATTTTAAGTGCATCAAAAATTCATTAAAAGGTTTGGGGGTAGAAGAGTGATATGATCTAACTTATAATTTTAATGATGCTATACAGCTGCTAGGTGGAGAATGAGAGGTTAAGTGTGATGGGGGTACAAGAATGATTGAAGGAAGAACATCTAAGACACTATTAGAGTAAACAAATGAGAAATGACAGTGACTTGGACTTATAGTAGAGACCGTAAGAGGTGAATATGTTAGTAATAGGTTTGAGATAAACCTGACAGGTTTACCATTATCTAGATATGGGAGATGAGACAAGAGGAGAATCAAGGATTACTCTGAAGTAGTGGGTTTATGCTCTTGGGTAGGTGGTATTGCCATTTCATTGCTCCCCATCAAAAATCTTAAGCGGTAGGTAGAATGAGTCCTGCTAATTCTTCTCCCCTTTATTCCATGTTGTCTTGGGATGCAAGAGGCTATTTATGCTTCCTGTGGTTAATATCTATAGTGAAAGCCTTCCAATGCAACCTATTTCTACACATATCTCACAACAAGCAAAAACTTGTTGGGGCCAGAGCTACATAAACTGTCAACAGAAAGAAAATACTTTTTTCTTGGGATCTGAGAACATGAGAGAATGAACAAAGGGTGGCATTCTGATTCTGCAGTCCTCCTTTGCTCCTTGAAAGAAGTAATTTGATTGAGTCATTAGTAAGTGGGAATGCTAAAAGTGACATTGGGCGACAACCTGAAATGTTTTTTCTCCAGACTAATCTCCAAGGCCTAAGAGACTCCCAGAGACTGCTTCTCTGAAGAAAGTATTATATTTCCATATTTCATGTAGTTTAAGAGAGAATATAAAAGGTCTTGTGCATTCACTCTGGGGGCACTTCTCAGATTGCCTTTATTAAAATAATTACTCTTCATACTAGTATAACCCTTTTCTTCTAAAGGTGGAAAATTTTGTGGTCTGCAAACTCCTTACTATGTGATATCCATTTGAATCTAAATTAATTCCATTTTACCATACTCTGGCACTTACAGAGGTTGGTAACCATAGACCAGAAGTAACCCGGTACAGGAATAGTTCTCTAGTAGACTTATGAACTGCAACCAATTGGTGCATGAAGTAGGCAAAAGACTTCTCTGAGAGCATTCTAAATTCTCCTGTTGGTTGGGAGCACCCTGTTTATCTGAATTCCTTCAGCCAGCAAAATTTCATCCATCAGCTCAGCATCTTGAATAAGCACCCAGGGAGTTGCACTGGAAAAAATTACTTCTAAGACAAACATTCCATCAGAATGATTAGAACCAAAATGCAAAATCATTGACTCCATGAAGATAATACCTAGAGCCATTTAATAATCCTGGCAGTGGAATTTTTATATGCATGCTTTAAAATGTGCCACAAAAAAGAAGGCTTTTTAAATAGAATTTCAATCTGCATGCCTTGTCGACAATATTGGAAAAAATAGAAACCCAGGTAGAAAATGTAATAGGTAGCCTTTCTGATATAGCAGATGACTCATGACCACCCCCCTCCTCAGAAATCTCTTAAAGGCATAAGCCACAATTATAGCCAGTCCTCAGCATTGCTTTGCATGACATTTGAACTTAGAAAAAAGAGTATTATGCTAACCCCTTGGTGCTGAATGTTTGACCTTGAGGCTTACTGTTGCTCCTTTTTTGTCTCAATCCTCGTGACTGCAAATGCTATTATTAGTCATAAGATTGCTCAGTCACTTTTAAATTCCAGCCATGGTATTTGACTCTCTGGCCTAAATATATAAGGGAACTCAAATTCTTAATTATTTCTAAGGGGCTAATTCTTTTAATCTTTCCTATATACTCTAAATTTTCCCAGCTCCCTATGGAACTGGGAACATAGTTTTTAGCAATGTATGCCATTAATCCTTCACTGAGCAGAGAAAAAAATGCAGAGGACATTCAGCATTGATACCAATGAGTTAAGTTACTTGAGGAAAGTCATGAAACCTCTGTTTCACATAATAAATAGAAGATAATATGTACATGAAGGGTTATTATATAAATGATATATATTACATGTAAAATTCCTGGCACACAAAAAAGCATTCACTAATTAGCATATATTAGTGATTATTACTATATCGTTTCATTTATGTAAAGGTAGGAGCTGACTGAACATGATTTTCCATTTTAATCTATGTCTGGTAAGGCTTATTTTAGCCTTAAAATCTCTTATATTATGACTTTACTTTTCATGACCACACAAAATCATAACACATTCAATATGCTATTTAGAACAATCTGTTTAAGAGAAACTCTATTAACTAAGTTTAGTCTGAAAGTCTATCCCAGTCCATCCATAAAACATCATACAAGTGCAAAAATTCATAAAGTCATGAATCTTAGAGTTCAAAGTGTTGTTAGAAATGAAATAGTTCAAAGCCTATTACCTACAGATGTTGAAACTGAGGCCCTTTATAAAGATAAGCAACTTTGGGGCACCTGGGTGGCTCAGTGGGTTAAAGCCTCTGCCTTTCGCTCAGGTCATGATCCCAGGGTCCCACATCGGGCTCTCTGCTCAGCAGGGAGCCTGCTTCCTTTCCTCTCTCTCTGCCTGCCTCTCTGCCTACCTGTGATTTCTGTCTGTCAAAATAAATAAAATTAAAAAAATTAAAAAAAAGATAAGCAACTTTTACAAGACCATGGGACTTAGTGGTGAGATAATATCAGAAGACTAAGCCCCAGTTAGGTTTATAACTAGAAACCTCTCCTACTCTTTTAACCTAATGATAATCTTTCAGAGAGCTTGACTTGTATGGTATTACAAATCAGTGATAAATTTGGGGCTAGATCGTTTGTTATCAGTGAGAATTACCCAATTCAGATACTCTCCAAGGGCTCATCTAGCTCTAAATATTTTATTATTCATCTGTTTGTTATTCAAGGATACCCTTCACAACATGGACACATGTTGTTCATCAACCTCCAAAATATTCTGCTCTTCTAGCCGGACATTGTCTTATGATCCCACAAATATTTATTCCATTGCCAAATCTTTCCCCATATGCATAATGACCTCCACTTTCTTCTTTGTTTATACAACTCCTATTCATTCTGCAAAACCCAGTTTCCCACCTCCTGCCCAATACCTTTCATTTCTCTGGCTTTCATGACTCTTCCTCTCTTCTGAACTCTTATAGTCTCCAAGGTGTGTCTATATAACTAAGAACACAATTATCTACTGTGTAGGACATCCTCCCCAATTGTCTCTTGTGTACATCTTATCTTCCCAAATAGATTGGCTGCCCCATGAAGACAAGTACCACAGTTTAGGCTTATCTAATTGCAGTAAAGCAGAACACTGAGATGAATGCTCATAGCAGGTACTCAATTAACATTCAGTTGATTGGGCAAGGGGGCAGAGAGGAGAATAAACATTTTCTTGTTTCTCTAACCATTCTCAATAAACTTGAAACAGCTAACTTTGATTGAAGTTTTGAAATAATTACAACTAATAAGGAAGGGTAGGGAAGAACAGGCTACTTATAATCCTATCCTACAATCTTTTCTTTGAAATGTAGAGAATATTCAGTTGAGAATGCCCAAGGGGCTGATAGTTGTTTCTAAAGGAGGTGTCCACTTCTGCATCAACAGTTTCTGGTGATAAGTCTTACCCTTGGAAGCATAACTTATTTTCTGGGGTAAGAAAAACCTTATTGAATCCCATGTGATGAAAGATGAATAATATGGAGCTCTATGAGCCAAAATTAGTAAAAGCAAACAAACAAAGCATACTCGTTCATATCAGAATGCCACACCTTCATTATATAAGCATGAAGTAGCATCAGGCACATCTTAGGAAAAGAGTTCTTATTCCAGCTTCTTTTTATTTTTTATGTATTTACTGAGTACCTCATGATAATAATAATGGAATATTAAGTATTAAATAAATATAATTCAAAAGTTAAGAGGCCCAGTGCAAGAGTCAAACAGTCTTGTATTCTGGGCCTATAACTTGGTAACTGTATGGGCAAGTTGCTTAACATGTCTGTACTTTACTTTCCTCACCTATAAGTAGGAATAATAATAATACAAATTTAAAGGTTTGTTGTAAAGATTAAAATGAGCTAACACATGAAAAAACATGGAATTAAGTATGTAGCACTTAATAAACACTCAGTAAATTTTATTTATCATTATTAGTATTAAATATAATGTCATACACTGTGCTTGGCAATTAGTATATATTTATTAGATATAAAATTTGTAAAAGTTTATGAGTGTGCTCATTGATATATTCCAACACTAAGAGGAGATCCTAGCCCATGGGAGGCACTGAGTGAATAATTGTTAAATGGATGACTGGTTTCATTTGCTCCACACAACGGCCTTACAATATGGTAGTCTCTCAGAATACAACACTGAGCAAGACAGAGGCCTAACCTTCAGGTCTAGTGCAGAGAAAGAGAAGGACATGCAAGGAAGGCAGAGAAGTCAACAGACGAGTCGTATACAGGGTAAGCGCTCTGATAAGGTAATATAGTGCATTTGGGTAGAGGTATAATGAATACCTAATTTAAACTCAAGGGAACAAACAAGGCTTTCTGAAGGAAATGACAGCCATACTGACATGTAAAAAGTAACTAAGAGTTTGGGAAATTAGAATTACAGCAGTCCCCCCTTATACAAGCGGGTTATGTTCCTAGACCCTCAGTGGATGCCTGAAGTGGTGGATAGTATTGAGCTCTATATATACTATGTTTTTTCCCACCCATACATACCTATGACAAAGTTTAATTTATAAATTAGGCACAGCAAGAGATTAACAATCACTAGATTGTTAATCACCAGAGCAATTATAACAATACACTGTAATATAAGTTACAAAAATGTGGTCTCTCTCAAAATGTCTTATACTATACTCACCCTTCTTCTTGTGATGATGGAGATGACCAAATGACTGTGTGATGAGATGACATAAGGTGAATGACACAGTTGTGACACAGCATTAGGCTACTGTTGACCTTCTGACCACACACATAAGAGGATCATCTGCTTCTGCACTGCAGTTGACCTTGGGTAACTGAAATCCAGGAAAGCAAAACTCCAGATGAAGATCCTGCAACAGCATAGAGTCAGTCCAGAAGGTGAGAGAGTGGGTCACTTTCTTTAACTGTATGTAGCTCAGTACAGATGCAGTGAGAGGGAGAGAGGAGAAAGGACACTGCAGAGGTCAGCAGGGTGCTGAGTATAGTGCCAGGGATATGGACTTGATTCTGATGGCCATGGGACTGCTTCAGTGGGCTTTAGAATTGTCACTAATGGCTTCCTCCCTTTCACTGGGTTCTCAGAGTCCTAACAGTGACCCTGAGCTAGATTAACCTTGGTATTCATTTGCATATTTGTGAGTCCAAATTGCTAGAATTATAATAGTTTATGGCCTATTTTTTACCATCTTTGTGTTAGAGATCTCTAAGACCAAAACTATCTTGAGTCTTACAGAGGTTGGTGGTACTTATCAAGAGTAGATCCAATCGGATCTGTTACTCGTGTCACAGACCTTGTCACTTGGCTTTCTCACTAATACCATATTATGATTCAGTCAGTTGATCTCTCTGGGCTAAGTTTATAGCAAGGGTGGCAAGTTAACTTATTGTTCTTGGTTGATTCAGCCTCAGAAAGAGTATGTTTCATATTATTTTGTAGTATTAAATGTCAGTGGAGAATTTTCAGGGAAGAAAGTGAGTGACAAGATGTGGAACAAAAAAGTTCCAGAATCCTGTATACCTTTCATTTACCATGTTCTTGATGCCAAGCTTTAATGTGCATGAATACTGTATTACTCTGGATGACTTTCTAAGTTGTCCTCCAGCCAACCTGAAATTCTCTTTATCAGAATTCAAGGTGACAATGTTACGTAAGGAGAATACTGACAGATCTTCAGCAGGGGATTTCGAGGGAATTATATTCACCAAAAGCAGACTTTCATGTAAATGGATCATATAAATTGGCATAAATATCTGACAGAATCTAAATTAAAACAATCCTTTGCCGTCACCCTGAGCCATATGTGAACTGGTGTATCATTGAAGAATGAGCTGGTTACTGGTTAATGTCTCGGGAAAATTAAAGAACAGGGCATGTGTTCAAAACTGGAATCTGGTCCTGGACTATGAACTAAGAAAAGGCAAGCTTTGTTTCTGGAATTAAAAACTGGGGGTATGGGCGCCTGGGTGGCTCAGTGGGTTAGGCCGCTGCCTTCGGCTCAGGTCATGATCTCAGGGTCCTGGGATCAAGTGCCGCATCTGGCTCTCTGCTCAGCAGGGAGCCTGCTTCCCTGTCTCTCTCTCTGCCTGCCTCTCCGTCTACTTGTGATTTCTCTCTGTCAAATAAATAAATAAAATCTTTAAAAAAAAAAAAAAAACTGGGGGTAAATATCATATAAGCTGTGACCTTAGAAGGATGATGAGGAGGAGCACATGGTCAGTCAAGCGTCTGCCTTTGGCTCAGGTCATGATCCTGGGGTCCTGGGATTGAACAAGCACATCAAGCACCACCTTGACTCCCTGCTCAGTCGAGCTCCCTGCTCAGCCTGGGATCCTGCTTCTCTCTCTTCCTCTTGTGCTCTCACATGGGTGTACTCTTTCTCAGATAAATAAATAAGATCTTTAAAAAAAAAGGATGTTAAGGAGCTTCAGAGAACCTAAACAAATAAGGGGGAAAATCCTTTTGATGATTCTCTGAGCCCCACTTCCCCCTCACTATTATGTTTTGATTCCAGAGTGATGAGAGGAATGAGGGCTGGGAGACATAGGAGGGAGCAAGGGGGGGGAACTGGAGGTAAAGAAAGGAATGACAAGATGAAAGGAGTGGTGGAGAGCATTCTCTAAACCATTCAGAATTTAGGGAGTAGAACTGAAGATAGGGGAGCGCAAGCGTGCCATTCCCCTTGCTCACCACCAACACGAACACCAAGCCAGGAGGCACGCCTACTGGTTGAAAGTACAAATGTCACTCAGGGACAAGTAGGGTCAGCTATGTGGTGCGAGACGGGACAAAACATGAGAAGAACCATTAGAAATGTCAGCTGACGGCTAAGAAGACCCGTCAGCCAGCCAGTGAGTCCAGAGCACTTGCTTTGTGTTCCGTTGCTACAAAAGCCACCACTGCAGCAGCCTCCATGGACAGGGCTGAGAGAGGCCTGAGCAGAGGAGCACAGGGAGGCCCAGAGTGTGGGGGAGGCAGTGGCTTATAACCCAGATAGATGTGTTGTTTGAAGCAGGCAATAAATTGCTAGCACTCTCCTAATAGAAAGAATGGCTCAAATGTGTACCATTTCATTCATCCCATTTTGATATCTGGAATATGATAAAATTCAGACTTCCCTTGTTTAATTAGCCATTAGGCTTGATGAAGAACATTTTTCAGGTTACACAAAAAATGATGGAAAAGTAAGGTGTGTCTGCCAGAGAAGAGGCAAAGGAAGGCCAGCCTAAAAAGGCAAAAGAACAGAAGAAAATAGCCACCTTTACTCTAAAATCCCTGAGAACATTTCAGCAGACACTGGGATTTTTAACTGAAGGAGGTGATGTGGCTAATCCTGATGTGCCTTCGGATGCTTAATTCAAAGTTCAGCAAAAGTTTAAAAGGAAATGAAGTGAAAATTGATCACTTGGTATATAATCACTGGAGAAAGAGATCCACCCCAAAAATATTTCTGCCATGGAATTTTTTCAATGTCCTACTTTTGAGAATTCTTTCAATAATAGAATTTTTTTTTAATTCCATACTAAAGTGTTTGAAATAAAGGAATTATCTTTTAAAGGGAACTCGCTGTGTCATTGTATTCTCAAAATGCTCATTTTTGTTTGTATGTGCTTTAAAAGATTACAGGGCATAAAAGATGGGGAATATATCCATGGGGATAAAGATGGAGAATTACAGACTCCTTTCCAGTAGACTGGAAGCTAGTTAATAAAAATACCCATATATAATATCAGTGGCCTTGCAAAAACATTTAGGTAGTAAACTGAAAAATGATTTATCACAGGGAAAAACTTGTATCCTTTGACATTAGTGCATAATATAAGCAGGAGTATGTACCCGAGAGGACTTGTGTTAACATATGTAAGTAATACCGTAATAAAAATTTTTTGAATAGTAACTAGAGGTTCTGGCTTGAGAAATCAGTAATAGGGTGATGCACATTGGCCATTGTGAATAAGAATCAGGGTAGTTAAGGGGGAATAGCTCTCCTTTTTTTGGCCAAAGAACTACTTAAAACATAATCTTAGCCTTTTGGAACATTAAAGGTGATTAAGACTTTAAAATTATTTTGTTCACCCCATTTTATAGTTCTGAAAAAAGGCAAGGCATTCCCCGTGTTGTGATATCTAGAGGTAAATTGCTTGCCTGAGGTGCTAAGGGCTAGGAAGCGGCCATTAATAGATTGAGACTATCATCTCGCCCTTTCCAAGAAAGCATACAATATAAATTCCAATGTGCTTCTAGATTTTCATGACCTAATACATAAGATCTGATTGAAACTACAGAAATGGGACACCTTAACATGTCAATGTTTGTAGAATGAACCTCACAAAATCATTATGGAAATATATAATGTTAAGGGATCTTACCTTGAGAAAACAGAAGCCAATGGGAGGGGGGGGGCATTATAAATAGATAACATCTGAAACAGAACTCTTTTAGGTCCAGGAAGGAAGCCTGAGGTGGGTATTCAACAGCTGTATTTAGAGGAATGACTACTGGGGGTAGTACTCTCCTCCTAATGAGGAAAGAAGAGGAAATGAATTTAAATTACAACCAAAGGAATTTAAGTTAGATGGAAAGATCTTATTGGCAGTGAAGGTTTTATGAACCCTGGAAAAGATTCCTGGGGAGGTTTTCAGATTCCCTATCTGGATATATTTAAAAGAAGAGAGATCTCTATCAGCCCAGGGTGGTTGAGGTAGAAACCTGCCTGGAATTCGCTTTCAGCTGAATTCTGTAAATCCAGATTAACTCCTGACGATGCTGACAATGTCAGAGACGGTAAATGCTAGGTAATGGCAAGAAACTTGTCCCTTAAAAAAACAAAAATCTCACCCAAAGTAATCATTTCCTTGGAAAATCAACTGGCGTGTGCTAGTTGGTTATAAGTGGAATGAACAAGTATAATACATTCTGGCTTTTATTTTCTTTTTAATCTGGTTTCCAATGGAAAGAAGCCTTATGAAATCTCTCTGGCAGTCTATGCCCTGCTTAATGCATTTTTAGTTTTCTTCTTTAGGCTGGTTACAACCAAATCTCTTAGAAGAAACTAGCCTAGATAGCGATATATGTGCCCCCGGAGTAAACAATTTCAGAGGAAATGACCTCTCCCCACACTCTAAAAGAAAACTTCTTTCCCTCCTAATTGGAAGAAGCATGAGCAGCTGATTCCTCTACTATTATCATCTCTCCTTCCTTACCCTCACGCAGGCTCCAGCTACTTCTCTGCAACTTACAGAATTTCCCCTTATTTCCAGCGTATGAACAGCACTTGCACTCACAGTTCATACCAAAATTCTCTCATTTGTTGTACTTGTCTGTTTATACAGCTGTGCGTCTATTTGCCCATTGTGTTAAACCCCTCTATTGTCTGTTTTTTATTGTGAGCTCCTGGAGGCTAGGAATGAAGTCTGTTTAATTTGGTTTGCACAATGCTGCGTGGACACAGGTGGACCCTGTGTGACTGTGCTTGACGGTGATGGTTCCTGGCATGACTAGATGCTCCAAAAAATAATGATAAAATGTAAAACGTCATGGGATAATCAAAGTTGGAGAGAGAGGACTCAATTCAAAGAGTCTGTGTCATACCATGGTCCTCCTATATGCAGTACACGAATGACATAATGGGTGTCAGGGACCACATTAAGCAGTGTGGACAAAGGTCCAGTCAACGACTGGACAGTCTATTAAGTAAGGGTCTGAAACCACAGAAAACAAGATTGAGTTTATTTGGAAGCTCGCCCTCCATCACAGCCATCCTTTCCCTTGTTACATAAGCCCAGTCTTGCTGGGATTCACAGCTCAGAGCATCATCTGTCAGTGCCCACTGCCATATTTGACACTCCATGGAAGACTACCAAGGTCATACAGTATCTTGACCTTCTGACTTCTTTGCTTATTCCCCAGAAAGAACAAAAGTCATTTTCACCATAATTAATAATTCTTCCTTCCTACCAATCAATCACTGCACAACCCCCTCCAACCTAACTTAACACCAGTCTTCCTCCCTGACCCAAGAGGAGAGAGACAAGTTGATCCATGATTCTTAGTTGCATTAAAAATTTCCTGTGCCTATTCATTCCTAAGAGTCTCAAAGTTACATCAAAGAGCAAAATGATTGATGAAAACTTTTCCCTCAGGGGATGCACAGGAAATGACATTTCATTTAATTCAACAAATATTCTCTAGGCACCAATTATTTTTAGGCACACTTGTTGTGGCTAGGGAGGGAGAAGGGAGCAAAACATACTCAATCTTCAAAATGTGTGTGTGTGTATGTGAGTTAATTTAAGGTTTAAACAATCTTAAATATAATAAGATTGCTTTATTGTAGAATCATGGTGAACATTAGATGATGTAATATATATGTAAAATATAGTTAGCACAGAGCCCATCACATAAGTCATTCTCAGTAAGTAATAGCTGTTACTATTATCACTGAGTTATGGTTTCTTTTAGAGTCATTTCTTTTAGAGGTCTCCCTTGGAAACCAAACTTGACTTTAGAATATGAGCAATATAACTTGACAGTTATACGGTTAGGGGAGCCATCACATTCAAGTGCAAAAATAACCTATCATCTAGAACATGGAAGTAAATATCTATCCACCAAAATTGGAGCTCAGCCATGTCTTGATGTCCGGAGACAGTCTGGTTCTCATCCTGTTTTTCTTATGAAGCTTCTGGAGTGTTTCAGAATCTCAGTCATATCCCCAAAACACACATATTTTCCTTCCTGCTTTCTCCTACATGCTTTGGAGCATGGTTATTCCATAAGACAAGTGACTAGAAAGACACACTTACTTCAAAGGTATATTTTTAGGGCATGATTTTAATTAGTTGGCTGTTACTCAATCAGTATCATCTATTCGAGTTAGACAAGAATTAGTCAACTTTTGGGCCACCTGGGTGACTCAGTTGGCTGAGTTCTACCTTCAGCTTAGGTCATGGTTCCAGGGACCTGGAATTGAGCCCTGCATCGGGCTCCTTGCTCAGAGGGGAGTCTGCTTCTCCCTCTCCCTCTACCCCTTCTCCCACTTGTGCTCTCTCTGTCTCTCGCTCTCTTACTCACTCTCTCTCTCTCAAATAAATAAATAAAATCTTAAAAAAAATAAAAGAATAAATCAACTTTGTGGGCACCTGGGTGGCTCAGTTGGTTAAATGTCTGCCTTTGGCTCAGGTCATGATCTAAGAGTCCTGGGATCCAATCCCATGTCAGCCTCCCTGCTTGGCAGGAAGTCTGCTTCCTTCCCACCCTACTCATATTCTCTCTCTCTCTCTCTTTCAAAAAAATGAATAAAATCTTCTTTTTTAAAAAGAATAAATCAACTTTTAACTGGAAATAAAACAAAGTCAAATTTTAATCACCCGATATTTATTTTTAAACTTGCCCAAAACAAATTGCTTCACAGGTCAACTTGATGAGGTATAGTGCTTAACTTACCAATTACTCAATTGCATAGTTAAACATATGAATGGACCATAATGTAAATGGCAGGATGATTGAATCCAAGGATGTCATAACAAAGTTAGCCCAAACAAAGGAATCCACTAACTTTGTATTTTTTGGTTCAATTTCAGCAGTGCCCTTTAGTGCCAAATATCTGGATAACCAAAAAGAGACTTCAAGCTAGGAGAGCTCATACGTGTACTTCATACATGACAACACCTTAAGTCACCATGATAGTACCAATATTTTATCCTGTCTGAAGTTTTATCCAATGGCTTCATATGAAAAGTGCTATAATTTCTTGACAAGGACAAGGAATTTCTGGGAAATACTTAATATATTTCTATCTATTGCAAAAGTATTAGAAAGATGACCTTGAATGAAAATATCAGACCATTTTCTGTCAAATATCACCTCTTAAGATGTATGAGGAGGGCCTAATTTTCAATTTCAACCCGTGAAGCTGCAGCTCTCCAGTTTTCTGAACTAAAGTCACTATTTCTCAATTTATTCATCTATTGAAGTGTTAATTTCTCACTTCTACTTTCCTGATTCCAAAATAATAGAATCCAAAGATTTCAGATATATTTTAGCTATTTAGATCTTTTCCATCCTTTCATCTATCAGATCATTTAGATTTGGCTTCTTTGAACTGTGTGATCATAACGTGGATCTTATAAACAAAGGAAAATCTCCAATGATAATGTACTTAAAAGAAGACCAGTGATCCAGCAAAGTAGACCTTCAGTAATGGCTTAGTACAACCTCAGAAGATTGTTTTTTTCTCTTCCAATTTCTCAGGACTCGTTGATAATCATAGTTGATCTTATTTTAGTAGAAATGGAACTCACAATCCTAGTTTTTGTCTTAGGAATACAAGCTTAAGTTTTTGTAGAAATCAGCTGAAGGATGAAGTCGTTCCTTCAAAGAAGGAAGACTTGGGGAAGAAAGGGAAATGAGCCCTTATACCCTCCAGTTCTCCAAACATTATTACTGAAATCAAATCAGACACACTACTCTATGAGAAGATAAAAATAGCTTCCAGATGAAATCAGAGAGGGAGGCAAACCATAAGAACTCTTAATTATGGGAAAGAAACTGAGGGTTGCTGGAGGAGAGGAAGGTGAGAGACTGGAATAACTGGGTGATGGGCATTAAGGAGGGCCCTGATGGAATGAGCACTGGGTATGGTACGCAACAGATGAATCACTAAACTCTACTTCTGCAACTAATAATACACTATATGTTAATTAAATTGATTTTAAGTTAATAAAAACAGAAAGAGAAAAAAATAGCTTCCAGAAACCCCAAATTGCCTCACCCAATTGTTTTTTTTCTAAACCCTGGCATTTTTAAATAATTCAGATGCACAGTTTTAAGAAACTCAGATGCCCAATTTAATAACATTATTAATCAATGAACATTTACCTTGCTCCAGACAACTGCCTGCATTAGTAAAGTAAAACACAGTGTTGAAAATTTTGGAACTAAACCCTGGGATAATGTCAGTAGGATAAGAACAGGCCGTTCCTTCATTTGCCAATTCCTGATTCACTGACCTTCTTCCACATTGTGTAAAAGAATAGGATCTGTCTTCTCATTGCCTTTATTCATTTTTTGCACAGTTATAAGGATTAAATGAAACCATACAGATAACACAATTAGTACAACTGGCCCAAAAGACATGTTTAATAAACATGTATTTCCTTTCTCTTCAAGAATCATAAGAATGTGGCCAGCCTGCTTTGTGGAGGAAATTCAAAACTGGTGAGGACAGACTATGTTGAAACACTTATCCAAACTTGCGCCTGAGTGTCTGAATGTTATATAATTTTCTGAAATGGTATGGCATACCTATAAATAGCAATTCAGACTTTTCTCGTGGATTTTATAGAAATGGATCTTATTACTGTAGAATCTGTGATCGTCCCTGACACTGAGGCCCAGCCACTGAGGGCTTGCCATCCCCAGATTGAGTGACAAGAGGAGCATTTTTAACTCCCGTCCACCCAACGGGATACTTATGACATCTCTGCGTTCTAGAGGCTTGTACTTAACCAGCCTCAAAACAGAAACCCTGTTTTCAACACTTTCAGTGCTGAAAGAGGATCTTTTACGAAGACTTGTTCCCTATCCAGTAAATAAATCACATGCCTTGTAGCGGTAAAAATATTGGTAGGAGGTGCGTATCCTTCATTTCAAAGCAAGAAGCCTGTTGAGTGGTGGTAGGGTTTTTAAAGTATCTGATTTGACAGGAGAGCTCTCATCACACTCCTGAAATAATTTTACACTGTTATGATTTTGTTTGCGGTTTTTTTCTTTTTTCAAAATTGAAGCAATGTACTTAACTTTAATCAGAACCATCAAAGCTTTAAAAAATGCCCATATAACTTAAAATTTCTGGGCTTTTTTTTTTTTAATGATGTCAAATCCTGTTTCTTTTGCACTGCTAAGCTATGTTTCCAAACTACAAGAAGTATTTCCAATGCATCCAGCAAATATTTGTGGAAGGCCTACCATGTGCCAGGCCTACTTCTCGTTGCAAGGGATGTAAATATCCCTTGCAGGAAACACACAAGTTCCCTGCTCACAAGGTGGGGTGGAGAGAGAGGAAGCATTGGTGTTGAGGCAGATTATAAATGAGTAAAAATGTATAATTAAGCAAGGACGATAAAACTGCTACTCTGCAACTAAAGAAGATTAGATTAGAGATACATGAAGATGAGCCGTTGACTTCAGGTTGAATAGTGAAGAGAAACCTCTCTAAGGAAACAATATTCACAGTGAGATTTAAGTGGCGAAAGGCCCAGCTATGCATGGTTCTGGGGAGAGAGCTTTTCAGACAAGGAAGAGCAAAGGCCTGAAGGTGGGGCCCAGCAAAATGTTTTCTATAAGGAGAAGACCAGTGTGGCTGGAGAATAAGGGACAAGGGGCAGAAGGGGTAAAATCAGGAGGTGGGCCAAGTAGGAATCATATTGGTCATGGAAGCCAGAAAAAAAGTGTAGGTCTGTTCTAAGTGCTATGAGGAGCTATTGGGTGCAAGGGGCTGGGGTGGTTAAGCAGAAGAATAGCATGATCTAATTTACTTTTCCAACATTCACCCCATCTGCTGTGTGGAGATTGGGGCAAGAATAGATACATTTTATTTTTATTTTTTTTTTAAATGCAACTAGAATCATTGAAGGATGGTAAGCAAGAAAATTGATGGGATTGCGTTTGCTTTTGTTTTTGAGATTTCTCTAACGTGTAAGGACAAGACAATGGTGGAAAGCGATGTAAAGAGGGAACCAGAGTGGAAGAAATTTTAGTAAACTGGGAATTAATGTGAATTTGGATATGGAGCTCAGATGATGCCTCAGATTTTAAGAAAAGAAACAACACATATTAAGAAACTACTATGCTTATTTTTACAAAAGTAATCTCTTTTAATTATCACTACCACCAGTGGTATAGTTACTTAGCCCCATTTTTCTTATCTGAAAACTGAAACTTGGGAAGAGATAAATCAAATTTCCAAATATCCAGTCAAAGTAAATGGCAAATCTGTGATTCAAATTTGGTCTACATGACTTAAAGCCCTGGTATTTTTGTACTCTAATATGGTATCCCTAGGTCAGAATCAACAAAATATCTTTGAAATTTTATTCTAAATAATAAAATAATATTTTGTATTATAAAATACATGGTTTCTTTAATGGTACTGATTGACATTTAGCTTGTTTCTATATTTTTGTTCCTATAAACTGTGAAAAACGTTTTATATGTTATTTTACTTCATTTCTGATTACTTTCTCATCCAAATTCCTAGATTCTAGTGGTATCAAAGAATAGGATATTCTTAAAACTCTACTCATGTAATATCAACTTATTTTCTAGAAAAATTGTGCCATTTAAACTGCCACTTAACCTAAATCAACCTTAAATACAATTTTTTATCTTTGCCAGTTTGATAACAAAACTTTTAACTCTATTACTTAATTCACACTTGCTTTACTTTCTAATGAGATTGAACATTTTTTACATGTTTCTTAGCCTTTTCATTTTTCTTTTGTGAATTTTATGTTCACTTAATTGTCCATTTTCCTACATGGTATTGCTATTTCTTTCTTGGTGATTTATAAGAGCTCTTTATATAAGAAGAATACTAAGACTGCCTTTAACTAATCAACTTTTGCAAATAACATCCCAGAGAATATTTCACTTTAATTTTTAAATTTTCATTGTAAAAATACCATACATACAAGAGGCTATGCTCCAGTTACCTATTGCTGCATAACAAGTCATATCAACATGCGGTGGCTTCAAACAAACATTTTATTTTTATCTCATAATTTTATGGGTCTCGGCTGGTTGCTTCTTCTGCTCTTATGGCTTACTCGCCTGGCAGATCGGCTGTTCTAGAGAGCCCCAAATGGCTTGACTCATAGGTTTAGTGATCTGGTGAGGGTAGAAGGAAGACCGAGTTCTGCCGGCCTGGTCACCTGCAGCACCAGCGCATGGCTGCCCAGCCACATGGCCTCAGGGGGAGCGACACGTGTTCCTTAGAGGCCCAGGACTCCAAAAGACAGCATCTTAGAAACGAGGCAGCATCTTTGTTGCTGGGCTTGTATGAGCCTTATATGAGCCAAGCTCACAGGCCATATAGTAACATCTCCACTGCACCCTATTGGTCTAAGCAGTCACTAGTTCTCCCAGATTCGATGGGAGGGAACACAGAGAAGGACCAAAGAATCTGTGGCGATGTTTTCAAACCCTCGAGAGGGTATCAAATTGCTTAAAGAAGTAAGCAAACTCCCCTTTACTTTTTAATTTTGTTCATAATTTTTTTTAATTTTTTAAATTTCTTTTCAGTGTTCCAGAATTCATTGTTTATGCACCACACCAGTGCTCCATGCTACATGCCCTGCATAATACCCACCACCAGGCTCACCCAACTTCCCAACCCCCGCCTCCTCAAAACCCTCAGATTGTTTTTCAGAGTCCAGAGTCTCTCATGGTTCATCTCCCCCACCATAATGTTTTTATGTGCAACTGGTTTTTAAGAATTTATATCACTCATCTCTTTTTCCTTTGTGATATTTTCCATTGCTTTGTAATTCATTTCTTTAAATTATTTCCAAAGTGTCTGTCTACAAAATCAAGGACATTATCGAATGACATATTTGGAGAAATGACTTTAAGGTCTTTAGATACTTTATTATGTATTGTAGCTGGATTCACTTAATTTAATTCATAATCCTTTTCATCCTTAAATTGCCATCACTGACACATTTGAAAATTCAATTAAATATGCAGGTTGAACCATACATCTAATTATGCGGTTGCTGTGTGGAGGCAAAGAAAAAAAAAGAAGTCCAGCTAACTAGTTCATGCTTAGTACTTGGCCACATTTCTGGCTCACGCTTCCGAAATGAACTAAAACACAATGAGCTACTTTTGGCCCATGTAGCCAGTAGTTCTTTTCAGGTCTTACAATCCATGTTTGAATATTGAATAATTTGATTTATTTTTTGAGTGGTGATGGTAGCATACTCTCTTACAGTGTTTTAATTGGCAAAGAAAAAAAAAGTGTTATCCATAACAGCAACAAAAAAGCAATAATTATTTTAAAGGACATTCTTCTGGCTACTAGAGAGGAAAGAACTCATTTTAAACATGTTGTAAACACTCAATAAAGCTAAGTGATGATACTCATCTCATGTTCTAAAAATGCCATTGGGGTCTTTTCTTTTATTTTCTCTGCTTCCAGAGTTGCATTTCAAAAACTGGTTTTGCCATCTATCTGGGTGCGGAACCATGAAAACTACAGAGAGATGTAAAAGGAATAAGATGTATGACACACACCTGATAGTGATGCTCAGCATTTCTGTCCATCCTGTGTATCTTTCTCCTGTTTTATTTTCATCGTATCTAGGAAAAAATGAATTTTGGAAGAAGATACTGGAAAATAATACAGTTAACTACCATGAGAGCAGAGGGCTCTATTTTTTTCCCAACATTTATGCACTGTGCCTTGTACATAGCAGTGCTCTGTGAATATTTATGGAGGAATAATTTGGGCAAAGGCACAGAAGAATTATCAGTCTGCTCCTCCTGTCCAGTGTGAATCTGAAGAGTTTCTTTTTCATGGAGGCAGCTGTTGGGCCAGTATCTCCTTCACGCCTGTCCTTGTTAACTGCCAGTCACACTACACAGCAACAAACTGGAAGTCAATCCTTGAGTCCATTACCATCATTGACCTTTATTGCAAGAGATCATTTGAGATCCCGCAGCTTTCTAGAGTCTGTGTTCTCAAGTTACCTGTGGTGAACCCAAACTTGAGTCTGAGCATCCACAAGTTGAGCCAAAGTTCAGAGTGTTGGTGCATCCAGCCATCAGGCCTATGTACATGAGTCAGAGCCCGGGCCTTGTGTTTTGGGAACACTTGGGTTTTATTGACATTTAGCGGCTAGAACACATTCAAGTACTTCTTCATTTTATGTTAAATACAGAATACAAAAAAATTCTAGATCTATAGTCTCCATTAGCCACAAGTAGATCTTTCCATTTAAGTTTATTAAAATGAAATAAAACCAAAAACTCAGTTCCTCACTCATACTAGCTACCTTTCAAGAACTCAGTAGTCATATGCAACTAGTGGCTAACACAGAGAATAGTGAGTTACGTAACATTTCCCTTATCACAGAAAGTTTTACTGACTATTACTACTCTAGAATATATCACATATATCACACTGCAGAAATTCTAAATTGGATACCCAATTCTCCACTTACTTCTTTTTTTTTAAATTTCTTTTCAGCATAACAGTATTCATTGTTTATGCACCACACCCAGTGCTCCATGCAATATGTGCCCTCCCTAATACCCACCACCTGGTTCCCCCAACCTCCCACCCCCACCCCTTCAAAACCCTCAGGTTGTTTTACAGAGTCCGTAGTCTCTCATGGTTCACCTCCCCTTCCAATTTCCCTCAACTCCCTTCTCCTCTCCATCTCCTCATGTCCTCCATGTATCCAACCAATAATGACTTTCAAACCTTTTTAATTATCTAAATGTCTGAAGTTGTTCCTGTTTAAATCTTTTTTGAGAAACAAATGGAGAGAATATTTCCTAAACAAGTCTCTGTGAAATATATCAAAATAAGTTAGAGAGTATCTATTACACAGTTAAATTTCTGAAAATTAAGTTCATGTCGAGAGAAGTCCATATGATTTGTAAAAAGTCTAAATTACAGATGACTTAAAAAGCACATTTAATTAATTAAATTAAAGCAAAAGCTCAAATGAAAACCTGAAAGTGTTTCCAAATTAAAGTTCTATCAGATCTGACTTGATAAATAACAAAGAACAATTTCTAACTCAAATGCTGTTGTATGCAAATTAGATGGAAACCTGTTGCTGGAAAAATTTACTTTTCTTAAATAAGTTTAACTTTTCTCCCTTAGGCATTACTTCCTCATAAATTTGCTTCCTCTGTAGCAAATGCCAAATCCTTTCTAAATTATCTTAAATCTGTATTAATGGGAATTAAATGAATGAGAACTTAACACATAATATAACCATGAAAACCAATAAAGGCATGCAATAGATTGATCATCTGGACAAAAACCTCTATAAAGTACATGTATTAAAATAAATAAATCTATATTTGTATATGTAGAAACACAAAGAATTATTCTCTCCTAATCACTTTACGAGAATCTCTGTATCTTCTAAATGTACACTTACATTTTGGTAAATAATATTTTTTACCGAAGCATGTACTTATACAATCTTATTATATAATTTCTCCTTTGACCCCAAAACAATATACTTTGATAATTACTCAGCTTCTTGTTGTCTTCCAAATGAGTAGAATTATCTTCTTTTTTCCTACCTCAGAAGCTATTCTGGAAAGTGAAGCAGCATCTGGAGAAGAAAAAGAAACCAGCTGTAGGCGTGCCACAAGAAAGCACAAGCAAGGACACCGGTTCTTGATTCCACAGGCTGGCCAAGTCTAAATGTAAGTGTGAGAAGCAATGGTGGGTGGTGCAGTGGCCCGGCCCTGGGTGGTCCACAGGCCAACTGCGGACTGAAGTCACTATCCCTGAGCACAGGGGCCATTGGCAGACACTGGGGTATCCTGCCTACCTGCAGTTCCTATGTTCCATCCACATCTTCACTGCCGCAAAAAGCCTGGAGACCATCACTAATGCCAGGTTTTAAAATCCCCCAGGGTAAAATACATGTGCAGAGTGTGATTCTAGCTGATTTTTAAGCCCAAGCATGTTGAATAGAGTCTTAAAATAATTACTTCCATAGGACCTGACTAGGTATCCAAGTGTTCACCAGATGCTAGCAGCTAGATTTTGCAGAGGAAAATTGCTAACTTAAGCTTCTTTTCATGATTCAGCAGAGGGTTTTAAGTAATAAAAGATCTGGAGATTTGTAAAATAAATAATTCCAGTGCAAATGGGAAAATTAAAATAATCTTATCATCTCCCAGTCATGTCTGTATGTGCTTTTCTACCATTATCAAATTTCTCTTAATTGGGCCAAGGTTTTGTTGGCTTTTGGGGGGGGGGGGTCTGGCTGATACTGTATAGTTTTGAGTTATGAGCTGAAATGAAGAAATGATGCCTTTCAGATGACTGAAGTGACATGTATTAAATTTCCCTAATGACAATCTAGGATGTGTGAAACAGAGTGAGATATAACAAATGCAGCTTTATTCATATAATATTGAGTATATCCACAATTAAAAACCAACAACATGCCAATATTTCTTATTCTTTTATTGATCTCTTAGTTGAAACAATTAAAACATCAAGTACACCATTAACTTCTGAACTTTGACTGGAAAAAGGAAAAACACCATTCATTTCTGACGAGTAGACATTATTTCATAGTATCCGCAGCCATCCCATGGTTCTTACCATTGCCTGGTCTTAAGTGTGACTTTTGGATACCCAACTCAATATTTCCTGATATTCAATAGCACATTTCATAGTCTATTTCATTTTATTTGGTAATTTGAAGACTAAAGAGTTAAGATTCCTCAGATTTTTACATCTTTGCTCAAGGTGCACTTGAACAAAAAGAAAAGCATAGCATCGGACCCTACAGCTAATGCCACAGGACCACATCCTGTCTAGAACGAATCCGTTCAGAATTTTTGAAGAAATGCAAATACTTTAATGATTTTCCTAAGGTATCACATTTTTACTACAGGTACCTCTAATTGTTTTGGCTGGATTCCATCAAAGCCAGATGTTAATCAAATGAAATATTTATAATGCAAAACCATTGAGTAAAAAATAGATGTCCGTTTAAGCAAAGCTTAGAGGACTCAAACCAATCATGTATTTTGGAAAAGCTGATGAAGGAGGTATGACTCTGTTACATTCATAATGTCAGGGTAAGGCTCTGAACTCAATCCAAAGAAATTTTATAATTGTTGCAATCAACTACAGGCTCAGCTTCTGGATTTCTGCTAACAAAATCTTGCTGCCAAGGACATTGATGGGCTCACCCAGTAAAAAATTATAATAATAATGTTGAACTAAATCATAAAAATACAGGAGGTGGTTATTATAGGGTAGAGGAGAGGAATTGCTTGTAAAGTTACGGTGGAAATATCAAAAATACATTTTATTGGACTTTTTAAAAATTAAGCTTTGTTTTTACACCAGAGTGCAAAAGCAATAAAATGTAAAGGTTACTCAAAAAACGATTTCATTCAATAGTCAACAGCAATGATTCAGCAAATGAAAATAAAAATTACATTCATTCAACATAGTCATCAACTCAGGCAGGCCAAAGCTTATATGTGATAACTTTCTAATAAAAATAACCAGCGAGGGCCCAGAAGGGTTACAAGAACGTGATGACGAACGACGCGCTCTCTTTGCCGCATCTATTGCGAGGATGAAGACCATTCTCAGCAATCAGACGGCCGACATTCCGGAGAATGTCGACATCACCCTGAAGGGACGCACGGTGATCGTGAAGGGCCCCAGAGGAACCCTGCGAAGGGACTTCAACCATATCAACGTAGAACTCAGTCTTCTTGGAAAGAAAAAGAGGCTCCGAGTTGACAAATGGTGGGGGAACAGAAAAGAGCTGGCTACGGTTCACACCATCTGTAGTCACGTGCAGAACATGATCAAGGGCGTTACACTGGGCTTCCGATACAAGATGAGGTCTGTGTATGCTCACTTCCCCATCAACGTTGTTATTCAGGAGAATGGTTCTCTTGTTGAAATCCGAAATTTCTTGGGTGAAAAATACATCTGCAGGGTTCGGATGAGGCCAGGTGTTGCTTGTTCTGTATCTCAAGCCCAAAAAGATGAGTTAATTCTTGAAGGAAATGACATTGAACTTGTATCGAACTCAGCTGCTTTGATTCAGCAAGCCACAACTGTTAAAAACAAGGATATCAGAAAATTTTTGGATGGTATCTATGTTTCTGAAAAAGGAACAGTTCAGCAGGCTGATGAATAAGATCTGAGTTGTCCATCTGCAGAAACAGCCAGAAGCCGGATGATTTTTCAGACTTATTTGTGATATTTTAAATATGCAATAAAAGCTATACTGATTTGTGGCTTAAAATAAATAAATAAATAAAATAACCAGCTGAAAGTCATTTTAAAGAAAGAATTTTGACAGAGAAAAGAATAAAGAACTTTTTTTTAAGATTTTATTTATTTATTTGACAGAGAGAGATCACAAGTAGGCAGAGAGATAGAGAGAGGAGGAAGCAGGCTCCCCGCTGAGCAGAGAGCCCAATACAGGACTCGATCCCAGGACCCTGAGACCATGACCTGAGCCGAAGGCAGCGGCTTAACCCACTGAGCCACCCAGGTGCCCCAAGAATAAAGAACTTTTTGAATGGTTTCTTCTCAGTGAAAACAAACTTGGTTTGTACCTAATTTCATATAGTATACAGCTCTAGATATTTTGTGTGGTTTTTCAAGTTCCATGAAGAAATTCATTTGAAATGAATTTAGAAAAAAAAAATGTAAATATAAAAACCATGATAGACTTACAGTTAGAAAAATGGAAATAACTCATGATAGCTAATCCTCTGTGGGCTCTCCAAAAGTAAAGAATGCTAATTTTAAAATTATCGAATAATCGGGAGTTACCCTTCTGATCATCTTTTTACTTTCTGAAAATATAGATTATGGAATCATATGTCATAGACATTTTGGTAGAGATTTCCATATTTTCTTCAAGTTAAATAACATATATCTCTTAGTGACAATTATCATGGAAATAAACTGCATTCACTCATTAAAATACCTAATGGGCCTTACACACACTTAAATAGTATGGATTGAATGGAATTATTCTCACTTTCTGTTCAGAGATAAATGTATCTCTTGCATTGACACTAGAGAGGTATCTCACATGTGAGAATTCATGAGCTATATCTGTAACCGAAAATATCCATGGAAAATCTGCTAAATTGATCCATATCTGTTTCATTAATCAAGCCCACTGCAGAAGGGCTTTCTTGTGGTTCTACTATATTTTGGAGGTAAATAGAGTAGGGAAACAACAGTTCAATTTAGAAGTTTTCTGAAATATTGAAGAACATAGGGTTTTAGACTATATGACAGCAATAAAGTCCAATCCTTGATGGTTGTAATTCTGATATCTAAGTATATAAATATCTTATATGTATCATTTTAACTTCAGAACATTATGAAAATTGTCAAGAAGACCCTAACTATTTAAGATGGAATTTACTTCTTACTGACACTCTCTTCCTTATTTCTTTTTTGAAGTAGAAAAGTTTGGAGGTTTTTTGTTTTGTTTTGTTTTTCTAAAGCTGGCTTGGTACGAATGGCTTTAGTTGAAGCAGATGGCTAGAAGTCAGAATCCCCAGATTCTATCCTTGATTCTCCTACCAACGGGGAATGTGGCCTTCGGCAAGTCATGAGAGTAAATCTACAATAACAGGGCTAATAATGCCTTACATATGTATGGTGCTTTCTGATCTAACAGAGCACTTACACACACAGTATCTTATTTAATCTTACACCCAGCCTCCTAAAAGGAGTATTGCAGTTACTAACAACCTCCATTACAGAGAGCAGAAATTTGAGGCCCAGAGACACTAAATCACTGTTCACAGCCACTTCGATATCAAATGTCAGAACAAAGAACAGACACACAAGATTCCAAGCTGGTCTCTGTCTCCTCACCTTTACGCCATGCTGCCAGCCTCTGGTGCCTCCAAAGCTGAAATGATTAGAGCAGCACTGCCCAATATGGTAGCCATGAGCCACATGGCTTGAGCACTTGAAATGTGGCTAGTCCCAGTTGAGATGTATTGTGAGTGTAAGACACACATGAGATTTCTAAGACTTTGAATGAAAACACAAAGAATGTAAAATATCTCAATACCTCTTATATCAATTGTACATTAAGATGACCATATTTTGGGGACGCCTGGGTGGCTCAGTTGGTTGCATGACTGCCTTCGGCTCAGGTCATGATCCCGGAGTCCTGGGATCGGGTCCCGCATCGGCTCCCAGCTCAATGTGGAGTCTGCTTCTCTCTCTGACCTTCTCCTTGCTCATGCTCTCTCTCACTGTCTCTCTCTAAAATAAATAAATAAAATCTTAAAAAAAAAAAAGATGACCATATTTTGGATATCTTGTGTTAAATAAAACATATTTAAATTTATCTCACCTGTTTATTTTAACTTTTTTTAAAAAGAGATTTTATTTATTTATTTGTCAGAGAGAGAGAGCACAGGCAGACAGAGGCAGAGAGAGAAGCAGGCTCCCTGCCAAGCAAGGAGCCCGATGTGGGACTCAATCCCAGGACGCTGGGATCATGACCAGAGCCGAAGGCAGTTGCTTAACCAACTGAGCCCCCCAGGCATCCCTGTTTTAATTTTCTAATGTGGCTACTAGAAGATGTGAAGTCCTATATGTTTCTCTTTGTTTCTATTGTCTGAAAGTCTTTCATCGTTTCTACCGGATAGAGCTGGACTAGAAGATTCCAATGTTCAGAATTTCACGGTACTGGGCTTGTTTATGCATCTGTCTTGATATGTTTGAGGCAAATTTCCAAAGATTCTGTCACACATAGAACAATGCAGATTCACAGCTGTAATTTGGTCATCAATTTGGTAATTCTCATATATCTTCCATATGTAGGGGAAATGTCAGGCATCATTAGCTGATGCTTCAAATTACTCATTCATTGAAAGGGGTCATATTATACTTGCTGAATGCTTGAAAGGCTTAGAATACGAGAACCATGGAAAGAACTATAAATTATATTTATGACTCTGCAGCACACTATTTTAAAATATGTTCCCATTAAACATTATGAGTGAATGAGACATTGGAGTATTAGGTGATACAGGCAATGTAAAATAGCAATTACATATAAATTTATTATAAAATGTGGCATATTTTATTCTCCCTACCAACTCTGTAAGACATTTTATATATAACCCCTGAAGCAGGAACTTATTCTTGTTTTGAAAAATCTAACTGAAAGTCCTCAGGAAAAAAAATGGATTCTTATTCAGGAGAAAAAAATATATATATATAGTAAAAAAAATAGCCCAATCACTGAAAGCTAACATCTATTTGGCATTTAATATGTGGACTCAGCACTCTGCTGAGAATTAGACCAAGATTATCTCATTTGGGAATTTGAAAATCCACAGTGGGGAGCAGAAGCTAAGCTCTTAACCATTGCTGTCTGTTACTGCAATGCTATTAGGAATCACAGAGAAACCTATCAAAAAATATTCAAATATTTGGAATTTAGTCTCTTTTATCCATTTTAAATCTACAAGCATTTATCCAGCAAATACAGTGGATCAGCTCTAGACATTGAACGAATATTGAGTCATAAGACCAGAGCCCTGCCCTCAAAGAGTAGAGAGTTGGTAGGCTTGAGAACAGGTTTTTGAAAAATACATACCACCAAACAAGATTATATGAAAGTGGAGTTACTTTTTACTTTTTAAAGGTTGCAATAAAAATCTTTGTTATTTTCTTGATGTTACAATGTTTTTTTCTATCTTGATGTTACAATGTTTTTTTCTATACGTTATGACAGAAATCTTTTTAACACTGCTCTCAGTGTGTTGAAACTTGCCGTTGTTTATAAAGCAAAGGTCTCAGGTTAAAAAACAAAAACCCACAAAACCCCAAAACAGTGTGGTATGAATTTCAGAGGTACAATTCCCTATTTTATATCCACTTGGAAGAAAGTGGGCTGAAATGATCTTAAATATTTTCTGGAAAAAGGAAAATTAAAATGAACAAACAGAAAGGGACTTAAAATGTCACTGAAAATCACAAAACAGTGAAAACTAAAGAGTTTTATAACTTTTTGTACGATGATAGTAATATGTTACCTTTGAAGGTAGGGATTAAAAGTTGTGTAAATTAGCTAATTATATATTAATTTTTCAAAGAATTTGTCAAATTGCCAATTCTCTAGTGTTCTTGCTTACCTAGAATAAAAGAAAAACAAAATAACCAACTGTGGGTGGCAGAATTGTAGACATCTCAATGTCCCTAATTACACTTTTCTGTAATAGTTTCAGAATAAATATACATTGCTTTTATAATAAGTGAGTAGAAAAACTTCTGTAATCAACTCCAAAAGTGCCTATAAATGAGAAAGGCAAAAATTGAGAGGAGTAAAATGCAAATTTTGTTCTTAATCACAAAATTTATAAATAAATTTTATACATTTTATAGGTTCTCCTTTCAGGCATTATTACCCTTCCTTTATTGAAGATAAATCACCCTGTGTACTATTCAAATTCTCTAGACAAGAAAGGTGAAAATTGGGCTAGGTTTTCTAGACTTTCTTAAGAAAGTGGTTTGCCCTCAGCTGTGAGTGAATACAAATGTTAAGATCAAGGTCACAATATGAGCTCTGAAGCTCTGAACTATTATTGCAGCAATCAGAAAAGGACAGCACCATGTAAAATGCAACTTGTCCACCTTGAAACAAATTGACCATTCATCATTGCCAAAGGCGTCTGCCTAAAACTGGCCTTGGTTCTTAGACCAGGAGATGTGTGAAATGTCATGTGAGAATATATCATATAATCACATCTTTGAGCTGGATAGGTTCTTAGAGATCCTCAAAGGTGAAATGTAAAGTATTTAGGCATCCCATTTGAAAATTCCTGGAGAAATATTTGGTTTGAAAATTTCTTTTATGGAAACAAAACTAAAATTTTACTACCAAAAAAAAAAAAAAACCCTCAGAAATGAGTTCTTTGGGCCATTTAATCATTAAATCATAAATCCACCGAAAGGAGCCTTCTCGATTATCTCATCCAATATCAATATTTTGCAGATGAGAAAACTAAGGAGCAAAAAAATTAATTTCTCAGGAAATTCCTTGAGTTAAAAAAGAAAGGATATCAAAATCCTCCTGATTTTATGCATTTATGAAAAATACACTTATAATAAAATTATATGTATTAAAAACATTCCTCTCACCTCAAAACTATATACTTACTATGCATTATGGAGATTGTTGTGGAACAAGTAAATATCAAAACTCTTTTTCCAAGTTCAATATCTGTCTAAGAAATGGAAAATAGTAACACTTGATTTTAAGGAAAACAGAACAGTACATGTGTTTCTATTATCATCTATAAAATAGGAATAAGAGTAGAGGATCACAAAGTTGTTTAAGAATTAAACTAATAGGGGTGCCTGGCTGGCTCAGTGGGTTAAGGCACTGCCTTCAGCTCAGGTCTTGATCTCAGGATCCTGGGATTGAGTCCCACATCGAGCTCTCTGCCCGGCAAGGAGCCTGCTTCCTCCTCTCTCTTTCTCTGCCTGACTCTCTGCCTATTTGTGATCTCTCTCTGTCAAATAAATAAATAAAATCTTAAAAAAAAAGAATTAAACTAATAATACATGTAAGATGTTTAGTGCAATATTTGCTGCATAGTTAAATTCAGTAAGTGTCAGCTATTAGTAGTAGTAGTGATGTCATTATTATTTATAACATGGTAATTCCTCCACCTTCATACACCCTACCCCTCCATCAACCCCAACTCTTGTGATTCACCACACTGTTTCATGGCCCCACGCCCTTACACATGCTGGTCTCTTTTTTTTAATTTGGTCTCTTTCCCTGCTTCTCCTGGTGAATTCCTACCCACCACCCCGAAGTTCAGCTCTGAAGCTTCCTCCTCTTACATATCTTCCCTAAGATAGGTAAGATACTGTCTTTGCCTATCTTATTTACTCTCATCCATTTTCCAGGGTACCCTGCATATAAGCCTCTCCTATCAATTGAGAATGTGGCTTTTTTTTACTTGATCCCCTTGATCACTTCCAACACACACACGCACACGCAAACACACACACACACTTAGGATTGAAAATGCATCACACTCCATTTTTTATCCCTGTAGAAATGTCAGTTGTAACGAATGAACCAACTCCTGTATAAGAAGATACTTTTTTTTTTTCCCCTTCGTGAGTAGGAATAAGGCTAGAATGTGTACTTGGTAGCCTTAGTTGTGAGGGGGAAATTGGGTGAGGGTTGGAAAAACCGAGGAATGCAACTTGGCAGCCCTGGGACCTGGCTCTGCCACAAGCTTAACCCTGTGGTCTTTAGTGAGTCATTTAACTTCTCTGGACTCAGTTTCCTTCTCAGCAAAATGAGCGGGTTGTGCAAAATATCCTCTGAGGAACCGCCCAGTGCCAACATGTATTTGATGTTGAACAGTGATTCATCTCAGTGGTTCCCTAACTTTAGTAGACCTCAGAATCATCAGGAGGACTTGTTAAAACACTGATTCCTGGTCAGCAGGTCTGAGATGGGGAACAAGTATTTACATGTTAACAAGTTCCCAGGTGATGCTGAGAGACCCATTTGGAGAATCACTGATGAACCTTATTAACACGGGACGGGGACACTGTCCTGTAGTTACCTGGCTAAGAGCATTCCTGATACGCAAATTCACGATAGGATGGAGGCAGGGAAATGCAGTCTTCTGTGACACACCATAAGGAGGACTGGGAGCCTGTGGGTACGTCCCAAAAGTGGCCAGAGAAGGCAAATTTTGCTGATCGAAACTGTTCTGTTAAAGACCCACCTTGTGGGGAAGAGGCAGCCTGAGTTCGCAATGCTGTGAGGCACTGAAAATAGACTCCAAGGTTTGACCCATCTGCTAAAACCCACGGCTGCTGAAGTCACAGTGGATTACAGTTGCCATCTAGCGATGGTTTTCAATTACTACATCTAGAGACGACAATGAAGAGTTTTCTTTGGAACAATGCTTCCCCCCCCCAAAACTGTGTTCAAGATGAGAACCCCTAAGAATAGGCTCTAATGCACTTCAGTATTGTCAACGTTTGTATCCAGGTATAAATGTAAATATGTATCTAGCACTTCCTAGGTACCAGGCACTGCTCTAATACTTAATATATGTTCAGTTATACATAGCAGCCCAGTGAGTTCGATACAATTATTATTCCTGTTTTCCCAGAAAGGAAATATAACAAGATTTTTTTTTTAATTTAAAAAATTTAAGAACCTTGCCTGAGGCTGCCCAACCAGTAAAGCAGTACAGCTGGAATTGAACCTAGACCACTCCCAGAGAGAGATTGCTCTCTTATACTGGCAATTTAAAACAGTTACCCAAACAATCGTTACCTGTAAATAGTTATGAGGTCCCAGGTCAATGTCTGAAAAAACTCATAAAATATATTCTGACGCAAGAGTTTTTTCTGATTCTTTCAAATAAAATCAATTGATGTAGATAAAGACGTGCTTCTACCCACACAAAAAGAGCACCAACTTGGAATTAATTTCCAACTTGTTATGCATCCTTAGACAACTCATTTAACCTCTCTGGGCTCCACTTTCTTCATCTATAAAGTAGTGGAAAAATTAAAATGTAATTTACATTTTGGGGGAGTTCTTTAAAACAAGACTGAATTTTAGAGTTAGAGTTATCCAGGGTATGTGATCACAAAAGAAAATACCGAGAGGATGGGCAGTAACTGTATGGGTTTTTCTTAAATGGTCCTACATGTGGGAAAAGAGCCAGGATGGAAGATTTGATCTTCAGGTCTATTGCCCAGAAGTGCAGTAAATAGCAACACTCATGGAATTTGCAGTGAAGTGAAGAGCTCATCCAATTTTGCTTGTCTTCCGGGATGCTGCCTTGTCCTGTGCACCTGAACTCTGTGCTCCTGCCTGTTTCAGCCTCCCAAGAGTCCTCACCAAAGGGCTCCTGCAGAACACTCGTGTCTTTGCTGATGGATTTAAATTCAACCCCACTCACTTCAGACTCTTTTATTGGAGATTTGCTTGGATTTAAAAACCTGGCCCTTGCTAATTCTTTGAGCTTCTTGTGTAAGACTTCTGATACTAAACTATTTCTTACCTCAATAACCCAAACACTACAGAACAGTTACCAAAACAAAGTCCTAGTGGTTTCTTTATATTGTGTATTTATAATATGCTAAGATCTGCTGATATAAAGATTCTTGATAATGAAGGAAAATAAACATGTAGACAGAGCTATAGAAACAAAGGGTAATAATTTAAATAGAGTAAAATATCACTATCTCACTTTAATAGATTTTTATGTCATTCCAAGTATATGCATATATTTAAATCAATACAGCAAACGCAGAATTAAGCTAGAAAAAGTTTATTTGAGAGCTTTATTTGAGAAATGAAGGAAATTGAAGCACAGAAATTTTAGATTATTGATTTATTTATCTGACAGAGAGACACACAGTGAGAGAGGCAACACAAGCAAGAAGAGAGGAAAGGAAGAAGCAGGCTTCCTGCTGAGCAGGGAGCCCAACCCAGAACTTGATCCCAGAACCCTGGGATCATGATGGGAGTGGAAGGCAGACACTTAAAGATTGAGCCATCCAGGTGCCCCAAAGCACACAAATTTTAAATAGCTTCAGAAAAATAAGGTCCATATAATCCCAATTTTTAGGTCTCTGCTTACCCCAAAATTATGGTTTCTTTCAAGAATAAAATCTTGACACAAGATGACTACCCTCTGACACTTTGAATGAGAAAGAAGTTCCTTGTACAAATATGGTAGAAGTAAAAGATTAATTAGACCTTAAGCATAGTAAAAAGTATTAATTCACTCAACAAACATGTGTTGAGAATCTACTATGTGCCTGGCACTGTTTTAAGTTTAGGGGATTTAGCAGTGAATGAAGTTAAAAATGACATTCTAGCTTCTGAGCTTACATTCTATCTAGTTGAAGAAAAGATAATAAATAGGAAAACAAATAAATATGTAATACTGTGTCTGGTAATGAAGAAAAAACATTACCAGGGGCATAGAGAGGATCACTTTAAATCGAATGATCCAGGTAGACCTCTCTGTGATGACATTTGATCAGGGGTCTGAAAGAGGCTAGCTTGTGCAGAGATCTGGAAGGGAATTCAGGCAGAGAGAGAAGCAAGTGGAAAGTCCCAGGGTTGGGAGCCAGCGGGGCTTGCTCCAGAATAGCAAGGAGACCACTGGCCAGAGCACAATGACTAACAAGATGGTGTTCGGGGAAGAGGGCAGGGCCATAGGATGCATGCCTTGTGGGCTGTGGAGGCAACTTGGAGTTCACAGAAATTCAATAGAGAGGCATGGGATGGTTTTGACAGGGCCTGGTCTACACCATTAAATCATCATTCTCGTTTCTCTGGGCAGATTAGACCGGGGCAAGAGTGGAAACAGAGGCTTCAGTGAGGGATTATAACAATGATCCAGGCAAAACATGATGGTGCCTTAGTAATAGTGGCTCAGGTTGCATTTTTATGAAGAGGTCCTAAAACTGGCTGATGCACTGGCTGTGTGAGAGAAGGACATCTCAAGCACAATTCCTATGTATCTAAAATAGTCCATTCATAGAAGCAGAACAGAATGGTGGTTGCCAGGCACTGGCGGGAAGAGGAAATGGAAAGTTGTTATTAATTATGTATAAAGGGTCAGCTGTTCAAGATGAGTAAGTTCTAGAGATCTGTGATATCATGTTGTGCTTATTGTTAACCATATTGTCTTACATTCCTAAAATTTCTTAAAATTTAAAAAAATTTCTTAAAATTTTATTAAGAAAGTACTAATAAATATAATTGATATAATTAATAAATTTATTTTGTTTATGAATTAATAAATTGATAGGATATAATTAATAAATTAATAAAATAATTTAAAATTAAAAATTATTAAGAAAGAAAATCCCATGTTACTTGTTCTTACCACAATGAAGAAGAAGGAGGAGGAAGGTGGGGAGAAGGAGGAGGAGGAGAGAAAGAAAGAGAGGAAGGGGAGAAGAAAAAAAGTGTTGTTGTTCTCCAAATAACACCAGACTTAAAAACTGCAGTAAGTCTGAGAAATTCTTTTTTTAGGGAAATGAAAGAGTTTTTCAACATCTTCTTTTGTGAGTCATGCAATGTCATTTAATCATAGCTTACCTCAAAACTTAAAATTGGAATGTTATTATGCATTTATCAAAATAAATATAAATTTGAAAAAGGGCTATATAAACTTTCAGAATCTTTGATGGAAAAAAAAAAAATGTTTCCTAAACTTGGAGCCTGAACTAGAGAAGTAGTAATATCATTTTCCAAAGTAGGAAAGCCTGAGGTACAATTAGTTTTCCAAAACTTGTAGCCCTTTAACCCTCTAATTGTATTATTTAATCTGATTTCAGAGTTTTAAATTCAAGAATCTTTAAGCTACATTACCACTTTTTAAAGAATGAGTCATGTACAGCACCAGTGATACCAGGCTACCACAGGGAATTGCACTCTGAGAGAATTCTGAACCAGACAATTAGCCGGAGCTGCTGTGATATTTCTAAATGTTCTTTTGTAAAATAGTTTCAAAGACCCATGACTAGAGAATTATAAAACCATGCCTTCTGTTTACGACATGTTTAGAAATGTGAATAATGGAAGCAGAGCTCTCCAGGCTCTCGAGAAGCACAAGGTACAAATCCACGGTTCAGTTCAAAGGAATGTTAAATATCGGCCTGAGATTTATACTCTTGAGAAAGAAATGCTACAGTGGAATCAGGGAAGAAATGTGCTGGGTTTGTGAGCCAACAGCTCTTTCGTGGGAAGCACCATCTTCATCTGAGTCAGGCAGCTGTGCGGTACTGAGATTGGCCTCAAGGGTTTGGGGACAGTGCCACCATATCACCCATGCCTGATTGATAAGAGCAAGAAAACACTTTTGGAGTGCAAGGACTTAACCAAAATCACCAGTAAATCTAGGATAGAGGCAAAACTGAGTGAACAGTAGTTGTTAAATGGACACAGAAATTACTGGATTCATATGTAGAGAAAACCAAAGGGACACTGAATTCCAAGGAAATTGGTACTATGGTTCCTTTGTCAGGTCCCCACTCATACAGAGAATGGCTCCTTTCAACATTTTCGCTTGCCCTGGTGGATACTAACTACCTATGATCATTTTTGTAGAAGAAAAAGAAATGGAATTTAATGGCATATAAATTGTATAAAGACAGAGGCCTGTCTTTAGTGTTGTGTCCCCAGCAGTTAGAACTGTCCTTGGTACCCACTGAGCACTGAGCAAATCTTCACTGAATGAATAATTAAAACCTAAAAGCTGGAAAAAATGGTTAAATCTAAGGAAGGAAAAGCATCGTTTTATTTGTATATAAAAAAAAAAAAAAGCCCTGTTGTCAGGTGAAGCCTAATTAAAATGACAAGAGAAAAGTGTCTGTGGGAGCAAGACTGGCCTAATATACTCTTTACTTCTGGTGTCACAACAGAGTTCTCATTGCCCTATATATTTACGTCATTCACTGACATGGACCGAGCCTTAGTGGGTCTTTATCTCTCACTGGTTTTTATGTGGTTCACATTTCCCATCCCTTCTCCATACTCTTCGGTGACAGGGATTACCAACCTGAAGAGATAAAAAAGAAAACTGAACAATTGACTGGCTGTAGCTCTTGACCTTGGGTTTTTGGGTTTGGTTTTTTTTTTTTTTTTTTTTTTTGGTTGTTTGGGTTTTTTATGACCATCGTCTCAACTCTAAGAGTCTCAGATCTGTGTCTAAGACTCAAATTTGCCTTAAGCTTACATCACTTCATTCACCCTGACCACTTCTGACCTCATCCTCTGGGGCAGCCTTCTTTCCATTGTCATCATTCTATCTGGTCATTCTGTTGAGTGGCTAAAGATGGAAACGAGTAAGGGCAGAAAAATAAGAGCTTAAAAGGGAACTAAATGGGTTACATCCGTTCCCAGACCAAGACCTCTTCAGGAAAACATTGGCAACCTCTCTTATAGCTAAGCTGGCCTGGAATCCAGTCTGGGTGTAAGAGGCTGTTAGCACTCAGCCTTGAGCAGTAATCTGTCCTTATATCAAATATTCTTCGAGATCTTTGCATCTAAGACCTTTTAGAAATGGATGTAAGTCATTCTAAAGTGAGAAAACAAATGGGATGCAGTCTAGTCTAGAAAGCCACAGAGAGATAATAAAATAAATCTTTCCCATATCCCTTTTTGGTGACATTACACTTTACACTTTAAAAATAGGTACAGGGAGGAGCCCACAGGAGGAATTTCAGTTAGGCAAATTTACTTACAAGTAGAATTTCTTCCAGGATACAAGAGCCTTGGCAAACATTGGTTGGCACATTCTTCCTAAAAGGTAAAAGCCATTTTTTTTTTTTCTGGCAGGTTTTAAATGACACTTAAGAGTGTCAGACAAACCTTCCAAACCATAGCCAAAAGCAGATTTATCCAAAACACACAACATCCTCAGCCAGCTCAACATCAACAAAAAAGTTAAGCCTAACCATTACAGAATGTTAATTGTGAAACAAAATTCCATGATATTTAGGTTCCATAAACTGGACAAAGCTACTCTTGAGTACTAAGAAGTATTCCTTTCTGTGGGACAACTACTCATATTTGATGCTGTAACACGTGCTGCATTACAGAGAACCATGAGTTGGTCACAATCTGTGCGTGGACGTGGTTCTCTACTTTTAATGAACCCAAGAAGGAACAGGAGCAAGCTTACAGAAAATGTGCATTTCTAGTCCAGTATCCACACCTATCCAGATGGATTCTGTTAGGGAGAGGACCGGAAAAAAGGAAAGCCAGTGAGTAAGGGGCAGATGATCCATAAACCAGAATCGATTGAGAATCACTGCACCAGAGTCTGAAGTGAACCCCCTGAAGTGGGGACGGTCTCCACGCAACCCTTAACTCCTTGCACCTGGCCCTGACACTGGCACCTGGAAGATATTTAATGTTGAATGAATGAAAAGCAGTTAGCCTTTATGGATGCCAGGCACTGTTCTAAGCATTCTATACATATTAACTCCTTTAATCCTCACCATAAGGGACTGTTATTCGCCTCGACACTTGTTAGGCACACTGCCTGCTCACGGTCCAGTGTCCCATGGCTGGTTCCTTTGTTCCATTCAGCTGCCCCCTCCTCAAAAGACTCCCACTGTCTGTCTAAAATTGCATCGATCCCACTCCCATCCAATTACAAGATCCTGTTCCTTTCCTCTATAGCCCTTGCCTCTATGTAAAATTACCTGGTTTGGCTTATTGTTTGAATAATAAGCCCTCCACTGAAATACAAGCACCATGAAAACAAGAATCTTGCACGTCTTATATGTCACTATATCTCTAATGCTTAATTCATAGTAGACACCAAAGAAATAATATGATAAATGCAAAACAAGGGAATTGTGTTTGCCATGTAATTCCTTAGTTCTCTCAGAGCTTCCAGATTTTACGACGGTAAGTGTAAAAATCAAAGGAAAGACTTTCTAACCTTCCAATGTCCTCAAAATAACTCCCTAATCTCCTTTGTCCCAAGTCATAGCATGGACGTGAGGAAAAGTAAAAACTAAGTAAGTGAAAGTGGAAGGTTTGGATAGATTTCTCACTCTATGATTTCAGTATTTTATTTGAAATGAACTCTTAGGACATCAGACACTCCCATGGTCAAACATAAGTAGAAAATACATTCCAAGATCAATTTAGATTAACCTGTTTTTATTAGCTACACAATGACGCGGCTTTCCTAGTTCAGAAGACTCTCCGTGTGACACCAAAAGAGCTAGTTATAGCAGTGAAACAAAAACCAATTACCTTAATAGTAAAAAGAATGGATATACCAATTCACTCCACATGGCAAATGTGTCAGAATCATTGATTTTATCCTTTGCCAACAAAATCAAAATCAGGAACTGACTGTAGACTAAGGAGAAAGGAAGAAACTCATTTTAAATGGGTTTCGCATGCAGTATGTCTCAAAACCATAGTTCCTTTGAAGAGAGTCACTTGCTAGTTGACCTCATATCAAAGCTAGCCAAGCCTGTGGAGGATTCTGACCGTGGATGTTCAAAATGATCTCCTCTTCATGTGTGCTGTAGGTCTCAGACAAACGAGAGCTAGGACAGAGGGATTGCTGCTGAATGAAGCTTTTTGTTCCAAGTAATTTTTACCACTTCTACTAAAATGCAAGAGAGTGAATGCTGTCGTGATGTTGTTGGATAAAGCACAATCAAAAGCAACTAGAAACTTTAAAAAAGAAGAAGGAGAAGAAGAAGAAAAAAAAGAAGGAGAAGTTTTCCTCATTTTGGGTTTTTTTGTTGTTGTTTTTGGTTTTTTGTTTGTTTTGTTGTTGTTGTTGTTTTGGGAATATCTTTTCGCTGTGATCATGCAGGAAGTTAGCCAGACTGGGTTGGAGTCATTAGTCATCTCAGATAATGTAGCTAGGTCTTGGGAAAATCTTTTGATTTTTGAGGAATTGCTGATCCCAAATCATATTCTTTTAGGTCAGTCACTGGGTCTTAGTATGAAACTTGGAAGTACCAAAGTAGATGTGGGAACGGATGGAGGAAGCAATGGGACCAACACTGAGGTCTCTTCCTACTACAGGAAGGTGAAGATCCTTTACAAAGACTTCACCTAGAACAAATTTTGCTGCTACTGCTCCTCCACCATAATCGAAAAAGATTTAATCAGAATATTTTAAAAGATAGAGAAGAATTTATTTTCATCCTAAAAATGTACAAGTGCAATCCAGTCAAAAGCAAAGATGATTTCTGAATTCACTACCCAAGCCCTCAAAACCATCTGGGTTAACTCAAAGCCAGAGTTAGCACATTTTGCTTTCCATTTTGTGAGAAAAACATGATTTGGATTAAAAATTTCTCAGAGGTTCATGCATATAGCTGTGAGATGCTGTCATTTCCTTATCAAAAGCAACAGGAGAAATTCCAAATATGAAGAATCACAGAGATTTATTGCCTCAATTCCCAGCCTGACACTTGGCTCAGCACAGAGGGTAAGCAGCCAAAAAGAAGTCCTTTGCTAAGGTAGGAAAGGAATTGGCTGCTTGTGAAGTCCAGACGTGGGAGTGACAGAAACGGGGGTTTGGGTTTTTACACAGCCAGCAAAACCTAGTCTGCTTGAAGTCGGATCAATTGATTTCTTGAACATTTCAAATAAGCAAAATTCTGCAGGAAATGGAAGCCAGATGCATTTTTAACTCAGGAGATCCTTGGAAGACAGGCAGAAAGTAATCAAACAACATCCTCTCGTTTCATTTCGGCCGTCCTCCTAAGACTTCCTCTCCATGCTTTACATCCTACATGACGTAGAGACAATGAATGACTAAGTCTGGGGAGGGGGAGGGGTACAAGTAGACATTTACTTTCTAGATCATTTAAATATATTTAAATAAGAATTTTAAATTAATTCACACGTTCATTTTAGTAAATTAAGAAAGGAAGAGTATGTGTTTGATATAAATGTATACCAATTTTAAAACATTATGCTATCTGGAAGAGGATCTGAAACATTTTAGGAAGCATCTGTTGGTGAAGCAGGCACTGTGCTGGCAAATTTCACAATAACCCCCTGAGGGAGCCTGTTAGTGTCATGGCGCACACAAAGAGAGAGGCTAACTGAGATTCTGGTGATTTGCCAGAGGCCACAATGATTATAAACAGAGAGGCTGAGATGGACTTATCAAAGGAGTCCCCAGCTGAGCCTCAGGACTGAAATCTACATGGAAAGAATCTGGTTTTTGAGACTAGGTTTCTTCTACACTAGCAATTGCTGATTTCCCTCTCCTAGTGCATGGTACGGGAATCAACTAGCCACTGGTGTTGAAGCTGGAATCACCAGGTTAGGAGTAGTTGATACTTGTGTGCATACCAGGAATAATACCACCATGCCAAGTAGGCACCTGTAACTCTCCCCCAGGAGCTCTACTGGGAGAAGGAAGGGCTACTCTCATCTCTCCAGTAAGCTTCGGCTTCAGACATTTACAGGAAATAAAAGAAACCTGAAAAGAAGAAACAGGCTCACCCTGCCACGCCCAACTGCTACCTTGTTAACACCTTGTTCTTCGTACTTGTGACTTTCACAGAAGACAGAATAGTTCTTTCCTCTTAACTTCACATATGCTGTCCAGAAGCCCCCAGGTTTCCTGGAACTTTTGTTAAGAATTCCAGCTATTTCAGCAATAATTTTCAGACACCAAGCTTTGGCTGACAGAGAACAGATAGAACCAATGTCTGGGGATTTTCCCTCCGCTTTCTTCTACTTTCTCTTCCAATGAAACTGTCCCATTATTGACTTTGATTTATTCACTGTGATCATACCTTCCTTTCCAGAGCCCTTTCTTTGCAAGACAAAGAAAGAATAAAAATAGTAATGGATAGTCATCCACGGTACTTTTTTAGTTTTTCTCGGCTCTTGCTTTTGAACTGTCTGCTGTTTCTTGGCCACTTCTGTGTCAGTAAAGAAAATCATGGCCATGGGACTTTTTTTTAATGTGTACCTGCATTAATTGGGTCCACCCCTAATACTTGTGATGCTTTAGGCAAAAGTACAAATGGAGGCCCACATACTATACATTTAAATCTTTAAAAGTTATGAATCAAGCCAACTGTTAAATAGTTTGTGTTCTATCCCTGCACCCTGGCCAATCCACATTCGTAACAACATGAAAGGCCATGTTCAAATTTAGAATTCTCTGACTCCTTGAATTGCTACAGCAGAATGTAGAGGCTCAGAGAGATCAGCCTACTCTGGGTTCATTTTTTCCCAACTCCAGCTTGGTCCTTGACTATGAAACATAGACCATGGAGGTTTCACAACCATGCATGTGAATGCCCTATCTGTACAGCCAACTGCATCCACGATCCCTAACAAACTGCTACTCCCAGCCTTGTTTAGGACCCAGAGGTTGCACAGCCCAGGAGGACAGTTCATCTCCAGAAGGTGAACCCTGAGAAAAAGCCTCTGTAGTCACTGGAATGAGCTCAGGATCCTTTGGGTAAAGTATTCTAAGGTCTTGCATATCCAGAGTAGGATCTAGAGGAGTATGGGCTCCGGACAGCACAATTCCTTGGCTCCTCACCCCCATGGCAGTTGGAGGAGGCACAGTTTCAGGAAGGTCAGGGCAGAGGCTCCTGTTGGCCTTAAGTGGTCCTCAGAGTTAACATCCCGCTGTTGTAATGGCTAAGTGAGAATTAACCTTATTGACTGGACACTTTTCATCCATAGCTTCCAAGTAAGAGTGAAAGGCCTCTGAGAAGAAGATTTAGAACCAGAGGCCCAAGATCCTACTTTCACATAAAGCAAGGCATCTGTACCTCAGTATCACTGAGGATTATGCAATTTGCTCTTTGAATTGCAAGTACAGTCATCTGATTTCCTGCTCCAGTTTCCATGGTCCCAGGCCAAAGAAGAAACAGAATCTGTTAAATATTTGAGAGGTGACATCATTAACAATGAATTATTTTCTAACATGGAAGTAACTTTAATTAAGAGAAGGGAGTACACACACATATTTCATTGTCGTGCATGTCTTTAGAAGATGAAACAAGCAGGAATCAGAGAAATGTACTCTAGGAGATGAGAGGGAGGGAGGCACGGTTCCTTGGGTTTATATTTCTTCCATGTGAGGTAGGCTATTCTTCTCCCTGCCCATCTAATCCCCTGGACCTGCTCCTACCTCTATCAGTGGTGATAGCAACAATACTTAGCTAATACTTACATACCACTTACTCTGTGCAGGACATCATTCAAGGCGCCTTACCTGTTTTACTTATTTAATTTGTACAAAAGCCCTATGAGATAGGTATTTGTATTACTGTTTTCACTTTAAGAAGAGGGAATTGAGGCATAAGAAGAATTTTTTAAAGCAACAAACTTTGCCTGGGGCACCTGGGTGGCTCAGTCATTAAGTGTCTGCCTTCTGCCCAGGTCATGATCCCAGGATCCTGGGATAGAGCCCTGCATCAGGCTTCTTGCTCAGGGGGAAGCCTGCTTCTCCCTCTCCCACTCCCCTTGCTTGTGTTTGCTCTCTGAGTGTCTCTCTCTGTCGAATAAATAAATAAAATCTTTTTTTTTAAGATTTTTATTTATTTATTTGATAGAGATCACAAGTAGGCAGAGAGAGAAGAGGATGCAGGTTCTCTGCTGAGCAGAGAGCCCGATGGGGGGCTCGATCCTAGGACCCTAATACCATGACCCGAGCCGAAGGCAGAGGCCTTAACACACTAAGACACCCAGGCGCCCCAATAAATAAAATCTTTAAAAAAATTTTTGAAAAACCTTGCCTAAGGTCTTATAGGAGGTCCAGAGCTGAGATTTGAACACAAGAGGACCCTTAGAGTCTGTGCACTCAGCCACATGTCCTACTGCTTCTTGAGATGGTCAACCACACAGGGACTGGCCAGCTCAGCTATTAGTCACTCTCCACTCACCCTGCTTCTCCAAGTAAATGTGCATTTGCCCTTAGTAGTTTCAGGTTTGACTTGGAAGATCAGTTATCTCTTTGGCTAACCTGGAACTTTCCATTTCCTGTGGGATAAGGACAGCTTCCCTCTTCTAAAGCCCAATGGCCATCACCCACCAGGGGCACAGAAACCATAACAACCTCCAATTTTCTCAACATCTAACTAGACTTTTTTTTTAAGCTTTTATTTTTTTAGGGGTGCAGTGATGGGGAGGGAGAGAGACAGAGAGAGCAAAAGGTAGAGAGAAACCCAAGCAAACTCCACGCTGAGTATGGAGCTGAACAGAGGGTTCGAGCTCACAACCCCAGATCATGACCTGAGGAGAAACCGGGAGTCAGATGCTTAACCAGCTGCACCCAGGCACCTCTTAACTGGGCTTTTCTAAGAGGAATTTTGTATATGAGAATTTACTTATTCTCTTGTCTTTAAGGTCCCCAAAAGAGTAGGGGTTGTGCCTTATTTTTATTTCCTATTCTTATTAGTGTTCTTTATTTGTAAGAGGTGTTCAGAAGTATTTACATAAATGAGGTTTACTGTATTCCTCAATAAACCTTAATTTTAATCTGGCAACTCAATGAATATAAAGAGCAGAAAATTTTCAAATTCAGGGTGCCTGCATGGCTCAGTCAGTTAAGCATCCCACTCTTGATTTTGGCTCAGGTCATGATCTCAGGGCTGTGGGATGAAGCCAGATGTCAGGCTCTAAGGCTAGGCATGGAGCTTGTTTAAGATTCTCTCTCTCCATCATCTCCCTCTCCCCTTCTCCTCTCACCACCCCCCCCAAAAAAGTCCAAATTCAATCATTACAGGTGGGTATGAATATGGAAACTATATATATATATATCTCCCAGAGTCTATTCTGTACTTGAAATTCCTATTCCAAGAGGTGATATGGTGATATGGCATGGTAGTTGGGTGCCTAGAACCTGGTGGCAACTTCCCTGAGTTCAAATTCCAATCTTGCTCCTTACTAGCTATGGGACTGGTGATAAGTTGTTTAAACCCACTGAGGGTCAGTTCCTTCATAGGTAAATAGGAATGGTTATGGTAACAGTCTCCATTTCAGGGAGATTTTTCTGAAGATTAAATAAATTAATAAACACAAGGTGATTAAATGAATTAATCAGTATAATGTGGGTTCACTACTACTTGTCAAATAGGAAGTCCTTCATGAATGCTGGCTGTCATACCACGCCATCCCATAATTTAAACACAAAAACATAACTTTTAACACATAAAATAGTTGTATTTTTAAGGGATTAGTAAAGTAGTTAACAATATTTTCTCTTTATGGTTATCAGAGAATAGTTATTATTAACAATAGTTAACAGGATACAACCAGGAATAACAGAATATAATCCCTGCTGCATTGGCCTCCAAGTGTAGGCATTGTAATAAGTTTGCAGTAAGTTATGTTATGAAAATATAGTTACATGGTCTTGGCTGTCAGAGAATCAGCTGATTCCCTAACCTCTCTCCTCTGATCGGGCTTCACCTTCCTGAGCTTATAAGAAACAAGGATGAGGGCACCTGGGTGGCTCAGTCAGTTAAGCATCTGCCTTAGGCTCAGGCCATGATCTCAAGGTCCTGGGATAGAGTCCTGCATTTGGCTACTTGCTCAGCAGGAAGCCTGCTTCTCTCTCTCCTTCCGCACCGCCCCCCCCATGCATGCCTGTGCTCTCTTGCTTTCTCTAAAATAAATAAAATATTTAAAGAAAAAGATGAAGGAGAAGAAGAAAGAGGAGCAGAAGGAGAAGAAGAAATGACATCAATCTCAACTGTAGTCAGCTACAATTGCTCCAACTCATACCAATAAACACCAAGAGGATAAACATTGCCAGACCAACATCCCATCCATTCAGCAAGGGTAACTTGTGAGACAGGTCACGCAATGGGAATCCACAAGCATGTACTTTTTTTGTTGACATTTTCTACAACGAAGCCAGATGGCATTACAGCAGGACAGCAATATTCAAAATGGACTAAAACATACACAAAAGTTTAAATCCTTTTTTGAGCCCAAATTCCTTCCCTCATGATCTTGACCCTTGCTATACAAATTCTTCCCAAATTCCTTCAGAGGCCATTCTTCAAGGTGAAGCTTGGAGCATTTATTGTACTATACCTACTTATTGTTTACTTCATTGGCATGTGGTTTTTCTCATTATAATATCATTATCATAAGTCAGAGGGTTCTTGCTGACAAAGTGACCAGAGTAATGTTTGGTTGGTCCTTTAAATCCTTCTGGTCACATCCATGTTCTTGGATTCCAGTCTAAGAATGTTAACGTTTCATAGCTTCCTCCTATTTCTTCCATGTATTTCCCCATTTAGTCTCATTGGCCTATTACTGGTTTTCCTAAATTATTAACATTTCATTTTATTTTTATAAGGTATCCTCAATACCTTTCTCTTCTCCAACACAACAGATTTCTCTTCTGATGCCTACCCAAAAGCATGAAGGTTAAATTTTTCTTTCAGGAGAGCATCCCAAACATCCCTCAATGCAAGCATTTATATATCAGATGCTAGTTCAGCAAACCCAGATCAGATTATTTCTTTTAAAGATGGTTTTGTTTATGATTTAGCCTAAGGTACCAGAATTTGTTGTTAAAAGATCCATTAATATCCTATTGGTTCCTGAACTATAGTCATAGCAAGAATGTAGAGCTACATAAAGTTTATTATAATAACTACCCCTTATTGAATTTCCACTAGTTGTCAGGTAACTGTCAGACATTTGTTATCAAATAATATCCCAATAAAAATGATCATTCTCATTTTCTAGGCTAGGAAATGGATGTTGCAAAAGTTACACACCTTGTAAATGACAGAGCCAGGATCCAAATCTGGGTGGTCCGGACCCCTCAGCCTACAGACTATGGCTATTTTGCAGGCTGCTTGTCAGCACTTCCCCTATCACTGCAACACACTTGGAAAGGAAGAACTGAAAACCCAAAGAGCTCAGCCCATCTGTGCATTCAAAGCTAGGAAGCAAAGGATCACTAGCATTAACCTAGAAATAAAAACTTAACTTTTTATATTCCTGATTCATTATATAATCCTTCAACAATATTTTATTTTCCTCTAGTGTTTTTCTTGAAAAAGATAATAAATCTCAATGGAAAATATGGTGCTATTAAAATTAATACTCACCATAATAATTGGATTCAACTTTTGGAAGCCAGTGCTACTGATGGTTAAAGATGATGTCCTCTAAGGGAAGAAACCCTCTTACAGCACTGCATTGCACATTTGTGCAAAGCATTAACTGCTTTGGTTCTTTCAAATGTTTTTGTATGTATGCACTAGTTTAATAGTAAGTGTAGTACCATGAAGCCCTTAAAGAGATGGTGAGTTCTCCAAGCCTAAAACAATCTATGATCAATCTTTTTCCTGTGTGTTTTATCCCACAGCTGAGAATGTGACACTATGTCCAATACAACCCCATTTCTCTTAGAGATGTTTTTCTCTGATGATTTGGGATCTTACCTATTTTGCTACAGTTTATTAATCCTGGAGTTTCTTAGACACACGGTTTTCATTTAATATTTAACTTTGGCACAGAGACATAGTCAAGTTTCTCCAGCCCAAAACTTGGAAAAGAGCTCAAGAAAAGTAGCCAGGAGAACTCTACAACAATATTTTTTAAAACTTCATATGTCTAGATTTAAAAATACATACATTTATCTTTTCTTCAGGAATAGCAATAACTCTTAGATGACAAGATTTTTAATAATCCTCTTGGTAACAGCTGGCAGACCCAACATGTTTTTTTGAAAAGGAAGGAAGGAAAGAAGGAAGAAAAAGGAAAGGTTGGACGGAGAGAGGATGGAAGGAAGGAAGGAAAGAAGGAAGGAAAAAGTAACCTCAAATACCTCCTATTTACCCATGATGAGCTGGCTCAGTCCTGGAGAGAACTAGGAGCATTTATTTCATAAGGTCATATTTCTTTTTTTTTTTTTAAGATTTTATTTATTTATTTGACAGACAGGGATCACAAGTAGGCAGAGAGGCAGGCTGAGCAGAAAGCCCGATGCAGGGCTCAATCCCAGGACCCTGAGACCATGACGTGAGCTGAAGGCAGAGGCTTTAACCCACGGAGCCACCCAGGCGCCCCATAACGTCATATTTCAATAGGATGAATGTTCTGCTCAACCCAGCTGCATTGCAGATCATCATTACTATTTCAATTGATTATCCAAAAGCAGATTGACACATAATGCCTTCTGCCACTGGGCCTCTAAATCATGATGTGCAAAGTATGGAAGTATATGATCTTTCAAAAACTAAAGAAGATGTCCCAAAATAAAGGAGTGAAAAGTAAAGACAATACTAATAATGATCATGAGATGTATTTCTTAGAATTAATGGGGATGAGAAACCAATACTACAAGAATGATTTGAATTCTAGGACCTGTGAAAAGAATATTGCCACATTCTCCTTTTGAATGTGAGGTAAGGAGATTGTCACAAACTCTAAAATGCAGTGAAACTCATCAGCACATATTAAAATTTGGTTAAGATTGATGCATAATTAATCTCATTTCAAATGAGATAAGCTATTACAAATAGTTGAAAATTTTTATTTTTTTTCAAACTAAAAAATTGATTGGTAACATTAAGGTAAATTAAATGAGTTGTAAGAGTACAATTGAAGTTCCTTTGAGAAAAAAAGATCTTACAGTCCTAGATATGGGGTCTCCACAAACCCAAATTCTAGAAAAGCTAACCTCCAAAAGATTCTACTCTCCTTTTCTCCTTTTTTCTGTGTAATTGTCCCCACAATAAAGCACCAAAACACGCAGTCTGATTCTACCTATTCCTAAATGACCACATAAGATGCACTGCTTGTAATCTGCTGATAGCAGAGGGGGACCCTCAGGTGGTTATGGGCAACTGTTCACCAAAGGCTGACATTTATGGATTACCAGCTACAAGGTACTATAAGAGCACTCTATACAGAAAAACCTCATGTACTCCTCACAACACCCAAGTGTCATATGCAGAGAGATAAAAAATTACACAAGGTCACACAGACTGTGAGCATCACAGGCAGCTGTGCCTCATACCGCCCTTCCAGTCAGCCTACCAGTCAGACTTCCCAGGAAACTGCCTTCTGAATACCTGATACAAAAATGTCAGTGTAGACCCAGTTCAGTTAAGTTCCCAGACCATTGCCCTTACCTTTTTCATGGCCCCAAGCCTCTTACTCCACCCAGGTGTTTCCCCTGAAGGGCCTCACCTTAAAAAATTTTCCATCTGCCCAGCCCTACATACCTACCCATAACTTCTCATGGGATAATGACTTCTATTTGAGAATAAGTAAAAGTCAATCTTACCAAAATTACTAACACTAAGGTGTGGATGACTTAGGAGGGTAACTCTATCACAGTATTTGCATTTCAGAAAAGGGTTTTATTAACCCAGATGAATCCCTGGTGGGGGGGGGCATTCTGTTATTTGGTAGTTTTATGGTGTCTATGTCATGAAGAGCACAGCATTTGGAGTCAGAAAGAAGTTGAAATCCTAGTTCTGCCAATATCAGCTCTGTAACGTTAGGCAAGCAAGTCAATCTTCTGAGTCTTTGGTTTTTTATTCACTTTTTTAAAAAGGGCAATAACTTTTAACAATTAAATAAGATGCTGTATGTCTAGCACCTAACATACTATCTAGTACATGGTAGGCATTTAATCAATATCAGTCCTTGTGCTTTTCTGCTAGCACTTTCCAGAACACCAGAACTATGACGCTAACCCTTGCCATAGACCATCATAATTTTACAGAGGAAACCAGACTGACAAGGCTTCTTGTTGTTGGTATGGGCAGACATTCTGCTATCTGCCTTGTTGGCAGCCTGCCCTCCATTCATGCACTTACTGAAAAAGGAAAATGAGTCAGCAGGGACTTTGAAAGACTGGTGAAATTACAGCTTTGCTAGAGATTAGTGTTCGTGATGTTGGCATTGTGTTGGATTATACACCAACAGGGCATAACCTGTTTTTTAAAGAGATTCATCAGCATTGCCCACAAACTTAGCCATTCACTCAACAATATGTATTCACCAATGACTGTGTGCCAAATGCTGTGTGCCAAAAGCCCCCGGGAATACAGAAATAAAGGTGGATAAAAGTGGTCAACGAACTGCCATGTGCTACCTGATAGCAGAGGTGCCAACAAAAAAGATAATGGAAAAGAAGGGCTTCCTTCTAGAGGTGAGAACATGCAGGCGCACACACTCACAAGACAGAGTCATACCCAGAGAACATGGACTGTCATTCATTCAATTATTCATTCTCCAAACTTTTACTGAGTATGCATCATGGGCCAAAACCTGTGGGGATACCACAGTGAACAAGATAGGCCAGGTCCCTTCTCCAGCAGAGGCATGGCAAGGGAGACAGACAATGAATAAATCTCTCTTCGCCATTTGCTCTGTGTGGAGAGCAGTGTTTCCAGCCTTCCTGACAGTATTTGTAGTGATGGAAACAAACAACCCAAACATAGCAATGATCCTAGGATATATTTTAACTTAGTTGGACTGTCTTCCTTAAGCATTGATGGCTCTGATTCTTCTAGTAGCTTTAATCCAGAGTAGTCCTAAAGAGTGAAGCCACTGAAGTTAGACCATCAGATTTGAATCCTGCTATGCTACCTACTAGCTGTGTGACAGTCTCAAGAAAGTTACTTAAACTCTTAGGGTCCTCATTTTCTTGTCTATAAAATGAATATAATAGCATCTGCCTCCCAGAGTTGTCTGGGTTGTATTAAATGACATCACTGTACAGTGTCTGGTACTTGTATACACTTGTATACACTTATTCAGAGTTTGTTACTCTTGATATTGTTAATATTAATAGAGTCAAACTGTGTTTAAAAACCCACAAGGAATATGTGCTCAATGAATTAATAATAACAAGAATTCAGTTAACCCCCGATAGTGCCAGGGTCGGGGCAAAGGATAATACCTGGTTTCCATGTCCCAGTGAGCAAATTATTCCAGATGTTGAGGGCAGTGGTAGCCAAGAATGAGTCAAGCTCTCCTTTAACAAGATTCTGCTGCACTTCACATGGTGGTGCTTCTCTCATTGTTCTCTATATCTACATGTCTCATGAATCCAACAGGACATGAAATAAGTGAAAATCCAGGCTATTATAATTACTATTCACTAAAGAGCTTTCCTTGAGGATCTTTACTTTAAAAATAACTTTATAGAAACTTGAGCTCTTTGAAGGAAAAGCCTCACATAAACTGTAAGACATAACTGTATTTTCTGTGTTTATTCCAAAGGATCCTTTAACAGATGCTGCAAATACCCAAGTCCATATGCAACCAGAGCTCAGAACTAAATAAATAGCCAACCTGTGTGCCTCTGTATCCCTATGACCACATTGATAACTACAGGTAGATGGGGAGAGAAATGATAGACTGGAAAATAAATAGGTAGTGGGAAGATGATAGACATATCTAAAGAAGAATTTTCTTCTTTATGTTACGTTATCATTTGCTTGGGGTAGAAGCTAAAATAAGTAAGTGTTCAGCAGTAGGAACCTAGTAAGATTCCTCTGGAAAAAAAAAAAAAATCCAGAGTATCATTATATACTAAATAACCCATAGGTTTAGCTCTTCTTTGCCTGCCTCGGACTTCTTATGGATAATTCGCTTTTTTAATGTTCTTCTGTACAAGACCAGATGCTCGTAGAGATAATTCAAAAATTATCTATGTTTGTTAGCCAATGTCTTGTATTTGCATTCTTTGCAAGTCTTGTTGAGACGGATATTAAAATAAGTTTGTTTTTTGTGGATACACATCAAGGACTAGAGTGCAGAAAAGGCCTAATCACATGCTGGAAGATGGAGGCAAGCCAGTGTGAGATTGTAAAAATGCTGGCAATTATCACGCAAGTAAGTCAGTCAGCCCAAGACACATGAACAGGAGTTGAATGTTTCCCTGTGACTAATTTCACAGAGATGGAAACTGATGCAGGGAAGGAGTCTGAGCAGTCAGTTCCTCAGCTAGCCAACCCTTCTAGCCTGTGAGTCATTCTAGGACAGGGACCTCATTCTCCACTCACTGTTGTGTCTACAGTGCCTGGCACTTGCTAAGGACTGAACAGTGTTGAATGAATGGATCAATGAATTAATCAGTTAATGGGTGAGAGCATTTCTCTACAGTCTTTTTATCTTGGATCTCTAATCACCAAGGAGAGCACTGAGGTAGGGCCTGGAGGCTGTTGTGCAAACAAAGGCAAAGGGCCAAGCAGGGTTTATCAGGGAAAGTTTACAGAGAGAGAAGCAGTAGCATGTATGAGGGTGCTGTGTTGTCCTTAGCACATTCCAGGCTAGCATCATGCACAGATATCCGGCAGGCCTGGAAGTCAGACTCCAGGAGAAGAAGCTTGCCCTTTGGACTTCAGGCATTTAAACTGTATGACGAGGGAAACACCAGCCCTTCCCCTGGTGTGATCAGAGTCCAAGATGTAATATCAGTATCATATGGCAAAACTTTGGCTCCAGACCTCTCCAGGCTTCTCATCAGTCATGGCTGAAGAGAGTGCCAGCCCTTCTCCTAACTGGAAGACGGGGTTTGGGCCTTATAAATAATTAGGATTATTGCCTAAAGCACAAATTTAGAGCTGGGTTGTAACGAGTTTCCACAGAGCTTTTCTGAAGGTCAGTTCCCTTCCTGAGAGTCCAACCTAAAGGGGATCCCTCTTGAATGTATAAACTCTTGCCTCCCAGTGATAATGTGGTAGACACAAATTAATCATGCCATCATGACCAACCATTCTCTTCAGGAGCTGCTGAACTTGTGACAAGGCTAGGAGTCCTGCCTCCATTTCATGCTTCTGACTTCCCTAAGATACCTGTTACTTTGCTCCTCCACGTTACTCTCTACCCATTCCCAGCCAGACCCCCTAGAGAGCTCCAGGCCCCATTCTCCTAAATTCTCTGAGTCCTAAGTCCTTGGGCCCTGTTCTCCATTATCAATCAGCCACTTGTTTAAAAAAAAACCTTTGGAATGTATTAAATTTCCCAGATTCTGAAACTTCAACAGAAATTTTGGGCACTCAGCAGACTATGGCAGAAGTATTTTGGTTATAGATAAGGATGGGTGCTTTTTAATGCCACCCTAGTGATACCCCAGTGATATTTATTCTTTGCTTATAAGAAGTATGCCCTTGAATCCAGAGAGAAAGGAAGGTGATTTGATCCATGCACCCACTGTGGCCCTTGAAGACACTAGTTTTTATCTGGGCTCAGGTTCAGAATGGGCTGAAGAGGTTATAAATTCCAGGTGAAACTCAAAACCTGGAAAAGAGCAAAGGAATTATGGATAGAGTTGGGAAAGGACAAGGAAAAGGGAACATATATGACAGAAAAGGAGGAAACAATGCCAGGAAGGAAGAAAGGAAGAAGGACCCATTTCTTTGTCTTTTTTAAATACATTTGTCTTTGCATCGCATTGCCATTGAGGCAGAAATGACATCTTAGTCAGGCTTGAATCCTCTAGAGTTGCTAGCCTGGGGGTTCAAAATATGTTTATGAATGGGATAAACAAGAAAACTGAAGTGGAATGTGAGGATGAGCTTAGGTCATAATGACACCCCCCCAATCCTCACGGCATGTTAGCTTCACTTTTTAAGCAAGCAAAAGAGAGAATTAATGAAAATAGCTTATCCTAGTGATAATTTCCATGACAGTAGCTGAAACCCCTGTCTCTGGGGATTCCCCCCCCCCCTCATATCCAGATTCTATTACTCTTAGAGCAGAGAAGCCTGAAACTGGCTTATCCAAGGCCACACAAAGGTAAGTGTCAGGCTCAGGACAAATACTTATCTTTTCCAACTCTCAGGGCTAGGACTGTAAGAAGAGGAAACTGAATCTCATAGGGTGTTCTGCTCAGAGCAGACAGAGATTAAATATAAGATTCAGATGAATTAATAAAATATAAAATGTGGGGAAATTAAAAATAAATTGCAGACTACACAAAGTTGAAATGGGATCATGATACCCGATCCGTAATCTGTTTGCTATTAGGGTGGAGAACAAGATCATGTTCTGCTCTTCTGGAATTCAGACACATTTTCTATTTATTATTTATAAATTTAAAGATTTAAAGGAATACGAGGAAAGCTCACATGGGCTGGGCCTCTTTGTAATGTAAATACCTTTCCAGCGGGGTGGGGTGGGGAATACTGAAAGATGGTAAGTTTGTCTTCTGATAATATTTCCCAGACATTTTTTATTATTAGCAAAGCTCTCTTGGAGTGTAACTAAGAGTTTCTGAGGAATGGTAATTTTAAAGCAAAGGAAAGGAAAATTTCAATAAGAACCAAACTACCCCAACTCCCCCTTTATTTTTAAACAGAACCATCAAAGGGCAGCTAACGGAAATATACTTAAGTGGCATTAATTCATCCCTAAGAGGACTCTCCAAGAGTTTTATTGCTACATAAGGGAAAGCCATAAACCAGCAGGAGGAGAAAGCAAAGAAAATAAGTCTGGGGAGTCGTCTTGAGTAAGAAAGTGAGCAGGTGGTCAATAATGTGTCCTTGGCTGGCTTCCACAGCAAGGAGACAGAAATTCATGGCAAAGATGTGGCCCACAAAAGAGGCAGTCACAGGAGAAAGAACCACTGAACTTCGAAAAGTACTCTTGAAGGGTTTCCATGAACATGAAAATGGTAAAATGCCCCATCTCTCCTCCTCTTCTCACCACCCACCCAGTTTCATATACTTGACTTCACAACCTGTTGTCTGCCTCTTGCTGGTCTCTGATATGATTAGGACAGATCGAAAAAGGACTAGGTTGGATACGGCCCAGGAGAATGAACTTTTAGACTGAAAAGTAATAACAATGATCATTTAGTCCAATACTCTTAAGTTTTACAGACAAGGAAATGGGTTCTCAGAGATGCTCTCATGGAGAGAGAGAACTTCAGAGATTTTCCCCTGAGGTCTAAAGCCCTAAACAGGATGTGAAAACTGGGGATTCAGAAAAATACTTCCATTATACAGTCATTCAGCTCAAGCCAAATCAAAGACCTTCAGAGTAGCCACAGAAAGACTGCAATGAGTGAAAATGATCAACAATCACACGGTTATTTTACCTTCAACTAATACTTCCTTTTCTTTAAAAGGTTTTTTGTTCAATCAAAAAGGGCATTCCTCATTAATTTCTAAGGAAGAATGGCTATTAGGTAGGATTTTCCATTCTTGTGAGCTGGCAGCAGACACCTGGACACAAATTCAGGAGGATAAGAACGATAATAGTAGGCAGAGAGAAGAGTAACATTGATTCAGTGTCGGGAAACTGTGAGGTCCTTCACTCAGTCTTCCCACTACTCAAGATCTTATTTTATTAGAAAAGAGGGGAGGGCGGGGATGCCTGGGTGACTCAGTCAGTAGAGCATCTGACTCTTGGTTTTGGTTCAGGTCATGATCTCAGTGTTGTGAAATTGATCCCTGCCTCAGGCTCCATGCTCAGCCCAAGGGTATGCTTGAGATTCTCTCTCCCTCGCCCTTGCCCCTCCCCACATATGTGTACACACACACACACACACACACACACACACACGTACTCTCTCTCTGTCTCTCAAATAAACCTTAAAAAAAGAAAAGAGGGGAGGAGATAAGGATGGAAATATGGCACCATTCATATATTCATTCAACAATAATTTATAAAGCCTACTTTGTATACAGTTATGAACTTGGTATGGAGAGAAGTCTCAGAGATAAAAGTCTGATTGGAGTCCTCTAGACCCTTGAGAGAGCTCTTACATGAGGATTTCCTCCTCATAACCAGCTCCCAGAATTTATGACCCAAATTCCTCTTTCAAAATAAAATAAACTATGGATTTGCTTCATTATTTGGGAAACTGATGTTCTCTATTTAAATAAGTGCTTGTGGCTAAACACAGTTTGGGATCTATTGGGCATTTTGGTTTGAGGTTACCTTTGCACTAACTACAAGTGAAGTGTGTGTTAAACTGAATCTGTATTTTTTGGGATACAAAACTCAGTATAGTTTTGAATTAAGCCAGGGTCTTGGCTTACTGGATCTATGATGAGGGGTGGGGTACAAGAATCTTTCAGACACAAGTCCTAGAATATGGTAAACACTAAATAAGTGTTAGTTATAGCAATATTGTTATTATTCCAATCTCCAAAAATAGCATGAAAAAGCTTCTTTAAAAAGTAACCATGAGCTGATTATTTCTCTGACTTAAAAGTCTATTACTATTATTACACTTGTAAATTTTACTTCCCTTCAGCAATAAAATTAGTTTAACCCTGCAGTGGCTCCCACTAGGCCAACCTGCTGCTATATCACCTGCAAGAAGTGGCTTAGGCTTTCTGAATTTCAAAGCCAAGCCCTTTGCAGTCAGTACAGAAACCAGTTTCTCAGGGGTCAGGTCACTGAGGGAAGTGGAAAGATATCCAACATTGGAACTGGAGATCTAGTGAGACAGGAGGGTAGGGCACAGGTCACACTGAGAGGCGGGAACTCAGACACAATACTTGCTATCCACTTATGAGGAGCTGTTTTTACCTAAATGTCCTTAGACTCTCAACTAATTTTCATAACAGGTCTGGGACAGAGTGAGGACATAAGTCATCATCTTTCAAATCTTCAAAAAGAGGACAGCAGTAAAGCGAAAAAAGTGTCATGGAGTGTGTGCTCATGATCTCCTCTGCTATGACTCCTTCTCCTCCTCCTTCTCCTTGAAGTACCAGCTAACACCTATGAAGTGCTTCTATGTCTAGGCACTGTTTTAAGCATTTTATGTGTACCAATTCCTTTTATCTCCTCCGCAACCTCATGAGACATGTAATGTTATCAACATCCAGGTAGGCAATGGAGGCCCAGAGAAGTCAACTAACTTGCCTAAGATCACAAAGCTGGTAAGTGACAGAATCGGGATTTAATTCAGGAAGGTTAGCTCAGTATTACCCTCTCTCCCCCACCCTCACAGCTGCTCTTTACCAGTTTTAAATGCCAATGCCTGCTTTTAGAAAATTTTGAGGAAGGACATGAAATGTCCTTCATTCACTCTCCTCCTTCTGCTGCTGGACAATTCTTATTTATCCATCAACCTTTAGTTCTAAACAGTGTCCCTCAAGGACCCTGTGTCTGACCAGTGCTATCCATCCACCCACTATATCCAGGTTAAGATGTATTCTACTTGAGTGAGACACTCATACTAGATCAAGATCTGACTTTCAACAGTTGACTGGAAACTTCCTGAGCGTAGATCTTTGTTTTACCTGCACTTATTTTTATATATTTCCAGCCACTAATGGGGTAGTGTTTAAAATTTCAATATAACATTGTTGAATTTAGTAATTAAACTAAGCAACCAATGTTGAGTAGAGAAACCATGCCACTTAGAAATTTAAGCAAATGGAAAGCATGGGAGAACCCCATACAGTCTTTTAGAACAAGAGAGATGTTTAAGACCATTTGGTATAAAAGTACCAGCCTTGGTTCAAAGCTGGATGGGGCAGAGCTCCCTCATTCATCACAAACTCTGGCCAGTCAACTCCCTCACTCCTCTCTCTCCTTGCTTCTCCAGGTACTTGGCCCCCTCTTCCCTTTGATTCATTTTTCTCATTTTATAGGTTAGGAAAATGAGGCCCTGAAAGTCTCACAAGGGTGTCATGTCAGAGTGACTATACCCCAAGTCTCTCATCTCTGACTCAGTTTTCTACTCATGCTGTAGGCCCTAAGAAATAACATTTGTGAAGCATGTTTATCAATGAAGTTCCATGTTTCTATGAATTCTTGGGCCTCATAACAACGTTCAGTCATAAAAAGAAGTTTCTTACCCACTCCCAGCCTCCTTCCCAGATGTATCCCCATGAACTGGCATGGATTACATAATTCTTTGTCCTTTCCTCTCGCCACTGCCATTTGCTCTGAAAAATGTTTAGTGAATTAACTGTGAAAACCTTGTGATTTTTCCTCCCAGACAGCACATCCATCTCTCTCTCCTTCAAAATAAATTCCACCCTTAGAAAAATGGAACTTTCAATACCAAGATAGCTGTGGTTTGGTTGCTTCCAGTGTTCTGCCTGTATTCAAAGGGCTGGATGTGATCACATGGGCTAATTACTTAGATGGAGCTGTGGTAGAAAAGTAGTGGATTTCAGAGGCCGTCCTCTGCATGGCTGACAATTTATCACAATTTGGTGTTTTAGGCTTAGCCCCAGCTTGAGAACTAAAAAAAAAATTTTTTTTTAATTTAAATTCACTTTTGGGAACAGTCTTATGGAATGATCTCTGCCACTCTTGAACTGTGTAACAGAGAAAGAACAAATTCACATTTTTACTGACCAAGAAATTGTCGAGATTTTTTTTAGTTCTTTTACAGTTTGGAAATTTCCAGGGCTAAAGATCTCAACTCCAGTAGGGTTACTGTTTTGACTAGAAACTAGTTCAGGGTGGATGTTGGGGGGCAATTTTGGAAGACATTGATTAATTATTTTTATTTCCAAGTGCTGTTGATTTAATGTTTTGCCCATGTGGGATAGAAATTCTAGGGCTTGACTTTTAATATTAAGTCATTCAAGGTTATGTGGCTCAGGGCACTTTTAGCTAAATAAAACTTCAACACTTGAACCCAAAAAATAACCAGCTCAAAAATGAAAAAGAAAAGCCAATAATTGGCTGCCTCATGCCCTGTACCTCTTGTCTTTAAACCCACAAAGACACATATGCACCACATAGTAATTTAATTAATAAATATTTCAGTATTATGGAAGATGGGAAAGACTAGGATTTTGTTCCTTGGTTCAAGGAATTTTGTTTGTTTCACAGTTTTCTATAAAAATACCAAAATGAACTATCTACTGCCATAAAAGCCTGCTAATAAAAAGAAAATGCTAACACAGGATGTTGGCTTGCTCACTTAATCTTCTGGATATACTGATAGAGAAGTACTAAATGCCAATCAGAATGGGACAGGGGGAAAAAAAAAAAAAGATATTTCCATACTTTTCCCATCCTTCCTTGTAACCATTTTAGGGAAGTACTGGCAGAAACATCTATGGTGGTAAAGGGCTTTCTCTCCTGCTTCCAGGAAGCACACATGTTGGCTGGGAACTGAACACAACGTTCTTTTTATTTCAACTTTCTCAATTTTCAGAACTTTTGCCAGAAGTTTTCGTTGTAGAACAACCACTAACTCATTTGAGTTTCATGTAACCTTTCAACCTTTCTTAAGAATAAGAATGCCGGGGTGGCTCAGCCGGTTAAATGGCTGCCTTCAGCTCAGGTCATGATCCCAGGGTACTGGGATCTAGTCCCGCATCAGGCTCCTTGCTCAGAGGGGGGCGTGCTTCTCCCTCTGCCTCTGCAAACCACCCTGCCTGCTTGCGCTCTCTCTCTGGCAAATAAATAAATAAAGTCTTTAAAAAAAAGAAGATGCTGAAGAATAGGGAAGCATCTAGAAGGCATACAGAATTATAGAAGAGTAGAAAAGGCAAGAGCTTCTAATATGTCAGCCTTTCTCAGAAAGCTGGAGTCCATAAGCAAGCCATCTACTCCTCTCCTCCCTCCCACATCTAGAGATTGTCCTAGGACCCCAACCTCTTACACTTCAGCACCTCGATGGCCATTCAGGTCTATGTACTCCTGTCTTTTTGCCCAGCTTGGTTTAAACTTTCTATTCTCTACAACCTTAGATATTTCAGGAATGAGCATAATTTTATCAGTTTATTTTGTTCAGTTCATTTGTTACTTACTTACAAAAACCTACTTCGAACACAACTACTAAGTTTTAACTGTCCCTGTGACAGGGATATTGCTGAGTTCCGTTTGGTTGAAATTCACTCGTAATCCCATTGGTCTGAAGACCGGTTTCAGGGCGAGATCAAGGTGTTTGTAGTGAAAGGAAGCAAGAAAGCAAAAAAAAGGAAGGAAGGACGGACGGACGGTAAGAAGGAGAGGAAGAGAGAGAGAGGGAGAAAGAATAAGAGAGACAGAGAAAGAAACAAAGAAAGAAAGAAAGGAGAGAAAAAAGAAAAAAGTGTTTGCAGTGTACAAATGTTCCATGGAATTTTTATTTTGTATAATAGATCATAGCCATTTGCTCTAAATAGTAATTTTACAATGTCCAGTTTGATGGATTACATTAGATGAACCTTTCCCATACATTGTCCCTTGCAATGGCCTAAAAACAGCTTTAGTTCACATTGTATGATTGACATAAACTGTAGTAGTACAGAGAAGACAGAAAGATGCTCTCCAGAGTGCTCACCAGGCCTCTTCGGGACTCTGCCAGGAAGGAACTAACTCTGCTGCATATCACCAGACCCATAGGATGAGGAGGACCTTATTCTTGGGATGCTCTCATCACAGCCACTTTACTACAGAACTGTCTTTAAGTTTTACATCTTCAGTTTTTCTTACAAAATGAGCATTATTCCTCCTAAACACATGACTATGTCACACTATTCACTGCCCACTTCTTCTTCCCAGGATGCATATTCTGTATTCATTTCTCGTTTCTCTGACAAGAGGCATACATCAATACTTGCTAAATGACTCCAAGGGAATTTCTGAGCTCACGCACTGTACAGGACAGGAAGATTTCATTTGAGTTTAAACATTAAACTCACACACTGTAATGTTAAGAAGTTTTGTTTTTGTTTTTTTAATCATTTGTAGCCACTTTTAAAAGATTTAAGTAAGCTTCAATTTTTATCCAACCTTTAAATATGTAAAAATATATATATGTATATATAAATCGGGGTGCCTGGGTGGCTCAGGGGATTAAAGCCTCTGCCTTCGGCTCAGGTCATGATCCCAAGGGTCTGGGATCGAGCCCCAAATCGGGCTCTTTCTGCTCAGTGGGGAGCCTGCTTCCCCCTCTCTCTCTGCCTACTTGTGATCTCTCTCTGTCAAATAAATAAATAAAATCTTTAAAAATATATATATAAATCAGATTTTTATCCCTAAACTTCGTTTTTTATTGAGGTCCTTCTTTTTGTTTCTAGTCAGGTGTGGCTCATTTCATCAGAGGAATACTTACAGGGAGGGGACATTACTCAAACTCTTCCTGTTCCATCTCCAACTGTAAGAAGGGAGAGAGAAATGTTGAAAGGTAAAGGAAGTGTGAGATTAATTAGCTTTATGACATCCAAAAGGCTTGAGCCTGTACATTCATGAAATCATTTATCTACGAAGTATGGGTATGTATTTCATGTCCCCAGCTACCTTAGAATTTTAGAACTAGAGGAGACCTTGAAGTCATCTAGCCAGTGTTCCCATTCTGCAAATGAGGAAATTCATGCCTCAGCAGAACAGGTGCCTACATCAGAACTAGAATTTAGGTGCTCTATGCTCTGAGAACAGTGCTTGGTCATGTTATGGGGAGAAAAGCAAAACAAGGCTAAAAAAGGAATCCACTTTAGAACTTTCTCTTTTAAGAATCCTCTCAAGTATTTTATAAACTATTTGGCAGATGACATGATTCCATTTAGAGAGACAAAAGGAGTTAATTGCAGACTTCAAATATGTGAACTATTATTTTAAGAAAAACATTCTCCAGACGTTTCCTACCTCCTTTGAGAATGGAAAAGAGGAAATGAGTTTAAAGTTCAGCAAGAAAGATCCCGATTAGATATTAAGAAATGTAGGTCTATGAAATCCTACAGTTGGTTACTGGGGAATGTGGTGAAATTTCCTCTTCTGGAGACCTTGTGGAACGTGGGGATTGGTCATTTGTTTCAGAGGGTTATGTGGGTGGCCCATTTCTAGAGGTGAGGACACAACCTAATGGACATCTCAAGTTCTGTAGGTCCCATGACATATGGTCTGCCAATAGCTAGTAGGTGAGCTTGTTGGCTGCTTTTGGTTATAGCAGATTCATCAGTGAAGCATTTAATTCAAGCTGTTTTATATTTATATCAGTCCTGATAGATGTAAATGGGCAGATTAATTAAAACTAATGAGTGCTTATGGGATGATCTTACCCATGGCCTTCACTGATAGGTTTATTTCTTTAGGATCTATCCTAGCATATTCACCTTATGTTAGTGGCTTTCTAACTTCATGAATACCTTCCAAGCTTGTGTCCTTAATCCAAAAAGAACAAAGGAAGGGATCCAGTCCAGTATCACATCCTATATAACAGAGAAATTCTTTCTTTCAGCTAAAAAGTCAGTCTTGGTATTTGGAGGACAAGATGGAGAAAAGTAACAGTATAGTTAGATCTGTACCTTGTAAAACAAAGTAAAAAAAATTGTTAGCTAATGTATTGGGTGACAGCTTTTTAAAATAATCATTTAAGAAGTTAACAATTTTAACTCGGATTCTAATAGTCTCCAATTTCAGTAAAATAGTCAATTTTATAAATACAGGACAGGAAGATTTCATTTGAGTTTAACATTAAAAAATCTTAGTAAGTGGACATAATAACAACAATAACATAAAAGCGTAAGTAAAAACATAATAACAATGTACTTGAAGTATGATCATGGTGCTGGCATAAAGTAAGTGCTCAAAAACATAGCCAATATTATTACAACTTTTATGTTCATTGGCCTGACTCACCCAGCCATCCTCTGGTTCTGGTTTTCTGATATTCAGTCACCAATTTTACCCTTGTCACCCTGGAGCAGCACTGAACCATTCTTCCACCTAACTCCCCAAAATCCATCCCCACGAAAGAATTAGGTTTTCTTCAGAACAATTAGGGTTTCTTCATCTCTGAGGATATAAAGGAGGGATTTACAACCTATAGCCTATAATAAACATAAAAAGCTTGTCTGAAACGAGTTTTTCTTTTCTTAACTGCTCCTCTACTGGCGATCTACCTTTTCTGGCACTCTCCTCCATGTTGCAATCAACTCTGCTCACATTTAATCTCCTCCAGAATCCCCCAGAATTTCTCCATCCTCTTTTAGAGTTGCTTCCTTTAAAACCCAGGGGCCAGCCCACTCAAGCACAGAAGACTCAGTTTCTATAGTAAAATGGGTTTCAAAGAACCATAACCTCAACAAATAATAACCATCTACCTCCTTACCTAACCTCTCCTGCTTTGTTTTTCTCCATACTATCCAATGATGCCTATATTTAGGTTTTTGACTTTTTTGTGTGTCCCACACAGAATTCTCATTCACAAATGAACATGTCAAAGTTTTATTTAACAAGATGACAAAGTGGGTTTGAAATAAAATATTATAAACCTGGGTTTTTTTTTTATTGTAATGAGCTTGTTAAAAAGAATGCTGAGATAATGCTAAGTTAGATAAAATATTGGTTAACATAGTAAAGGGCAGTAGAACCAAATCCTGGTCAACATAGTTTAGAGTTAATATCTGTAATGTTAATCAATTATGCAATAAATTTCCATATCCCTAAGATGATCCTAAGGTGGGCTTATTGGCCTGATATTAAAAGGTCATGTAATCATTCCTTTTTTGCCTTAGCCAATTTGGTGATGTATTTTTAATGTTCCTTTCCCAGCTCCCACTAAAAGTAAGCCACATGTGCACTGCCATTCTGAATCAGCTGCTCAGGTAATAAAAATAACAACAGAAATTGTATGACATGGGGCGCCTGTGTGGCTCAGTCAGTTAAGTGACTGACTCTTCGTTTTGGCTCAGGTCATAACCTGAAGGTCATGAGATAGAGCTCCACATTCGTTTCCATGCTCAGCAGGGAGTCTGCTTGAGATTCTCCCCTCTTCTCCCCTTATGCCCCTTCCCTATTTGTGCTCTTTCTCTCTCCAAAATAAACAAATAAAAATAATAAATAAATAAAATAATAAAAAATTTAAAAAAATTTAAAAAAAAGTTGCACATGATAATAGGTTGCTTTATGAATGTTTCTACCATTATTAATATTCAAGTTGGAAATATGAGGGCTTTCTGTCAGCAACTGTTGTATACAGGATTCTAAATGCAGAGTGAGGCTGAAGGAGATGTTTTCTAACGCACCTATCAATACCAAGAGTTTCGACTGTGAAGCTCTTTCAATAAATATAGAGAAAATCCAAAGAATATCACATATTTTCCTTGTCCTCAGGAAGTTTGCAATCATGTTGGGGTCCTGTGGACAAAAAAAAAAAAAAACCAATAGGAAAAAACACACTGTTGATGAGCTGCATTTAACTTTTGTTGAATTTTCAGTAGGACAAGTAAGATAATGATGATTAAGGTGGGGAAGACTTCACAGAAGAGGTAGGAATTGGGTTGCTCTAGAGGAATGGTTGGTGATATGGGCTGAGTTTTGTCCCCCTCGTTCCTATATTGTAGTCCTAACCCTTAGTACATCCAAATGTGACTGTATTTGTTTTTGTTTTTGTTTTTTAAGATTTTATTTATTTGACAGACAGAGAGGCAGAGAGAGGAAGGGAAGCAAGCTCCCGGCCAAGCAGAGAGCCCAATTTAGGGCTCAATCCCAGGCCCCTGGGATCATGACCTAAGCCGAAGGCAGAGGCTTTAACCCACTGAGCCACCCAGGCGCCCCATGTATATGAAGAGAGGTTTTTAAAAAGAGGAAATCAAGTTAAAATGAGGTCAGTAGGAGAGGCTCTGACTGAACATGACTGGTGTCCTTATAAAGGAAAGATCATGTGAAGATCATGTGAAGACATGGAGAGAAGATGGCCATCTACAAGCCAAGGAGAGAGGTCTCAGAAGAAACCCACCATGCCAACATCTTGTTCTCTGATTTTTAGTCTCCACAACTGGGGGAAAACAAATTTTTCTTGTTTAAACCACCCAGTCTAAGATACTTGGCTATGACAGCCCTAGCAAACCTATACAATAGGGCTGAAATCTGGAGAAAGATTAAAAAGAAAAAAAAGAAGAAACCTCCCGGGAAAAAAAAAGAATACAATAGAGAAGTCAAAATGAGGATAGCTGAAGATGAAGAATTAAGTTTTGAAACAATGGTTTACATTAGTGAAGGTCACCTATAACTACCATTTTGATAAATAGGACTTTCTGGGGGTTTTTAATATTGTGTCTTGAAAGACAAATAAGCCTCCCAACTTTCACATCTCTAACCAAAATTGGCTTTCTCAGAGGTGTCTTCCGCCACCCTTTCCAAAGCAGCGTCTTCTACCTCGAGTCATTTTTGAACCCTTCCCCCTGCTTTGTCTTCTTCACAGCACTCAAATCTAAAATTGAAAAATTTATCTTCCAGTTGTTTATTATTGCCTGTCTCCCCCCACTGGAATGTGAGTTCAACTAATTCACTCCTTTCTCTAGTACCCCTCACGGTAACAATTAATAGGCACTCCTTACCTACCTACACCGAATGAATGAATTGCTCCGAGAAATGCAAAGAGGACAGAACTTTCTTTAAGAGGCATGGGAAAGCCAGGAAGACAATTCTGGTGAATATTGCAGGGGTAGTATTCTGTCTGACTGCCCCTTGCTTCAGGAGCGATAAATCTGAGGATGTGAGAAACCATAAATCCTGCGTGAAGGGCTGCCCAGCAACAGATGAGAGAAGCTTGTTCACAACACTCACACACACACACACACACACGCACGCACACATGCAAACACACACATGTGCAGATATGCACACAGTTTTAGCACCATGTGAAAGGGAAAGTTGGACTTAGGGCAAGAACTGAAGGTTCAAATACTTAAACATTCTTCTGCACAGCAAGCCAAAATCTCACAGGGATAAATGTACAAATAAAATGCTGAGGAGCGTCTAAAATAATATGTATCACATTATTCTGTTATATACATTACAGGTCACATGAGGAAACTGAAACTCTCTGCAGCCCTTCCCAAATACAGGGAACTATTTAGGGCTGTTCAAAATGATTAGGATTGGCGATTCTGACACCAGAATGAATAACTGCCTTGGTTCAGCTGTTCTTTTTTGCCATTTTTAACAAGTACATTTTAATGGCCATTATTGTTTTATTCATGTTAGGTTTATCATTACTGCAGTTAACCTCACATTTATTTTGGCTAGTACCCTTCTTTGAAAGTCTTTGACATTTCAGTTGGTTTTGATTTGTCTTTTTGGTCACAATCCATTAATAATAACTTAAATTTGAATGGTGCTTTTCAGCTTACAAAAAAATTCATATTATCATTCGTGTCCTTGAACAGCTCTGTGGGAGAGGCTGAGATGATCATTTCTTTTTTTATAGTTGCTCTTTTATAGGGAAGGAAACTGAGGCTTAGTAAAGATAAGGGACTTGCCCCAAGTCGTAGACACAGTGAATGGCAGCACTACAACTCAGCTCCAGGTCTTTGGTTTCTTCTACATAATGACATGAAACCCATCACTGGTTGGGCTGACTGGCAAAGATCCACTGTCCACACACATTATGTATGTTTATGTTCATGCGTAGTCAAGTGCGCACACGCACACACACACACTTGCATGTTATCAAATAGAAATCTAAGAAAACAGTGACTGGAACAGCAACTAGAACACAAATCTAAGAAAACAGCATTATTCTGTTGCGCATCCCCAGAAAAAGGAAAAAGAGGCAAGAAAACCCATTACCACCATTTCTCCCAGCAGAAATTCCAAGGCTCCTTCCCCCCACCAGGTGTTTGTATAGCATTAAACAAATCTGATGTTCTTTTGAGTGATTTGGGGAGAACCACCACACCACTTTGACCACCAAAAATATCCTCAGGGACAAGAGGGAAATTAGTAAGGATAAGTCAAGCGGTAAATTCTAACCAGGGCCCCTATATAAATACTCAAGTTGAAACTGAACAAAGTTTATTTAAATAAAGAGCCAAAGAAATGGCAGATGGCAGACCAAAGGAGATGGTTTTCAGGAGAGAAAGGCCAAGCCTGCAAGAGGAAATAATTGTAGTAAAGTAGGATCCCACTGGGCCATTGGTATTCAACTGGTCTTCTTCCCAGGCATTTCACTTCCTTCCAGTTTTCCAATGTTTCATTAGATTGTCCTGGTTTAAAGATTATTAAGTATAATCCAACACATTCACGGAACTGATGGAAAGGTGAAGAGCCAAACATGCTAGTTTATTCTTAAAGACATCTCCCCAAGTTCAGGATTTAGTAATTAAATTCCGTCATCCCCAAAGATAGAATTAAGTCCCAGCTTAGACATCACCAGGTATCACCATACATTTCTGGTCTGGGTTAGCATGTTCAACTCTCTAGTGACTGCCTTAGACACTGAATGTTAAGGACATTAGAGAACAACCGGGTCTTATTTTTAACAAATAAGAAAGTTGAAGGGATCTGTTCAGATACATAAAACTGAGAAATAAGGTCTGAAGTTCCAGTTTTCTGAGTGGACAAAGAAAAGAATAGTGGTATGTATAGTATACTGTAATTTGTGTCCTAAAGGTGTGTGTAGTATATATGCATATTCTTAGAACATCTCCAGAAACATATGAGGAAAATGGGAAAAGCTGTTACTTCCAAGGGAAGGGATTGAAGCCACTAGATGGAAGTGGGTGAGAAATTTACTTTTGTTGTGGATATCCCTTGCTACTCATAAATAGTTTATACATCTGTCATGCCTACTAAAAAAGTATAACTTCTGTGGGGGCAGGCCCCATTGACCATTTTATATTTACCTTTGTAGTCCCTGGATGGGTTTAGCATTGTGTTTGGTAAGTAGTTAATAAATTTATCATTGAGTACTTACACATGTTCTTCTTTTCCCATCTAGAGTAAAACTGACTATTACCAACTATAAATCAATACTAATTTTGTAGCTCTTTCCAAATGGTTTGTAGTAATTATTCTTAGACAGAAAATAACTACTTTCTATCTCCTCCCATTTACCAACACATGTATTATTTCGAGCACATTTGAATCAATCAGTTCTTGAGACTATTCTGATTTATGAAATGGAGAACATTTTATAAACCATTTTGCTGACAGCTGTTTTGGGGGAAAATGACTAGTTAGTATACTGAGAAAAATTGTAAAGCAGTGACTTTTGTGGTAGAGATTCCATTAAATATTTTCTTAGGTGCTTTTTATTAACCAATTCTTCTTCTTCTTCTTTTTTTTTTTTTTTAAGATTTTATTTATTTATTTGATGGAGAGAGATCACAAGCAGGCAGAGAGGCAGGCAGAGAGAAAGGAAGGGAAGCAGGCTCCCCGCTGAGCAGAGAGCGCGACCTGGGGCTCGATCCCAGGACCCTGAGACCACAACCCGAGCCGAAGACAGAGGCTTTAACCCACTGAGCCACCCAGGCGCCCCTTAACCAATTCTTCTGTAGCCTGTTCACACTCTTGGCATTACTCTTGAATAGGATGTTGCAAAGTCAACACATATTTTCTAAGAAGTGGAAAACTATGATCCAGAATTAAGACAGAAGCAAAGAAAACAAACTCACAGAATGGAAATTACAGTTATTTAGAGATAGGAGTTTATTCAAAGTTCTTACATTAAAAATTGCAAAAACCTTGCCATTTCTTTCTCCAGCATAATCATGACACTCCACTGAGGATTCAGATTTTCATCAAGACCTTTCAAAAGGTGTGGGAAGCGCCTTACAATGCCCAGTACCCGGGAGCACAGACTTCAATATGTGCCACACTTGCCCTCTAGTGGGCCTTTGTGGGCATTGCAGTTCCCTGGGTTTTTGGGTTTTCAGCCAGAGGTCTTTTTGAGGTGTTTTTTTAATAAACATAAGCCCCAATAATATTTATTCCATTAACTGTTAAATTGCAAAGGATGCTGCTAAAGGGATTTTCCAGTTTATTCTCATGAGTGGCTAAATATCGTTGTTTTATTTACACAACTAGTTTGCCTTGTAAACTCCTTTCTTTCGTAAAAGTTTCTTTCATAAAAGAAAAACTTCAGTGCACTCCAGGTCCAATTAGGCAAATTCCAAATTAACGACTTTATAGTATTTAAGTAGAACAAAATGGTATTCCATTATGTGAGTAATTATAATAGTGATTTTTTAAATATTTTGGGACTGTCACATGAAGTACCTTCCTTCCAATTCAGAAGACTTGTGCAGTTTTCATTATTGTTGTTTGCTCGCTATTTAACACTTACATTAATTTGTGACCACACCAAAGCAAAGGACAGATGAAAAATCTCAGCCTATCAATTACTGTTTCCACTTAGAATAGAATTTCGGCACGTACTAACAAATTCCAACTTACCACCAAGTTTGCCTCCCTTTGGTCAATGTAACCTAACTATTAGGAATAAGTTTAGTGTAAATGTGTGACACTCAAAATAACAGTGATTTAAAGATGATGATAAACCTTTAGCTCTTTATTGTGTAAACAAATTTCAAACCTAAGAATTAAAGCCTTCATGTTCAGCAAAGGCTGAGGTTTATTCTAGCTTCTTACTAAACCATGTGCAGTACATGAATTTCACTTCCTGGTCCATGGTTTCTGATCTGTTTCCAGGTAACATATCCACACAGCAGCCAGCAGCAAGGAAGAGGAAAAACAGGGCCACTCTTCTTTAGGATCCTTCTTGGAAGTTGTACCTATTACAACTACATCCAATTGGACAGAACTTTTTCACATCACCACACCTGGCTAAAATGTCTTTATTCTGGGTTGCTCTGTTCCAGCTAAAAAATCAAGAGTTCCAATACTATGGAAGAAAGCAGAATTGATATCTGGGGACACACAGCAGTATTTCCCACATTTTATAATCCCACTGATTGCCTTCATTTGACAGTTCCTACTCTTTTCTGTTTTTTGCATGTTTTCTACTGAGAGGTAACACCGTTCTTTTCGTTTGTCTTCCACAGGGGACGTTCTGATGATAAAAATTGTTTCCTTTTTCTCCCTCTTCTTTCTCTAAGTAAACTTGTCACTTGGCCTGCCAGTTTTCACCATGTTGGTGCATTCATTCCTTCCACAGGCGATGGCTGTACCACCTGGCCCTCTGCAGCTGCTGGGAGTGCTGCTTACCATTTCCCTGGGCTCCATCAGGCTCATTCAGGCTGGCGCTTACTATGGGATCAAGCCGCTGCCACCACAAATTCCTCCTCAGATCCCACCACAAATTCCACAATACCAGCCTCTGGGACAGCAAGTACCTCACATGCCTTTGGGCAAAGATGGCCTTAGCATGGGCAAGGAGCTGCCCCACATGCAGTATGGCAAAGAGTATCCACATCTACCCCAATATATGAAGGAAATTCAGCCAGTGCCAAGAATGGGCAAGGAAGCAGCACCTAAGAAAGGCAAAGGTAACATCATATTCCTGTCCTGTTAGGAAACACCAGTTTTCCAAAATCTGAAACTATAAGATCAGGGGGAGAAGCTAAATTTTAGAAATTTTTATTTTGGAAAGTGTTACTGACAGTCATTGTTTATGGTGCCCTCAACTTTATCCTTGAAAAGTTCAGGACTCAGAAATACAAACAAAATTACTGTTTTATGTTGTGCTTTATTATTTTAACAGCATTAAATGGCATAAAACATATTTTTACTCCCTTATTCATTATCTCTTCCAACATTTCACAACTATTTAATGAGCATCTATTTTTGTGTCAGAAGCTGGGCCAGATGTGGGGGAATTAAAGCAGGCAGGGGTGGGGGCAGTGACAAGCCTACAGGAAACTGCTGGAAGGTGCAGAGAGCAGGAGTGCTCTGGCCTCTTCCAAACTTGTCTTCCCTGACCCTGAGGGAAACCAATCCAGATTCACTCCCTCTCACTGACACTCACACAAAAAGGACACCGCTGCTTAAGACGGTTGAAACTAGAGATGAACAGGTTATCAATGAAATTTTCTCAGCATCACGCACGAAGCCCTCAAGTGAAAATCACACATGACTCAGTGCAGCAATATATTATCAGTAAGAATTAAAAAAACAAAAACAAAAACAAAAAAACAATGGACATTGGGGAGGGTATGTGCTATGGTGAGTGCTGTGAAGTATACTGTAAACCTAACGATTCACAGACCTGTACCCCTGGGGCTAATAATACGTTATATGTTTATAAAAAATATTTTTAATTATAAAAAAGAAAAAAGAAATCCATTATCTTAAAGAAACAGCTTTCAAATGCTTTTCGGCAGTTTTTCAAGAGCACAAGATTTGAAATAGGAATAAATTCTAGTTCTTAAGAACCAACAGCCTTAAAAGATTTTGAGGAAAGTTTACAGCATCATCTAGTGTACAAAGAAAAACTTATGCTAGAATACCTTTTAAAAAGTATCTTTGAATACCATTAAAACTGTGTTTTCCCCAACAAGTACCTGGCTGACTTGTTTCTGCTTCAGTAAATAACTTTGGAAAACTCAAAATTAAAAAAAGTGACTAGTCTTCTTTAATGGGAGAGCAATGTTGTTAAAGACCTACTATGTTAGGAATATATAAATATAAATGTAAATATAAATATATATATTTATATATATGTCTATATGAATGAAAGCACTTTGTGAACCAGGTGCTGGATAAATGCCAGTGTTTTGAAGAGTGCTTTCATTAAGCTACTACACCTATTAACCAATAAACTGGGAGGAGACCGTGAAGGCTAAGGACTGAATGTAGAGATGACAATTTTTCCCACTGTCTTCTAGCCATATTCACTCGTTATTCAACACCTACAAAATGCTTATCACTGTGAGAGACGCTTTCTTAAAACTTCATGAGGTTTATCTGGATTCCTAAGAAACTCAGCATTTGTAGGAAAGGAATTGCATCAACATAGCAATTCCCTTTGAGGAGGTAGAGGCCATTCCTACTGGTCCCTAAAAAGACAGGAACTCTAGGTCTGGGGTACTAGTGAATTTGGTGTTAAGAGGCTTAGAGGCCAGAAATGAAAGACCTGGAAAGAACATAATACTGTATGTAAACCATATTTCAATTAAAAAAAAAAAAAAAAAAGAACACCTCTCTGAAACTAGTTGTCTTCGTCAGTAAAATAAGATTTGTTGAGAAAATCAATGGCATGGGTAATTAAAAATGCTAAGTAAATATTAAAGCATCATAAAAACTTTTGAGTTGCTAGAGCTGGTCATTCAGGAAACCCTAGCTAAGAAGAGAGTACATGCCAGGCACTGTGCTGGACACCCAGGACTCCTGATGAGGAAGACATGACCCTGCTCTAGATGCTCTGGATATCGTAGTATGTCCTACACACTGCTTAGAAATAACATGCTGTTATCGTACTAGACTGTCTACTTAGCATAAATGAAGTATTCCCAATTTGCTTCTCTTCGGGAGCTGATATTCCACTTAGGGGATTATCTCAGCCATTTCTTTCCCTTCCTTTCTTGGGGGGCCTGCCTGACTTTTGCATCATACTATATTTCAACACAAAAGGAAATATTAGTTAGCCACAAACTATTATATAAAAAAGATCAAGGACATGAAAAAATACAGCATTATGTAGATAAACTAATAAAAAAATAAAAATGGAGAATGACTCCATTCCTTAAAATACACACACACAGACACACACGCACATACACACCCACACCTAGAACACATGAGATGGAAATACATATAAATATCAAGTGATTACAGGCAAATTTGATTTTTATCTCTTTTTCAATTTTCCAAAATCCCCATACAGAACACACCATAACAAAGGTTTTGTACTTAGAAAAATGTTTCTTCGTTATTTTTTAGCTTTTCTCCTTAACCAATGTTGATAAAAGCAGCTACAGATATCAGTTCTCGAACACTATTTCAAACATAACAAAGCAATTATTAGCTTGATTGTTCTAAGTACTGATAGTCCTGGAAGACGAACACATTATTCCTAGTGTTTCCTCTCGATAAGTAATAGACTAAGGTGTCAGAACTAAATAATGATCATCATGACTTCCTTGAAGAATAATAACTATTAATTTTTCTCTCTTTTTCCCCCTTCTCCCTCCTCCCTCCCCCACTCTCTCTCCCAGTAGAAATACCATTAGCCAGCTTACGAGGGGAGCAAGGTCCCCGTGGAGAGCCTGGCCCAAGAGGACCACCTGGGCCCCCCGGCTTACCAGGCCATGGGATACCTGGAACCAAAGGAAAACCAGGGCCACAGGGATATCCTGGAATTGGAAAACCAGGTATGCCTGGAATGCCAGGAAAGCCAGGAGCCATGGGAATGCCTGGAGCAAAAGGTGAAATTGGACCTAAAGGGGAGATCGGGCCTATGGGGATCCCAGGGCCGCAAGGACCTCCAGGGCCTCACGGACTTCCTGGCATTGGAAAACCAGGTGGTCCAGGGTTACCAGGGCAACCAGGTGCAAAAGGAGAGCGAGGACCAAAAGGACCACCAGGACCTCCAGGCCTTCAGGGTCCTAAAGGAGAGAAGGGCTTTGGGATGCCAGGTTTGCCAGGCCTAAAGGGTCCTCCAGGGATGCATGGCCCTCCTGGTCCTGTTGGACTTCCAGGAGTGGGCAAACCCGGAGTGACAGGCTTCCCTGGGCCCCAAGGCCCCCTGGGAAAGCCAGGTCCTCCAGGGGAACCTGGGCCCCAAGGCCCTGTTGGGGTCCCAGGAGTTCAAGGACCTCCTGGGATACCTGGAGTTGGGAAACCAGGCCAGGACGGGATCCCTGGCCAGCCAGGATTTCCAGGTGGCAAAGGGGAGCAAGGACTGCCAGGGCTGCCGGGACCCCCAGGCCTTCCAGGAATTGGAAAACCAGGCTTCCCAGGACCCAAAGGTGACAAGGGCATAGGGGGTCTTCCTGGGGCTCTAGGACCAAGAGGGGAGAAAGGACCAATAGGTGCCCCTGGAATAGGGGGTCCCCCAGGAGAGCCAGGCCTGCCTGGAATCCCAGGTCCTATGGGTCCTCCAGGTGCTATTGGTTTCCCTGGACCCAAAGGAGAAGGTGGGGTTGTAGGGCCACAGGGGCCACCAGGTCCCAAGGGTGAGCCAGGGCTTCAGGGCTTCCCAGGAAAGCCTGGTTTCCTTGGTGAAGTAGGGCCCCCTGGCATGAGGGGTTTGCCAGGTCCCATAGGGCCCAAGGGGGAAGCTGGTCATAAAGGTTTACCAGGGCTCCCTGGTGCTCCAGGGCTGCTGGGACCAAAGGGAGAACCAGGAATCCCAGGGGACCAGGGTTTACAGGGCCCTCCAGGCATCCCAGGGATCGCAGGCCCAAGTGGGCCCATTGGACCACCTGGAATGCCAGGCCCCAAAGGAGAACCTGGCATCCCAGGGCCCCCTGGGTTCCCTGGAGTAGGGAAGCCTGGGGTAGCAGGACTTCATGGGCCCCCGGGGAAGCCTGGTGCCCTTGGTCCTCAAGGCCAGCCGGGACTTCCAGGGCCCCCAGGCCCGCCAGGGCCCCCCGGGCCCCCAGCTGTGATGCCCCCTACACCACCACCCCATGGAGAGTATCTGCCCGATATGGGGCTGGGAATTGATGGAGTGAAACCCCCCCATGCCTATGGGGCTAAGAAGGGCAAGAATGGAGGGCCTGCCTACGAGATGCCTGCTTTTACAGCTGAGCTGACTGCGCCTTTCCCACCTGTGGGGGCCCCCGTGAAGTTTGACAAACTGCTCTATAATGGCAGACAGAACTACAACCCCCAGACGGGCATCTTCACCTGCGAGGTTCCTGGGGTCTACTACTTCGCCTACCACATCCACTGCAAGGGGGGCAACGTGTGGGTTGCTCTGTTCAAGAACAACGAGCCCATGATGTACACATATGATGAGTACAAAAAGGGTTTTCTGGACCAGGCGTCTGGGAGTGCGGTGCTGCTGCTCAGGCCAGGAGACCGAGTGTTCCTCCAAATGCCCTCAGAACAGGCTGCAGGACTATATGCCGGGCAGTATGTCCATTCCTCCTTTTCAGGATATTTATTGTATCCCATGTAAGAAAAAAGAAAGAAAGAAAGAAAGAAAGAAAGAAAGAAAGAAAGAAAGAAGATTTAAAGAAGAAAATGGCACACCGAAAATATCCAAATGAAAAACATAATTGCTTCAAAACATTTATATAGTTGGAAAGTTATATTTAAGTGAAAATCTAAACCATCATGTACAAATAAAAACTAAGATGCATGTTGAATGCTCTGCATAGCAGCCTGTAATTAAAAATGATGGGATAGATTTATGTATCAAGTACTGACACTTGTGTTGTACCCACTGGAATCATATTAGCTGTTGTATTGTTATATGCTTCCATGATAACCTGCTTATTCAGATCAGTCAATATATTTCAGTATGGAAGATCATAGCTAATGAAAGTCACTTGCTCATATTGTTTAAAGATTTCTAAATATGGCTTAAGGAAATGTCCATGATAACAATTACCGTATTTATTTGCATAATTTCCTCTGTCTTTGGGCAGATGTTTTGCCAGGAAGGTGGGGGAGGAGTCCTGTTGTGTGATAGCCCCAGTGGGAGGGAGTCAGGAGAGCAGAAGGTTTTTAGCCCAGAGGCTATTTCCCTCCTGTCAGAGGCTGTGTCTTTTATGGATGCCAAGTCCTCCTCAGAATTGTGTATCTCCTGTCTCTAAAAGAATAAGTGAGCCAGTCACCTGCGGTGTAATTTACTCAGTAAATTCTGTGTGCATCGCACTGGATGAGACATGTGAGGGACATAAGACAGTGCCCCAAAAGGAGCTAAAAAAAAAACACTTGGGAGACAGGAGCCATAATTAACTCACTTATTTCTCAAGGATCTTTTTTGTTTTGTTTTCTATAATTTTTTTCCTTCCTTCCATTAATTTCCATGATGACTCAACTAATATAAACTTGTGGAAGTCTTAAGAAAAAAATAATAACTTTCCAGTTTTGTGGAATGTTCATTATCAACATCAGTTTTTAATTGTGTTTACATGGGTATAAAATTTCCCTTCCTTTCCCTACCATTCAAATGACTACAATGAGGTTTCACCCATGTAGGAACTATTGCTATTTTTCAGTAGCGGTTGAATTTTGAAGAAATTTCTTGGTGTAGTATCTATGCAAATTGGAATGTTGTCTCAGGTTCCAAACTCAATTTCCAAAATCCAAGCCATTCTTTATTTGGGGAAAAATTTTTTTTCAGAATTACATAGGAAAATAACTTTTTGAAAAAATAATTTCTTAAGTTTTAAATTTAAAAATGGATCTACTACTTCCGAGTGTAGGTACTAAAATTGTAGGAAAAGAAGTTTGCTTCTTTATAAGCAAACTGTGGAAGAGCTATGTGAAATGTCAAAGGGCATAAGAGCCCGTGCTGCTTCTGTCCCCTTATACTCAGCACAAGTCAAGAGTCAATAGAAGTTTAAAGAGAAAAATAAGTATCTTTTTTTCTAGGTTTTTACTTAGGTACATACTAACCACTACAGGCATTCAAATCTGGTTTCAAAACATAGGCAAAATATTTCAGTCAGCTATGAGTCTGCTGCTGATACTACAAGCAAAGGGGGAAATGATGTGGGGCTGTGGTGGTAGAATCTTGTATCTGTTTCTCAAAATTAAGAGTGAGAAGTTAAGGGGAAAGATACAGATGGAAAAATACACAAATAAATACGGTATATACACACATGGAAATGTGTCTCTGTCAAAATCTGAATCACTTTAACCATCAAGAAAATTCTCGTTAACCTAATAAGTGTCTTTCCCTTATATGGTATATGAGCACCATTTCTTCTCAAATTCTTAAGAAGAGAAATGAGTTCATTACCAGAGGGTTTCTTAGTCACTGCTTTTACATGACAAACTTTTTTGATCAAAAGATATCTGACCCAACCTTCATTTTCAAAGCAGACAGCGTCTATGTGGTCAAACATCCTTCAAGTTGGTCTTGAGGATACTGGTTTTGGACTGATGACTATGGGAGGCAACAGGGATCCATTGGGCTCCTTCTGCTGTATAGCTGCATTGAAACGGCTTGGAAGCAAGTCTGATCAGCTGATCTGTAAATCCGTATTTATCTGTACACGTATGGGCTTTTTATTTCCACCAAGTTAAGAGAGACAGTACCTCGTTAGTTAAGATCAAACTTCTTTTAAAAATACCTTCCAACTTATTTATTGGTTGTTACTCAATTGCATATGTATATATATATGTATTATATATATATATATATATATATATATATATATATATATATAAAACTGTGCGTGAGTGAGTGTGTTAATTATCAGGCATAAGCTTCTAACTTTTAGATGGGGAGGAGCAAAATCTATGCCAGATACTGTGTATTCCATAATGGTGCTAATCTCAGAGCTAAATGAATTACTCCATTTAATTAAAAAAAGAGTTTTAAATAATTATCTATGTGTCTGTGTTTCCCTTTTAAGTGTTGCACATTATGCTAACACGTTAGTGTAAAAGCAGATGAAACAACCACATGTTCAAAAGTCTAGGGATAGTGCTTTAATCCCTATTTAATTCAAAACCAACTAGAACTTTTCCATGTGAAATGGACCAAACTGGCATTCTGTTATTTAAACACAGAGTATTAATGCAGTATGACATCCCACAGAGGAAAATAATGTCTGTAGTGGGTGACTGTTCTCAAATATTTTACAGAACACCATGAAAGGTGACCAGACTGGTGACTTTTTTGAGTTTCCATGATTAGATTTGAGACTTGTCAATAGCAAATCAATTTTGTATTTAAATTTTTGTACAGATTTGAAAAAAAAACATATTAAATATCTTTAAAAGTATGTTTCTCATCTTGTTCATATCACTGAGTGGACACTGAACCTCATACTTTTTTTATCCCGTCGTATACTGAAGAGCTGCTGAAACAGAGACCAAAAACAATCGCAGCTTAAACAGGACAGTTATTCCTCTTTGACATAATAGCTCTGAGCATCAGCAGTCCAGGGCTCATGTAGTAGTACCTTGCTGCTTTTCTGCCCCAAAGTTGTTGCCCTCATCCCCAAAGTCAGGACAGCTAACCATCACAGCCACATTCCAGCCATTGGGAAGGTGAAAAAATCAGGAAGGGGAGGGCATGCTCCCTAATTAAAGAACTCAAGTCAGGGGTCCCTGGGTGGCTCAGGGGGTTAAGCCTCTGCCTTTGGCTCAGGTCATGATCTCAGGGTCCTGGGATCGAGCCCCGCATCGGGCTCTCTGCTCAGTGGGGAGCCTGCTTCCTCCCTGCCTCTCTGCCTACCTGTGATCTCTGTCTGTCAAATAAAGAAATAAAATCTTAAAAAAAAAAAAAAAGAAAGAACTCAAGTCAGTAGCTGCTTAGTCCTTCCTCCCACATTCTATTGCACTGAATTTAGTCACACTGCCCAAAGCTGCCAAGAAAGTGAGGGAATTTGAATAATTATTCAGGGTAACAACATGTCCAGCTGAAATTCAGGGACTCCCTTAACATGGAAGAAAGGAGAATAGATACTAGGGGATAATTAGCTGCTGCTAATTATCTGTCACACCCATCATAAAAGAAGTGCCACAAACCTCTCTTCCTCCAGAAGAAACCAGTCTTCAAATACAGTATTCTATTTTAATTGGCCACAGTACAGCCAACTATTCTGAGGGGAGAGAGTGGTGAGCAGAGGCAGACCTGCTTCAAGAACCTAAGAGTCTTAAAAAACATCATTGATAAGAAGAGAATTCTGCTGTGATGACTCATCAAGCTCAAGATGATTGTAACTATGTCTAGAATATTACAAAAGGATTATTCAAACCATTCTATAAGCAATTATCATGTCTGTGGCTGATTAACTCACTTGCCTAAGCCATCAATGTGGAAGCTTAAGACCATAGCTTCCATTCCCATTTAGCCCAATTAGTTCTATTTCTTTCCACAGCTAAAGACTCTTTTATAACATGGATCAATCATCTTGTATGTGCATAGTGTTGGTCACAAAAATAAACAGAAGGATTGATACAGGAGACACAGGCAGGGAAGAATAAACAGTTGGAATTCATAGTGCTAGAGGAGCAGAGCAAACCCATCATCACAATGGCACCCAGGCATTCTTTTATGTTAAAAGAAAATGCAAAGTAGTCCCTACTTTGCACTCAATACCACTAGGCAATGTGAAGGATACAAAAGCAACAGAAAACATGACCCTTCTCCTTAAAACAAACAAACAAAAAATCATCTTCTGTTTGGAGGAAATTCAGATTTTTGTTAAAGAAGAAATTAACTTCCAGGTGACTGTGAGGTGGTGTGGTGCTGATTGGATGCACTCTAGACTGGATGCAGGCTAGATTTTGAAAGTGAAAGACCAGTTCATGCTGACATGTGTCCTCCATAATTCCTCCTCACCCCTCAAAACACAGCTCAAGCATCACTTCCTCTTCCCTCCTGCTCAGTGTTAATCGCCTTCTCCCCTGTGACCATCCTGCCCTGTACAGTCTTCTGACCCTTCACTCCTCCTGCCTTGTAACTGACCTATTTCTGTTGCCCATATTTGACAGAGCATATGGTCCTTGAGAGCAGGCACCTTCTTTCATCATTCATCCATGGCCCAACCAGAGTGCTTGTCCAGTACCAAGTGGGAGAGAAGAATGAAAAATGAATCTCTCAAGGCTGCTGTGTGTGGGAGGCAGTGCTAAAGCTGATATGAGTTGCAACTGAACCCAGCTCTGGGATTCTAAGATTATACAGATTATATATTCCAAGTTATTTAGAAATTCAACTGGAATGAAACCTAATAACAGATAGGCTTTTGGAGATGATTTTTAAAGAAATCATTTTTAATTTGATGGAATTTGAATAGCAAAGGAAATCACAAAAGGAATAGGCTCTCCTCCTCTCATAGAGAGGAGGAAACTTTTTTTTTTTAATTTAAATTCAATTAGTATAGTACATCATCAGTTTCAGATGTAGAGAGGAAACTGGTATTCTGTGAGTGTGCATGTGTATGTGTGTGTGTATTTTCTGGGACAGGTGGGGGACAAGACCGCTGGGATAATGGATATGGCCTGAGTAGATCAGAGAATCTATTCAAGGACTAGTAGAGGAAATCAAGCTAATAACCAAAGAAAGGTCAAATGATATAGGGCTTTACATATAAGGAAGAGGCATTTATACTTTACCTAATATGCCCTAAGAAGACATCCCTTAAATGGGAAAATGGTATGAAAGTATTTTAGAAAAGTTACTTTGATGATTCTATGAAGAAGGTGAATTACAAGTGGTAAAACCAATGAGGAGATCAGATCAGCTTCAATTCAGAAAAGCGATAATGGGTTGACAGCAAAAAGTCCTAAATTAGTCTCATGAGTAAAGGTCACATATCAGGTCAGGTGTCAGGGTTTAAGGACTACAAAACAATGGAGCTATTTCAAGGGCAAGGAAATGGAATAAAGAAGAATGGAAAACTAAAGAGACAGTTCAAAGACTGAGGTGACCTTGGGATCAATCCCAGGATGGCCTTAGGAGGGAGAAGAAAGCTTGACCCAAAAGGTGGTTTCTTCTGACTGATTGATATACCTGGAAGACTGAGATGGTACCCTGGACAAAAATTGGTGATCCACCAGCACCGCCTGCTCCAAGCAGGGAAATGAGAAGATGCTCAGCTTATTTATAGACTTATAGGACTTCCCTGTTAGTGGGAGTAAGATGCCTGTGTTCCACAAGTGGATCTGGCAGGGAGATGAAAGGTGGATCCATGAGCTTGGGAAGAGACATGGTGGCCTACAGCAATACGGGAGAAAAAGACCAGCTTGAAATTAGTAGCAACATTCGCAGACAAAAATCATCAAATTGCTTTAAAATATCCTCCTTTCTTCCTGCAAGAATTTATTTAACAAATCCTTCATAATAGATAACAGCAAATATAGATATCATCCCAATCCATACAGAATTACAATGAATTTTAAGTATACAGGGCCAACAAAGAATCCAAATCAATCATGATTCACTACATTTCAGAAAACTTTCTCCTTAATGGTTTTGTGATTCTAAAAACACATGCCATTCTCTATCATGAAGAAGAAAAATATCTATGGAGTAAGACTTGAGGTTATTTTTCTTTTAGCAAAGAGTTACACAGAATTTCTGATGCTTTCTTTCATTTTCAAAACCAATATTTAGGTCAGGATAAATTTGATCTTCAAACAAGTTATTTTTTTATGATATCAAAAAGCTCTTATTGATTTTTATTAACAGAAAAACATTTTTTTGCTAATTCCTGGAGATAAGTGTAATGGAATTTAAATAAAAAGTGGGGCACATCATTCCATTTTAATAAGGTATTCAGAAGTTTCTCATCTGTGTTACTGAAACACGGGACTATCTAATCAAATTTTCCTTTAAGGCATCCAGAACAATTCCAGAGATTTTTTTTTTCTTTACTATCTTACTGCAAGTAAAAATAGATTTTTATTAAAATCAAAAGCTCTTCTACATTAAAATTTATGAATCCTGTGGAGACTCACATTTCACATGCCTTGTTAAAACTAAGACCTAAAAGTTAATTTTGTAATGAGCATGGCCAAGTCACTTTTCATTTAACAAGCGACTGGCTGGCAGTAGTGTTCACATCTGCTCTTTATTCATGAGATGAGAGACACAATGGGGAAAATCTGATGGAATGTTTACCAGTCTCCAATGGTCTATTAATAATAGTCACCTTTCCCCATCAAAATGAAGCTGTCTTCATCATTTGCTCTACCAAACTGGAGCCATCAATATAGAACCTGTTAGGAAAGGGCTCTGAGGCCAGACTCAAAGAAAAAAAATCTCATCTCTTCTATTTAACAGCTGGTCACCTTGAGTCAAGTATTTAACCTCTTTAAATTTTAGCTTTTGTGCATATAAAATATTATAAAATAGTAAGTAATAATAGTAACGATCTTCTACAACAGTTGGGAGAGTGGAGGAGGCAGTAGGGTGTGCTAGAGAGGGGTAACAATTGCTACTATTGACTGAGTGCCAACCATGTACCAGAAACTGTCTCAAGTGTTTTTATGTATTAACCTAGTTACTCCTCATGCTAATCTATCATTAGCTTCATTTTATAGCTAAAGAAAATGTGCCATAGTAACTTGTCTAAGATCTAACAAATGGCAATGCCAGGATTTTAACTCAAGCATCTGGCTTCATAGTTCACATTCTGAGCTATTACACCTTACTGCCTCAAGGCAGTAGATAAAAGTTCTCACCTATCTAAGCAACTACCAATGAGGGCTCAGGATATTAGCTTGCCTCAAAAGAGAAAGAGAGATAACCAGTTCTCAGTTATTTCTTGGATATTGTCACTATCAAAGGCAATAGAAACAGCCGGCTACAGAGGACTATACTGACAGGTTCTAGCAAATCTATCTCTTAGGAGATAAGAGGGCAGATATATGTGACTTTAAAAACTAAAGGGACCACCTCACACCCATTAGGGTGGTGACCAGTGGGGGGGGGGGGGGGAAAAGCAGGCAATAAGTGTCAGCGAGGATGTGAGAAAAATTGGAGCCCCTGTGCACTGCTGATGAGAATGTAAAACAGGGCAATCACTGTGAAAAACAGTGTGGTGGTTCCTCAAAAAACAAAGAGTAAAACCATCATATGTCCAGCATTTCCACTTCTGGGTATATACCCAAAAGAACTGGAAGCAAGGATTCACACAGATGTCCATCCATGTTCATAGCAACTTTATTCACAATACCTAAAAGATGGAAACAACCCAAATGTCCACTGCTAGATGAATGGATAAACAAAATGTGGTATACACTTACAAATGACTATTATTCAGGCTTAAAAAATTTAAAAAAAATGAAATTGTGACACATGCCACAATGTGTATTAATCCAGAGGGCATTATATTAAGAGAAATAAGCCAAGCACAGGACAAATATTGTATATTTCACTTATATAAGGTATCTAGTCATATTCATAGACAGAAAACAGAAGGGTGGCTGCCCTAAGTTGAAGAAGGTGGTAATGTTAAATTATTGCTTAACGGATACAGAGATTCAATTCTTTTTTTTTTTTTTTTAAGATTTTATTTATTTATGACAGAGAGAGATAACAAGAGAGGGAACACAAGCAGGGGGAGCTGGAGAGGGAGAAGCAGACTCCTGGCTGAGCAGGGAGCCAGATATGGGGCTCAACCCCATGACGCTGGGATCATGACCCCAGCTAAAGGCAGATGCCCAACAACTGAGCCCCCCAGGCATCCCCAGAGATTCAATTCTGCAAGAAAAAAGAGTTCTGGTCATCAATGGTGGGGATAGTTGCATAAAATTGTCAATGTTAAGAACTGTCATGTTAAAAATGGTTAAGATGGTAAACATGATGTTACGTTCACTTTACCAAAAATTTTAAAAGTAGTTAAAAAAAAGTAGGAGGAAAAGAAGAGAACTGGAAATGACCTCCGGCTGCCTCCCTTACCTCCAAGTTTCCGCACAGTGTTCACCAAGTGGGTAAGGAGTCTAAGCATGGTGGTCCAAAAGCTGCAAGTCCCAGCCTCTGCCAGGCAAGCTCTGCAGACCTCTGTGGGGACTGCCACTTAACTGCCCCTTCTCTACTTCAGCAAATATTACCTTGTAGGGAATTAAGACCTGGCTGCCAGACAGTCCACCTCATCCAGTGGCTCCAAAGTACAAACTAGACTTAAGGTTCCTTCCTTCTTCACGAATAAATGTGCATGACAATTTTAGGGTTCCAAAGGTGAAGTTAAAAATAGGGTTTTTCTTCCTATAAATGAAGGGATCTTTATAGAACCCATACATACTTAAGTTATGAAAGAAACAAAACTAAGTTTTACTTCAGCCACATGGCCTCACCAAACCTGTGGCAAGAAAGGGAACATTCACTGGAACTCTAGGCACATAACCTGTCTGGATTAGAAGGAAGCAAAAACTGACCACAGCAAGAAATAATAAGTAGTGGAGAGGTTGTGGAGAAAGGGGAACCCTCTCAGAGTGTTGGTGGGATTGCAAGTTGGTGCAGCCACTTTGGAGAATAGTGTGGAGGTTCCTCAAAAAATTAAAAATAGAGCTACCCTATGGCCCAGCAATTGCATTACTGGGTATTTACTCCAAAGAAACAGATGTAGTGGAAAGAAGGGCCATATGCATGCTAATTTTCATAGCAGCAATGTCCACAATAGCCGAACTGTGGAAAGAGCCAAGATGAGATGCCTTTCAACAGACGAATAGATAAAGAAGATGTGGTCCATATATACAAGGGAATATTTCAGCCATCAGAAAGGATGAATACCCAACTTTTGCATCAACATGGATGGGACTGTAGGAGATTATGATGAGTGAAATGTGTCAAGCAGAGAAAGACAATTATCATATGGTTTCACTTATTTGTGGAACATAAGGAATAGCATGGAGGACATTAGGAGAAGGAAGGGAAAAACGAAGGGGTTATCAGAGAGGGAGATGACCCATGAGAGACTATGGACTCCAGGAAACAAACTGAGGATTTTAAGAGGGAAGAAGGGTGGGGGGATCGGGTGAGCCCGGTAATGGGTATTAAGGAGGGCATGTATTGCATTGAGCACTGGGTACTGTATGCAAACAATGAATCATGGAACACAATATCAAAAACTAATGATGTACTGTACAGTGACTAACATAATAAAAATAAATAAATAAAAATAAAAATAAATAAAAAAGGAAAGCCAGCATGGTTCTAGGAATAGGCAGGTCCCCAAAGAACAACATTTCCCTCTCATGGCGCAAGGAGAAACAGCAGTTCCACTCACAGGTTTTTTTCTACCATGAATTCAGTGGGTCAGGAATTTTGTAGATGACATAGTGGGGATGGCCTCTCTCTGCTCTGTGATGTCTAGGACTACAACACAGGGTGAATCAATGGCTGGGGCTTAGAATCACCAAGAGGTATCTTCATTTACAGGTCTGGTTATTGGTGCTGATTGTCTAGAGACCTCAGCAAGGCTGTAGGCAAGAACACCTACATATGTTATTTGCATGTTGTTTCTCTATGCAGGCTACGTTGGGCTTTCTGATAGCACGACACCTGGGTTCCACATGAACATCTCAAGGTAGGAGTGTCAAAGTCACACTGTAAGGAAAGTATGACAGATGGGAAATATTGGCGGCTATCTCTGGAAAATACAATGTGCCATATGTCCGCCTCTTTGCTTAGAGTCTTGTTTGTGGTAGATACTTTCTGGTGGGCCTAGACATAGGACACAAAAATCCACACACTTTTGCCTACTTCCTTAGGTACCTCCACATACCCCTTCCCATATCTCTTTGCTATTGAACTTCAAATACTGTATCTTACAGGCCCTTGACACACTCAACCACACCATTCACTATTGCTCAGGACTGTTTATCCTTATCTCGGACTCCTCTTGCCATTCAGAGGAGATGGTTCAATGTACATATTGAAGTTCTGCCCACTGTCCATCACTGTCCTTTATGGCCCCTTCCCAAGTGGGATGGTAGAATAGTAGCAGTTCTATCTCCTACCATTGTCAGTTCTACCAACATACCAAGCTTGAACCAGTCTTGAGAATTTTCCTCTATCATCAGTTGGCCATAGGGAACACCCCATGAGGCCGCAGGTGTGACCCGAGGAATACAAGAGACAGGGTGACCTGAACCAATTGTTTATTTATCTTATTTTTGACTTCTGGGCCTGCTTAGATGTATCTCATATAAACCATTCCTATTGTTCAGTAGCTATTGATGTGTGTACCCAACCTTACCAAACCCAGATCTTGAAGGGGCAGCTCTGTTCATACAATCATTTGATGTTCCATTGTCAAATGCTCAGTTTCTATGACAACTAAGTATCAAGCTAGTGGTTGCATTTTGAATAGTTGAGCTATAGAAGGCATGGCCTTATTGTAGAACTCTAGGAGTTTGTGCTATGATTCTCCATTTAGGTCCAGCCAGATTCCCTACAGCATCATTATCTGTCACCTAGCACCTACAGGTTGCCACATCATTATGAACTGAATGCAAGAGTAGCTCATATTACAACCTGGAAGTGGTGCTGGGCCCTCTTTTCTCAAAACTGATAGCCTTGGGGCACCTTGGTGGCTCAGTGGGTTAAAAGTCTGTCTTCAGCATGGGTCATGATCACAGGGTCCTGGGACTGAGTCCCGCATCAGGCTCCCTGCTCGGTGGGAGGTCTGCTTCTTCTACCCCTGCTCATGATCTCTCTCTCTCAAATAAATAATATCTTTAAAAACAACAACAACAACAACAGCAACTGGTAGCCTTTTGAGACACCTAACTTAACTGACATCTGATAAATGCCCTTTTAAAAAATTTTTTAGCATTTTTAAAATTTTTATTTATTTTTAAAGATTTTATTTATATATTTGACACAGAGAGAGAGCATGCATATGCAGGGAGAGCAGTAGACAGAGGGAGAAAGAGAAGCAGGCCCCCCGCTGAGCAGAGCTTTCCCCACGTGGGTTTAGATCACAGGGCCCTGGGATCACGACCTGCACAGACGGCAGACGCCCAGCCAACTGAGCTCACCAGGCACCCCTTAAAGCATTTTTTTTTTTAAAGATTTATTTATTTGAGAGAAAGAGAGACAGGGGTTCATGATCTCAAAATCCTGGGATTGAGCCCCTTGTCAGGCTCTCTGCTCAGCAGGGAGTATGTTTCTCCTTCTGTGCTTTCTCTCTCCCCCTCTTTCTCTCTCATAAATACATACATACATACATACATACATACATACATACATACATGAAAGAAAAAAATGAAGGACAGAGAACCTGGAACAGTTATCTACTAATGCCTATTCCCGTTTGGTTTAGAGTTGCCCTTGGGAGTACTAACTTCTTTAAATCTTGGGCTCAACAAGCTCCCATGATGCCAGAGAAGCAGACAGTAGGGATGTTCAAGGAAGGCAGCTATCAGCATGATGAAAATGGTCTACCATAGCTGCAAGGAAGCTTAGACATGGACCAAGGGAAAATAGAGCAGGGTATTCACAGTATTGCTTCAAATTCTCTGTCCCCAGTTCCTGGCACCGAGCTCCTAAAACTGTAGGAATTTCCTAAGTGATAAAGGCACGAGGAGCATCTTCTGTTCTAATATTTGGGTTTTGACCATAGTTCCTGGCACAGAACTCCTAAATTCCTTGGAGTTTCCTGCATGATAAGAAAGTCTTTTTTTCTAATAAAGTACCATGTGGTAGGCTCCTAGAAGGGGCTGGTCACCAGAAAGACTGAGTCATAATTTGAAGTTTGGAAACTTCAGTCCCACTCCCCAACTTCCAGGAAGGGGAAAGGAGCTGGAGATTAAGCGAATGATGAGTCATGCCTACAAGATGAAGCCTCTATAAAAATCCCAAAAGTGTGGTGTTCAGAGAGCTTCCAGGTTGGTGAACACATCCAACTCCATGGAGACAGAACCTCTTGTACTTGGGACCATTCTGGACCTTATGCATACCTTCATCTTTCTGTTCACCTGTATCCTTCATATAAAAAACTGACATACAAAAGTATTGTCTCAGTGCTATGAGATATTCAAGCAAATGATCAAATCTAACAAGGGGGTCACGGTAACCTCTGATTATAGCCAAGAGGTCAGAAATGCAGGTGACAACCTGAAACCTAAGACTGGCATCTGAGGCGGAAGGTGGGCAGTGTTACAGGACTAAGCTCTTATCCTCCGAGGGTTGTGCTAACATCAAAGCATTTTTTTTTTTTTTTTTGCTTTAAAAAAAATGCAACATTGCTACCTCACATTGCTAACTCTGGTTGGCATCAGAACTGAACTGAATTATAGGACACCCAGCTGGTGTGGTGTCACAGAGAATTACTTGATCTATGGAAACCCCACACATCTGGTGTCAGAGGCATGGTCAGTGTGGTATTAGTGTGAGAGTAAAGGAGAAATACAGGAGCAGTTTTCCCAGAATATATATGATCTATTCTAAATCTAAGGGGTTTAGCATGGCATATTGTTATAAGTGAAGAGATCATGAACTGGGAATTTCAGCCTGAAGGTAAATACAAAGATACAGAAGTATGGAAAATAATGAAAAGGCTATTGAAGACAATGTGACATCAGAATAAAGACTGACACTGAGCAGTGGAGCAGAACACGAGGTCCTAAAACTGTCCCCTAAACAAATGATCAGCTGGGTTTATGATAGAGCTATCACTGCCAATTACTGGAGAAAGGAAAGACTGTTTAAACAGAAATGAATGGTGCTGGGACTACTGCTTATCCAAGAGAAAAAAGTGAAATTGGATTCAACCCTAACACCATATACATAAACCAAATCTAGATGGACTCATGTTATTAAATAAATAAATAAATAAATCCCAAGAGAACCCTTGATTTCACATAGATGTAAAAGATGGTGGAGATGGGAAGGGGAGAGAGGGTGTTTCAGTGGTTATTTATTGTGGACAAAATGACTATAAAGGTTCACTAGATAAATCAAGAAAAACACATTAGCAGAAAGATATCATGGCAACCCACCTAATTCATCTATTCTCTGTCATTTTTGCCATTAAAATGCCATTGAATGCCAGAGAGCTCTCATTCCCCTAACTGGCAGTGCATCAGATCTCCAGAGCATTCTTGAATTCTCAGGCCCCATCTCAGACCTACTCAATGAGAACCCCTTGGAGGCAGTACCCAGGAGTTTCTATTTTTAATAAATTTTAGCAGAAAATTCCACTACATGGCCAGAATTGGGAACCACAATCCTGTATCATTATTAGGTCTCAGAATTCATTGAGAAAATAGAAGCTACAAGACAGGAATGCCATCAAATCTCATTGAATGAAGTGGCCCTGCTACTGTGAGATTTTATGTCCCCATTGGCTTTGGATCTTTAAGTGTTCCTCTCTGTGAGAACGTGACCCCTATAATTCTCCCCTCTCTTCCTCAACTCTTAGCAGCATACCCTTGTTTGGGGACCACTCTTCTTCCTTGCTTCCATGATATCACATTTGCCTAGCTCTGCTCTTTCCTCTCTCTCCTGGGCTCTTGGGTCCCAAGAGTGAAGGTGCAGCGTCTTAGTCATTTCAGGCTGCCATACACATTACCATAGACTGGTAATGTTATACAACAAACAAGCTTCTTTGGAGGCTGGAAGTCCAAATTCGTGGTGCTGGCATGGTCAGGCTCTTGATGAGGGCCCTCCCTCTCCAAATACCGTCATACTGGGATTATGATTTCACCATATGAATTTGGAATTGGAGTGGGAGGTGGGATACAGTCTGTCCACTGCAGCTGGGAATGATTTCCTCTTCTCCACATTGTCTAAGCAATTTCAACCAGTCTCTTTCCTTCTATTTTCACCATCATACTCCAAGCAATGGCTATCTTACTTGGGCGACTGCCACAGTCTCCAGTCTGTCCCTGCTCCTACTGCACTCTAGACAGCTTTGAAAAATTCAAGCAGATCTTCTGGCCTAAAAATATCTCGTGTTCTCCCATTTGAAATCCTTACCATGCCTAAGAAGCCCTTCAGGGTCCCTGCCTGTCTTTCCATACTCCTCTCTTGCCATGCTCCTCTCCTAATTCTCCCACCCAGGTCACAAGTGCTGCTTATTTCTTTTATAGCACTTTTATCATCTTAAATTATTTATTGACTTGTCATCTGATTCTACTTCGTCTAAGATCAAACTCATCATTTCACCCCCAAACTATTCCCTCATTTTTGTTTTGCTAGTTTCATCAAAGATGATATCATATTTCACTTTTTAGGACCTGAAAAACTATTTTTTTGTCCTCTCCTCCTCACCATTTTACTTCCAAACTATTTTTCACAAATCGACAGTGATGTTCCTCACTTCAGTTCTTCTTTCTCTTCTATACTATTTTTTTCCTAGTCCATTGGATATGGGTCATTTTGGGGTCACAGATCACTTTGAGTTATGAAAGCCACGGGCAGATGGGAAGCCACCTACTAGATGGGTGACTGGAGCCAAATTACTTAATTACCTAACTTTAGTTTCACCATCTATAAAATAGAGAAACTAACAGTACAAACATGAAGAAGATGTTTTTGTGCCCCTCAGTCCACTCTGAAATCAGTCCAGCGATAGAGAAAAGTTCTGGGTAGCTGCTAGAATTCCACCTCAAGCATGCTGAGTTACATAACTCTGCTCTTCTGCCTCAGGGCTTTCTTCAGTGGCAGCATAGCCCGAGAGTATCTGGAAATTCAAATTCCTGGGGACAACCTTCAAACAATAGTGGATGGCAGTCAGTGGATATCCTATTCCTTTTTTTTTTTTTAATGATTTTATTAATCTATTTGACAGAGAAAGCACAAGTGGTGGGGCTAGCAGAGGGAGAGGGCGAAGCAGTCTCTCTGCCGAGCAGGGAGCCTGATGCAGGGCTCAATCCCAGGACCCTGGGATCATGACCTGAGCCAAAGGTAGCCACTTAACCGACTGAGCCACTCAGATGCCCTGGATATCCTACTCCTGTGGATAACTCCAAGGCAGTCTACACTGTTTCTCAGAGGGTCCCTTACAGGATAAAGAGCCAGTTATATAACCAATTTACTATTCATCCTTCCTTCCGTATCTCACTCTCCCTGTCTTTATTTCTGCCCCCTCCCCCACATCAGATCATATCCCAAATAAACTACTTGTATCCATGTTCTGCTTTTAGGGGAACCTAAACTATGGCAGTAAACATATCCGTTAGGATCCCAGCAGGGAAAAAATGCATCCTTTAAGTTGCACAAATAAAAAAAAAAAATTAGTAAAGGAAGCATTTATGCAGATGAGGTAGGGTTAGGAAAACAACCCAAGGGCTGGCAACGGTGGAGAGCCATTATTACCCCTAAGCCTGAGAGAGACTTGGCCTCCAATGGAGGGATGAGGGCAAGGTCAAGTGCCCTGCATGGTGACACCAATTTAGCTTTCCTAAAACAGTATTTCCATCACATCCTTTGCATCTAATGAACACTAATATCTGGAATTCTTGGTTGGATATTCAAGATTAAGACATGGAGGTGGAAGAACTCAAGAATCATCTAATTCATTCCTTTTATGAGCAAAGCGAAGCCCACCAAGATTAAATGACATGTCCAAACAATATGCCAATCAATATCCATTGACAAGGTCAAATTCAAGTACCACGTCCTTTATGAAGGCTTCTCCGTGCACTCTGCTGGGAAGTGAATGCTTCCTCTTGTAAATTCTCCTAATACTCATTTAGAAATCATACAGAAAGAAGAAGATACAGATCTATTTCAACCTGAGCTTCTCCATGTTAGATGAGGCAATCAAATACTGGGGTACAGAATTTTACAACAGATGAGTTTCTAAAGTAGGATGTCAATTCACTGATCAATAGAGCAGTTAAATGGATATACAGCTTAGGCTGGCTATAAGCTTTTTTCTGTAAACGACCAGGTATAAATACATCAGGGACACAGTCTCTGTTGCATGTTTCTTTTCTTTTTCTTCTTTCTTCCTTACTTCCTTGCTTTCTGGCTTTTGGTGTGTTTTATTTTGTTGTTGTTTTTCAGCAGTGCATTGAAAATGTAAAAACTATCCTCACTTACTGGGTGATAGGTTGCATTTGCTGGGGGCATTAGTTTGCTGACTTTTTATATCTGTCACCAGAAAGGAAGCTGACTTGGGAAACAAACTTAACAGGTTGCTTAGTAAGTAAAGCAATAAAGAATAAAAGAAGTTCAAATTCAGTCACGCAATCTATATATTGTCAGTGTCCATGTGTGCCAGGTACTGTTCATGGTCCTAAGGTCACAGTGGTGAACAAGAAAGATGCAATTCTAATCCCCAAGGAGATGAGTGGGTGTGTGATAAGAAATGAATAAAGCATTTAACAGGAGTGACATAATGATTCTGACTACTTTCTGTGTGGAAGCAAGACTGAGGTGGGACAAGAGAAAACAAGAGAAAAACAGGTTAGAAGACTATTACAGTGGCTCAGAAGAGAATGATTACCTCAGACCAAGGCTGTAGTGGTGGAAGTGATGAGATGATTGGTTAAATGGCTAGATTTAGGATATATTTTGGAGATAGATCCCTCCAAACTTACCAATGAATCAGATGACAACAATGCAACCAGAAGAATGGTCCTCACATTTACTGAAGTGAAAGAGGTTAGAAGGTAAAAGGGGGTTGGGATCCAGGACACAGAAGGAAGACTGATCTGGGATAATATCAGGAACAGTGGGAAAAGGAAATAATATGGGAAAGACAGCAGAACTGTCTGGAAGCTTTGAGTGTTGTTTGAGATGTTGGGTCACTAATTGGAATTCTTAGTGAGTTCTTACATAGCACCTAATTTAACTACTGAAAATGTCTTTTTCCTCTAAGTGAATTTTCCCTTATCTTTTAAATTAGATAAATAAATACTATTAAATGCCACAAAAATATATGTAACATGTCTAAAGTTATAAATCATAAGAATTCAATGCATATCTATGAACTCTCCACTTTATCTAAATTGGACATTTGCCAGTAAGTTACATTTACCTTTGTTCTTCTTAATCTCATCTCCTGGTTACTCCATAGCCTAAATTTTGTGTTTACTACTCTCTTTCTTTAAAATCACATGTGTACTTTTTGACCTAAACAATTTTTGGTTTTCCCTGCATTTGAACATTATAAAATGGCAGCTGACATTTTAAAACTCAGCATTATGTTTCCAAAATATATCCACGTAATTACGTATGTTGATTCATTTCCTATGCTTAATTGTATGGCTATATTATAACATAGTTATCCATTTTCCTATACAAACATATTTCGGTTGTTTTCACTTTTTTGCTGTTACTAACAATGCTGCTGTGAATGTTCTGTAGTATCCAACCGTTTGCCAAGTGTGTATATTTAAGAGTAGAAATTGCTGGATCATGAGGTGTGTAGTTTTACTTCTATAAGACTGTGCCAAATTGTTTTTCCAAGAGGTTATTACCAATTTACATTCACACCAGTAAGGTGAAGGAATTCCCACTGATGCATGTACTCTAGAATTTGGTAATGTCAGACTTCCTTAATTTTGTCAATTTACTGCATGAAAAACAGTGTCTCGTTGAGGTCTCTTTTATTTCCCAGGTTAGTAGGAGACAGAACATCATTTAACCTGTTTATTGGTCATGACACTTCCTCTTCCATGCTCGTATTTCTTATCTAACTTTCCTTTTCCATAATCTATCAATCCTATCTCTGCCACTTCGCGCTGGAATTTTAAGACAAGAAATACTGTACGTTTTTTACCTGTAGTTAAGCAGCAACTGACTCGCTCCTCTTGTTTCAGAAGTAAAGGAGACCGAGGACTCTGAGCCTCCAGACCACTAAAGTCTTTCCGTGGGCGAGTCCTTCCGGACCAATCAAATTTTCTTAACCTACACTGTCTAAAAATAGCAGCACACAGATCTACACCCAATGCTCAACATTCATGGTCATGAGTTCTTGCACACGTTTCCCAGGAGCAAACTATACACACCGGACACCCCAACGCACACAAACGAAAACACAACCACGTGCTCTGCTCTTCTCCCGCGGTAGGAGTCCTTTGAAACCGAATAGAGAACAATTGTCTTAGCATCCTGTTTCACACTTTCGTCAATAGTTTTTCGACCAAAAAAAAAAAAAAAAAAAAGAAGAAGAAGACACAAAATGTTTTGAAAGAAGTTATTTAAAAAGATAATAATCTTTGGGGGGGTTTCGTTTTCTTGTCTTTATGCTTTTGTGAGGATTTATTTTGAGTTACCTGACAGAGTCTTTTCATCAGCACTTGTGTGGAAACTGCGACGAGATGAGCACCTGGGACGGGGAGGCGGGGCGGAGGTGTGACGTCATTGCCGCGGGGCGGAGGCGACGGTGTCTGAGGAGAGGCTCCGCGTGCTGGTTGCCAACTCTGGCCTTTCGGCTTGGAGTCTAGGAGAATATCTGCCACTGTCCGCTTTCCCTTGGTGGTCCGCTCACAACTAGACCCACTGGAGATGGCAGACGACCTTGGAGACGAGTGGTGGGAGAACCAGCCTACAGGTGCAGCCAGCAGCCCAGGTACCCACTCTGCCCGCGCGGCTGCGGGGCCTCCCCTGACCGACCCCTACCCCCCAACCCCTGCGTCCTTAGGTGAGCCTCTGGCGGTCACGATGTGTGGCCCCGCGGTGGTGTGCCCAGCTGTGGGAGCGCGCGAGCGTCGGGAATGAAGTGGTGCGGGAGCCTTATTACTGAGTGAACAGTGTGGCTTTAACTCAGGTCTACCCTCCTGTCAGGAAAGACCCTGAAGGAAAGATTTTCCTTTTACGTGTTTCTTAATAGGTAGATTTTTCGTGAATTCAGAAGAGTTTGCGCGTAGTGGTTAAGGGTAATTCCTGGATTAGATTCAGAGTGGTTCTGCTCAAATCGAGACTCTGGGGCACCTGGGTGTCTCAGTCGTTAAGCATCTGCCTTCGGCTCAGGTCATGATCCCGGAACCCTGAGACCGAGCCCCTCATCGGGCTCCCTGCTTGGGGTGGGGCGGGGGGAGGGGTGAAAGCCTGCTTCTCCTTCTTCCTCTCCCACTCCCTCTACTTGTGTTCCCTCTCTGGCTATCTCTCTCTGTGTCAAGTAAATAAAATCTTAAGAAAACAAAAACAAATGGGGACTCTGGCCCCACTAATACTGCTTCGGCTCCCTTTCCTCAACTATAAATTACGGATAATAATGTCAATTTCATAAGATTATCATGAAGATTAAATAAACATAATACAAATGATGCACTTTAGCACAGTGCTTGGCACAGAATATATGCGAGGTAAATATAAGCTATGGTTTTTCTTGCTATCATCATCATCTTGTTATTTGGACTGTTAAAGCCTGAAGGAGGTTTAGAAACCAATCATCCTTTTGAACTCAGCCATTTCACAGAAGAGACACATGAGACCTTCACAAGTAACTTCACATGAGTAACTTCACAAGTTCATGTAGCTAGTTGGTATCAGAAGCAAGACTAGAATTTAGTTAATTCAAACAACTTGCTACGTGTACCCACTGCCAATGTGGTGGATATTTTATCTTTAAGTAGGTGGCATTTAGTAACTGCTCACCACAGGCTGACTTTGAACCTTTCAAGTTCCATGAGGCTTAGTATACAATTACGTTTTGAAATCGTTCTTCAAAGTCTACCTCTCTTCTCTACCAGGTTCTAAGATATTTTTTAGGGGAAAAAAAAGCAAAGTCTTATCCATGTCATATTGTCCACCAGGCACTGCACATGATTGACACTTGATACATACTTGCTGCAAACATTAATTTTGAAATATGTGTTGTGAAGTGTCCATTAAAGCTGCAAAATTCTACAACATTGTTTCCAGAAGAGTTGCCTTCAGGTACAAACTGAGTAGATGTCATTTTTAAAAAGGTAGCCAGTGTAATACTTCCTCCAGTAAACTTCCTGACTTTGTTGCTACTTTGTTTCTAAGAAATATCTCTTGCAGGCTGTAGTGTTACACATTTACTTTGATAACCCTTCCCCCCTCAACTCAGGTATTTAAGGCTATATTTTATGATGTGATTTAAGTATAGAAATCGTTTAAGAAATAACTGAATTCCTTTTGAGTGGTAAAGGGGATCCTATTTCTTGATTCTAGCCTTGCCTCTTGCCCATTACCGGCCATGTCTCTCAAGTTAGTCACCCTTTAGAAGGAAAGAAATTAATGTGTCTTTAATATGCCAGATATTTTCATAAACATAAATTCATTTAATCTTCATAATATGTTTAAAAGATATGTATTACTTTCACTTTTATAGATGAGAAACAGAAAAGTTCAGTAATGTTCTTAGAAACACACAGCAAAGAAGATATCTGGGAAGAGATTACACAAGTATGCCTGAGTTTCAAAGTCATACTTTATTCACTATTACAGTGTGTTTTTACTGGGCCTCAGTATCATGATCAGTAAAATGAGGTGTCCTTAGAGATTATCTTTTTAAGGGTTTTAACAAACCAACTGTTCTACACATTGGATTTATAGCATCTTTCATGTAAGTTACCAGGATTCCCATCAAGATAGTATGTTAGAGGCACCCTGCTTCTTAGACTCCTTCTAACTCTAAGGTTAACATTTGAAAATTGCTGACTTTAAATGTATCAGGGGTATTTGCTTTGTTAACTTCTTCTTAGTATAGTGAGCATGTAAGCTTCTTTGAGATATGCTTGATTATTTGTCAGGGATTTGCTAAATAATCTGTATGGTATTTCTAATTCAGAAAAAAATCACAACAAACCAATTCAGATTTCCTGATTCTACCTATGTTAATGGGGGAAAGATCAGCCTAAAATGTGTGAACTGTATTTTTGTTTTGAAAGTCATGGGAGAAATAGTGCCTTAAGTCAGAGAAAGGAAAGATAGTTATAATGATGCCTTTATTTCTGTTGTGTGCTGTGCTACTTGCTTATAAAAGTAAACATCTTTCCTTACCATCTGTTTTCCATTCACGCTTATGGTAGCAAGAAGCATTTAGCCATTTTAACAATCTACATCTATAACAAAGGCTCAGCATTCATGGTCATGAATTCTTTTGCATGTTTTCTGAAAGCAAACTGTACAAACATACAGATTCCCAAACACTGATACACACTATGTAAAACATCTGTCTAACATATCCGGCTATCTACTTATTGTCTAAGGAAATGTAATTCAGAGACTCTTACTAAAGCTCTTGATCTTGATCTACATATGACCCTTTTTTTGCATACATCTTATGGCTATTCAGAACTTCCACTCTTGTGCTAGAATTCTGCATTTTACTGGAGCCCAACATGGGACCTGGCACCTGGTGTTTGAAAGAGATTAGCTGAATAAATGTATGCATGCTGCTAGATATACAGAGTTCTTGGTAATCATGTATGTAGATAGACATATAATTTCTCACCCAATTAAATACTTTTAAGAATGAAAGGCCATGCCATTAGAATTTTTCTGGGACTGTCCTAGTCTACCTGGGATGTCACCCTATTGACATCATTGTTGGTGATTGGAGTCTTGGTCCAGGATAAGACCACTGAGAGTTGTGTGTGCTGAAGAGTATTCAGCCAGTGTGTTCAGGTAACAGAGTCTAGGAGTCATCTAGTGACATCCGACATTTCATTTCACTTATTTCCTTATTCCCTGCATACCTTAAGAGATTATTTGAGGTTATTTATAGTAAATAATGCATGCATTAGAATCATAATTGCGAAACCTTAATGCTAAAATGAACAGATACAATGCCCATGGTTTCATGTAGTTGACTAAACTGGGCACTTTCTCAGTGTTGCTTGAAAACTGAGAATGTCATTCCCAGCAGGGATTTTGTTACTTATGGAGCAGAGCCAAGAGTTTTTGCAGTTGGAGTTGGTCACTTGATCATTCACTTACTGAAGAGAATATTGATTGTTTTCCCTTTTTATTCCAATAATATCCCTCTTAAGTTAGCAAGTCAAGTGTCCAGCAGGTAGCAGGGTTTATGAATCTGGAGCTCCAGGGTTGGGTCAAGGCTAGAGGTAAGAGATTTAGGAATGACTGGCACATGTATAGCTTACTTTTTTTTTTTTTTAAGATTTTATTTATTTATTTAGAGAGAAAGTGCCCAGGGAGGGGACAGAGAGAGAGAGAGAGAAAATTTCAAGCAGAGTCCCTGCTGAGTACAGATCCTGGCAAGGCTTGATCTCATGACTCTGAGATCATGACCTGATCTGAAATCAAGAGTCAGACACTCAATAAACTGAGCCACCCAGGCACCCCTACAGCTTACTTTTAAAGAGGATGTTTTAGCAATCCGCCAAATTCTCAGCCTCTGTTTTTTGAAGAGGATTTTGCATGTGCTTCCCTAGCTTATTCTGAATATTTGATTCATCTTTACCAAGCATCTAACTAGAAAACTGAAGTGTGAACACACTTATATGTACAGTATAAGGAGACTGTAGATCATAACGCTAACCTGCATTTGTTGAGTGGTGGTTATGTGCCAGATACTGGCACATAATATTTTGATTGCTTCATGTGTATTAGCTCATTTAATCTTCACCAGTACACTATGATGTATTTACTATTATTCCCATTTTACAGGTTAGGAAATTGAGGCACTAAGTGGTTAAATGATTTGCCCAATGTTATTTAGTTGGTAAGTGGGGAGGCTGGGATTCATAGGCAGGCAATCTGAAACCAGCCTGTGCACTTAAGTTTCTCAAAGATAATTATTCTGATTATCAGTGTTAAGACTCTCATCTCTAAAATAACAATCCTTTTATCAATTAAAAAAGGCTCATATTGGGCGCCTGGGTGGCTCAGTGGTTAAGCCGCTGCCTTCGGCTCAGGTCATGATCTCAGGGTCCTGGGATCGAGTCCCGCATCAGGCTCTCTGCTCAGCAGGGAGCCTGCTTCCTCCTCTCTCTCTCTGCCTGCCTCTCTACCTACTTGTGATTTCTCTCTGTCAAATAAATAAATAAAATCTTTAAAAAAAAAAAAGGCTCATATTTATTTATATACATCATTGTTTTCAAATTGTGTCTATTAACTCTTACTCTCCTAAAGTTTACTCTTCTTTTTTTTTTTTAAAGATTTTATTTATTTATTTGACAGAGAGAGATCACAGGTAGGCAGAGAGACAGAGAGAGAGAGAGAGAGAGAAGCAGGCTCCCTGCTGAGCAGAGAGCTCGATGCGGGACTCGATCCCAGGACCCTGAGATCATGACCTGAGCCGAAGACAGCAGCTTAAACCAATGAGCCACCCAGGCACCCTAAAGTTTACTCTTCTAAAGAACATTGATTAGTCAGAGATACAAATAAGCGGACTGTATCATTGGGCTTTGAGAACAATCTTTGCCAGGAAGTCAAACTTCATCCTAGTGCTCTAGACTCACATACCTGGCTGTCTTCTTGAAGTCTGCTTATTTACTAGAATGTCGAATGCAAATGAAAGCAAACAAAGGCCTTACTCTCTGATCTATCAAGTCTTTAACTCTAGGACATCCTGAATGCTTTTTTTCCATTTTTCTCCTCTGTTACCCATCAGAGTACATGTTACCATCTTCATTTGCCTTAACTACTGCAGTAAACTAACAGGGCTCCCAGTTTCTGTCTTGTTCCTCTTTGGACTGTTCAATTAGCAGCCTGAGTGATCAGATCTCATTCCTGCCCAAACCCTTCAGTGGCTTCATGTCACATATAATACAACCCAGATTACTTATTAGGACTGATGTCTGCCACATCTACTATTTACTCCCCTCTAATTTATGCTCTTCCACCCACACCAGCCTTTATTTTGTGCCTCAACAGGGCAACTTCATTCTGTCTTAGTCCTTTACAGTAGATGTTCCTTTTTCTTTCTGGGCTCTCCAGTATTTCAAATGGCTATCCTTTTCTTAGAACATTAAGACCTCAGTTCAGATATCACTGAAAGAAAAGCATTCCATGTCAGCCAGTCTAGAGTAGCCATCTAGTTGGTCTATTATATCATCACATTATAGTAATTCTCAGCAGGGCACTTATCACCAACTGTTATTTGCCTTGTTAAATGATTACATTTGCTAATAGATTACATTTCATTGTTAAATTATTACATTCTGGTATGATCCCCCACACGAGATTGTAAGCCAAATGTGAGCAGGGATTTGTTTATCTAGTTCTTTGCTGTATACTCAGTGCCTAGAGTAGTATCTGGGTCCTTAGAAAGCACTCATTAAGAATTTGTTCATTAAGTAATTGTTAATGTTTCATAGCCACATTTGAAGACCTCAACATAGGAGTTCCACATCTAAAGAAATTTAGTTCACTAGAAGAATTGTCAAAATCTTGCTCAGGTTTTTGACAGATTTGACAGGCGCTGCTTCTCTCTTTCTGAAAATACATTGAAAATCCTTGTTGTATAACTGTATACTAACCTTTTATTCTAACCATATTTGAATTTAGTTTTATAAATTTTGTTTTGAAAGAGGAAAACAGACTTTTGCTTTATAATGAGCTGATAATTCTTTGTGGTGACAGCTTTTGTTACTTAGAATCAATGTAATTGGTCATTTTGTTTGAGATTGCTGAAATGAGCATTTAAAAGTTTTTGTCGTTGTTCTTGTATTATTTTATATCATCTTCAAATCACATTGCTTTATCTATGCTGAATTCCTCCTAGAAACGATGAAGTAGGGGAATGCCTTGGATCTTTTAAACCTGAATAATTCAAGTGTTTGGTTTCTTCCCCTCTTCTTATACCAAAGTTAGACCTTTACAGTATTAATTTTACCTATAGGCAGCCATGCATAGTAGATGTAAAGTAGTAGTAAAACATTGTCTCTGCATATAGAATTCAGACTTGGAATATTTGTAGTACATTTTAATGACATACAACAGAGAATCAACTTCAAAATTATTTATTGAACTCTCATGCTTAGCCTTACTTTAGACACTGGTGGATTAGAGGATGAAACATATGCTTTCATTGTGGAATTTATACATCAGTGTGGTTCAACCAAAATGCAAGTAGTATTATTTTGACAGATGTTCAAGAGGGATGCCTGGGTGGCTGAGTTGTTAAGCATCTTGCCTTCAGCTCAGGTCATGATCCTAGCTAGGGTCCTGGGGTCGAGCCCCTCATCGAGCCCCACTTCAAGCCCCGCATCGGGCTCTCTGCTCAGCAGGAAGCCTGCTTCTCCCTCTCCCACACTCTCTGCTTCTTTTCTGTCTCTCACTGACTCTATCTCTGTGTCAAATAAATAAACAAAATCTTTAAAAAATGAAAAGATGTTCAAGGGCAAAAACAGGGACAGGATAAATTTTAAAACATGAGAGGAAGAGAAGAAGAAAGAGCACATGTTGCATCAATAGTCAGTGTTCTGTACTTGAAGACTGTGTAACAAATGGACCCACAGATAACCTTCATGGACTACTTTTACTTTATTTATACAATTTCAGTAATTCTTACAAGTGATTAAACATGTGGTTCTTGACAACAATTTTAAGTGTTTAAAAGTACAAATTTATACATCTTTACCCAAACATGCACAGTAGTTCTGCTATAGTTCTGCTAAATGTCTATGAATCTCTTGAAAAAGACCAGGAATTTGGAAGGCTTAGAAATACTTCCATTTCCCCTCTCAGATTCAATGGCAACAGTATTTTGTGGCACAAATCCTTTGACCTGTTCTTATCAGATGTTCTTTAGTTGAACACTTTAGTGCATTCATAGATTTATACATTTTATTAAATGTGTCACAAACAGCTTGAAATATAGTTTCCCTTTGTATTTCCCAGCTTTCAAAAAAATTCTTAGTTCTTAAATTACTACTGTTTTTTTTTAATGTTGATTAAGCTCTTGTTCCTGAGTTCCTTGCTAGTCTAATTCACACTTGACCAGAGATCAGAAACTTTCTTTGTAAAAAACCAGATAGTAAATATTTTAGGCTTTCCAGTCACTGTCACAACTACTCAACTCTGCATAAAAGCAAGCATACATAATAAATATGTAAACAAATGAGTGTGGCTGTGTTCCAATAAAACTTTACCTATGGACAATGAAAATTGAATTTCATGTAATTTTCACATTTTATAAAATATTTATTATCTGATTTTTTTTCTACTATTTAAAAATGTAAATACTATTCTTAACTTGCAGGACATACAAAAACAAACAGGGCTGAATTTGATCTGTGGCATGCAGTTTGCATACACCCCTGCCCCAGGTTCAATGTCAGAGTTGAATGTCACATGTCCCCTAGAGTGGGAATTTGAAACATATCCCAGAGAGAACTACATTTTACATCAGATACTCCATTACTTAGCCCATCATTATCAGTCATATATTAGATCAGTCACATTTCTGTTAAAAACCAGATACTTTATTCCAAGTAGTTAAAAGGAGATTAGTTCAGAAATCACCAAAGCTAAATAAATGAAGGGCTGAGGAAACCCTCCAGCATAAACAAATCAGGTTATTAAAATTCTTTTTACAAATTGGATTTGTTTTTCTTCACTTGGATTTTTATCTGCTTTCTTTTAAAAACTTAGTAAAGTAACTCCAGAATTAGGATAGCTTCTTTTATTTTTATTGTTTTTCAGAGAGGTCACATTTCTGCAGAAATATAATTATTCTCAGGAAACAGGATTCTTTATGTTTCAGTTGTGTTACAGCTCAAACACCATTTTGTTAAACCCCAAATAGTATTCCCAGTTCTGAGCTACTTATGCATTTTTATTGCATTTATTACATATTGCTTTAAAATAAGTATGGTTTTTGGTTGGTAATCGTCTTTAAAATAAACTTTGTTATTTTAAAGACTTCTGTCTTATTGGGATTAGAATTGTTACCATTTAAATATGGATTTCTGCTGCTTGCCAAAGAAATTTCGCTATTTTCTGACTCTTTTTTAGTACTTTGTACAATATCTTCTCTTTTTTTTTTCTTCTCCTGAATTTATGCCAGCTCGGCATGAAAACACTTGAAGAAGTCTCCTAACCTAGGAAAAGACAATTTTAAAATATCCAACATACAACATATTTTGTGCTCCTTTTCAAGGTAAAAATGTTCCCAGTGTCTTTTGTTTTTCTGGGAGTATTTCATGCTTGTTTCTCCTGTTTTATGCTTCTTTTCAGTCTGTTTGGTTTCTACTACAGGAGATCCAGTGTTTTTTCTTTCCATTAGCTTAATTATCAGTCTTGAATGTCAGTCACATAGCGTAACAGCTTTTTTTCACTGTAACTATATGCCAGTGCTATCTCTTAGCAATTTTCTCACTTATGTCTTGACTGAATGGTCCTCTTCTCTGTCATTCATTCATCCTCTGTTCATTTAACATTACCTCCATATTGCAGGCACAACACTAAGTATCCTACACATTTTCCGACTCCACCATTTACCTGTTACCACCCTGCACTTCCTTTTGAACTGTTTCTCCTGTATGTTTGTGTTAGAATTCCATTACTTTTTTTTTTTAAGCTCACTTCTTCCCACTCTTTGTCTGACAACTTTTCAACTTAGACTTTTCCATTTCAGGCTTTTAATTCACCTGACCTCCCCTCACTTCTTCCTCTGTTACTCGTCTGTTGGGACTGCTGCACATCATCCCTCTCTTTGACTTCTTTGTTCAGTGGTACTCAGACTTGCAGCTCCTTCTCCTCCTCCTTACAACTGGAGTGAGTCCACAGTTATTTGTATAGTGACACAAGTACATGGAAGCAGGCCGGGCTGGATGAGTGTGGAGAATGGCAGTTCCTTTGCTCCTACTTTGCTGGCTCCGTCCCAGGATATCTTGCTAAAGCACTGTCCTTCCAGGATTTCTTCCAGGATCTTGTCTCCAGTTCTCGGTACAGGATCACAGAGAACCTTGCATCATGCTCTTCATAGATTTTTTTTTTTTTACACTGAAGCTTTACACAATATAACTGTGTCTCATGTCAAAAATGCCTTGTCTTGTAACATTATTGTGTTGCTCTGTCCACACTAAATTATAGACATACCTTTCTTTTACCTCAGTGAGAGAGCTGTAAGTGTGATGAAAAGGATTACTTTAGCTTAGTACTGCCAGAGGCCTGAGTCCCACCTTGTAGATGACTGGTTGAATTCAGTCATGGTTAATCAGAACTGGAAGGAACCTGAAGAATTATTAAGTTGTCCTGTTTTACATATGAGAAACTCAAGGCTCAGACTGTTGAATGCCAAGCTCATTGTCAAATGAGTAAAAAGCTAGGATTGGAATTTGAGTCTTGCTGAATCAACTGTTTTTCTATAGCACTGATACATTGAAGTGATGTCATTAAAGAATGTCTGATGAGATGATAAATTGTTATCTTTTTTTTTTTAAACACCTAGGACAGTGATTCCTTTCTCCCTAAAAGATTTCTGTATTCTTGACCTTTGACTCTTAAATATCCTGATTGCTTTAGAAAGCAGAAATATCCATCTAAAATAGTTTTTGTAATAAGCCTAGCAATATGATTCTATGGCCTGGCATATATAGGAGGGGCAACCTCCTACAAGTGACACAGAAGTCTAAGTGCCAGCAGTCAAGTGTGCATATCATACCAGTAATTATCAGGTCCATCACAGAAAGGTTGTATTCGTCTATTACTTATTTTTTGGTTCCTTTCTTCCTTGTACTAAGAATTTTCTTCTAGTGTAAAGAAATCGGTTTTAGACCTTAAAGTGTGATTTTAATTGTCCTGCCATTTTGATGGAAATGATCTGATTTTTTTTGAAGTTGATTAGGAGTTCTTTCTAGCATATCTTCTTAGCAAAATATGATTCAATAAAGTTCTGTGAAATGAAAGACTTACTTCTGAGTTCACCAGAAAACTTGTCAGTTGGTCTCATGAATTCAGTCCTATCCCTTGCTAATGATAGAGAGATGGTCCAGCTTTGGGCTGGATTGTAAGTAGAATGAGGAATTGGAAGGATTTGGCCTGTTCGTGTGTATATGCATATACACACATATAGGTACAATAAATGCAGATATGCTGCTCTTTCAGGATGCTATTCACCAGGTCCAGCAACCTGTGAATGAACTGTTCATCATTTTGCTGCTTCACCATTTCTTAGAGAGATGACCTTTCCTCTTTGGCCTTCATACTGGTAATTTTAGTTTTCTGGATATTTCTGTAAGTGGGTGAATCCAGATAATGCATTGGCATGGCTTACCTTTTCCCTCCCATGTGGAGAAAAGTGTTAGAGGTGACAGTTCTTATGATGTGTAGCTTCCCACAGCCAGTGTAGTGACTGGGCTTATCCATAAGCCCTGGGGGAGCTTTAGGGAAAAGCTTAGTGTTGCCTGTAGATTTTGGTTTAGGGATCCGTGTTGGGATTCTCTGCTTGCATACCTTCTTGATCTTGAATTAAACAGAAGAACAAAAGGTAGTTAATAGTATAGTTGGTGGAGCAGCTGACATTGTTTAGTTTAGAGGATTTGGCTTCTTTGGAAGCACTAGGTTCTGGGGATACATCAGATTAAAGACTCTCATGTTGAAGAAAAAAAATTAGAAAAGCAATTCTGTCAACATGTGTTGAGTGTGTGCTGTGTGCAAGGCTCTGAACAGTAGATGGCACTAAATGCAGAGGTAAATTGCTTTTTGGCACTCATAGTATAGTGGGAAGTAAACAAGAGGAGTGTCCCAAATTAATCTCAAAGCGTCCTGAGATTGTCAAAGAAAGGTTAATTTCAACCAAGGGGTCAAAGAGAGTTTCATGAAGAAAGTAGCATTTGATTTGGGCCTCTGAAGACTTAGGATTTTTGATAGCAGGAATGGGAGGGCATTCTAGGGTAAAGGAATACTTTCAGCAGCAGAATGAGGGAATATTTTTGGCAGGGTCCCTGAGATAGGAAGTCAGACACGGTTAAGAAATGGAGTGATTTCAAATTAGGTTGTATTTGACAGATGAAATGGGACTGTAGACTGGGCCTAGATAGGGAAAATTGTACCTGATTCTATAGACTATACATGCTGGAGGGGATCGTGGGGTGAGTAGGAAGGACAAAGTCTGGGGGAGAAAACTTGTGGAGGTAGAATTGTATTAATATTTACTCCCTGTTAATATATGAAGAGTAAGAGAGGAGTCACAAATAAGTTGAATGATCTGGACTGGGAGAGTGTATTGTGGAGTGTGAAAGAGTATGATTGAGTATACATTCACTTAAAAAATACACTCTTATTTTCATTTATTAAGGAAAAATACTCTTGGATAAGAGTACTTGTTGGTAAAGAGATGGGAAAAAGTTCTCAGCTAACTGTAGTTCTCCCATTATAATCCATAGTTGCTGGTGATGATATTTCCCCCCCCCTTTGGTTGCATCATCCTTTCTCTCCTATGAGCTCAAAAATATAAATCTTTTGAAAATGCATTGCAGTTTTCATGATGGATTACTAATACTGTTTTTATGGGAACCCTTCTTATATTGTTTTTGCTTCTACAGAAATTTGTTTCCATGTTTTTATTGTACTGATAAAGTACAGTTAAGTCTCTTTATGTAAACATTTAGTTACTGAAAATGCCCTTTAACTTTCAAAGCAACTGTATTTAGATTTTCAGATAAATGGTACATAGACTTAGCTAAAAATGTGAGGATTGCTAGAAAAGTTTTTGGACTTTTGTATTACTGACATTTTTTTAAATACTTAATCCTAAAAATAACAAGTGAGATACATATCAGAGTATCAACATACTCTTTCAGTCTCCTCCTTATCTATATGGTATTACTACCTTTCAGCCTGTCCTCAAGGTCTCATCTTCAGTGCTGAAATGCTCATTTTAACATTTTTACCTCTCAAATAGGCAGAACCTTTAAAAAAAAATAAATAAAGCTCAGTGCCCAGTAAGGGTTTGGTGAGATGGGTGACCTCAGTGATGATTACAATAATAGTTTGGTGGAGTGTATCAAGATACCTAAAATTCAAACTCTGTGTCTCACTGATTTTATTGCTAGGAATCTTTTCTAGGAAATAATCAGAGATGTAGGCAAGGCTATTCATTTTTAAATTATTTATAACAAAAGTTTATACTATAAATTACACTATAATCACCTGAAAGTATATGTTTTAATGCTTTTGAAGAAATAGGGAAATGCTTGTTTAGTAATGTTAAAAGCAGGATTAAAATCTATATATGTGCTTTAACTATGTATGTTTGAGGAGGAAAATATGCCAGTGCTGTCAGTAAGTAACTGGTGAAGTTATAGGTGTTTTTTATTTTTCTTCTATTTTCTATATTTTCTACATTTTCTACAATAAGTATACAGTTAGAAAAAGCAACACTAAATTATATTAAGAGATTTTAAAAAGTGGGAAATACTTCAGAGATCAAAACGTTTATGTGAATATCAACCATATTTTCCCAACCACAAGTAGTAGCAGCTGCAACTGAAATCAGTGATGGACTAATTGAAGTTATCCTATCTTGTCATTATAGGCTTAATAATAGCCTTTCTAAGATAGGTTTCTGCAATGTCCTTTAACTTTGTCAAGATTTAGATGGGTTTTCCTATTGTACAAAAGTCTTTTGAAATCCTTTTTAAATTGTAGATTCCTGGGCCTTCCCCCTAGAAATTATAACTCATCTATCTTTGGATGGGCCTAGACATCTTCATTTTAAATAAACTCTCAGGGTGAGTCAGGTGGTCAGCCTGCCATACTGTGAGAAACACTGTGATAGTTGAACCTCCTTTAGAAATAAGTTTAAAGTTGTGTAGTGCCTGGCTGACTCATTGGTGGAGCATTGGACTCTTGATCTCAGGGTTGTAATTTCGAGTTCTGCATTGGGTTTACTTAAAAATTACTTAAAAATAAAATCTTCAGGGGGCGGCTAGGTGGCGCCACTGATTAAGCATCCAACTCTTGGTTTCTGCGAAGGTGGTGATCTCAGGGTCCTGAGATGCAGCCCCTTGTGAGGCTCTGGGCTTTGTGTGGAGTGGGCTTAGGTTTCTCTCTCTCGTCCCTTTGCCCCTCCTCCCCAACTCTCCCACACTTGCATACTTTCTTTCTCTCTCTCTCTCTAAAATATATAAGTAAACCTTTTTTTTTTTTTTTAAAGGATTAAAAAAAATAATAAAGGAAAAGAAAGAAGCAGAAATAAGCTTTAAGTTTTCTTTCATCTTGAACTCTGGCCTGCCTGGGTGTGGGAGATTTCAATGGTTTTCATCAACCTGTGGGGCTTTTAAAATACTGTGGGTGTCTACATCCCGTCTTAGAACCAACTGACTCTGATTGTTTAGGAGTGTAGGATATGAGCATGTGAGTTTTTAATGAACACAACAGGTTATTCAGAACTAAAAGCCCAGTGATAAACCATTTGGTATGGAACACAATATTGATGGGACTTGTTTGTTTTAAGCTATATTGTTATGCTTTGGTGAAGACAGTGTGGTTTGGCATGATGGTCGATGTGGGGGTCAGTTGTCAGGAAGTTATTGAGCTCCCATTGTTTCTAGACCCATCAATAGTGCAAGCCAACTTTTTAAACTCTGATTTCACTACATAGTTTTGACCTCTAGATGGCAGCAAAGGCTAGTTATTTTATTAGAACAGTCCTAAATTTCGTTCACTGATCTTAAAAATGATGCTATGGTTTGTTTTATTTTTTTTCCTGTATGAATTTTATACTTGGACATGTTTCAGTAAATGACGTATGGAGCTTTAAGATGTGTCATCTCTTGGATCATTTTTATAGAACATTATGTCAAATAGCTCCAGGACAGTTTTATCCAAATTTGGAGTGCATATTGTAGGCGGAATCAATGCATATGTCTGTTTTAAGACCACACAGTAAATGTTCTACTCAGAGTTGGAGGCTCCTGGGTTTCATCAGAAAGCAGATGTCTTGGAGGAGGTTAAGCTAGTTGGAAAGCTCATTCATAGAAGAAAAGAATTTTTTTTTTTTTTTAAATGTTTAACTCAGTTCAACGTGGAGATTGGGATTTGGAATGGATAACGGGTCTGAAGGATGCCAAATTCAGTGAGGCAGAGGCATTGGTTTTATCTAGGGAGCAGTAGAAAGAAAAGGAGTATATGTGTGGAATGCATTCACTAAATTCTTAAAATGTTGGCTTATTTGGTCCATAGTTCCTAAAAAGAAACCAAGCAATCTAAAAGATTCCCTGGTTACAACAAGTCATTAAATGATACTGAGCCTTTCTGACCAAAAGAAGTGCAGAAAGGTGAAAATGTTTTCAGTTTTATTTGAAGTCTTAATTATGTAGCCCAATTTCAACTGGGTGCTTGTGCTCTTTCATATTATCATGGAAGATAAACATCTGAAAGCATACCAGAACAAAATCAGCATTTATGGAAAAGCTATTAGATCCTAGTTAGACAGCTGGAGTTAGGATGTTCCCTTTTCTGTAAATGAAATTAATTTTGTAAGTGCTTTGAACTTTCTGGAGATGTATTGGCAACACATTGTCTAAGAAAACAGTGTTCCCTCGGGAGTGTTCCTGACTCCAAGGACTGCACAACCCCTCAGTTTTGCTCTACAGATTGAAAGACTCAAGGCTCCCAAAGACCTCCTATAATTTTGATTTGTGGTTATTGGGGTGATGCAGGGTGGGGGCAGATTCAGTGCTGCCTGACTCCCTCAAAAACCCAGCTGTTATCAGAATAACAATATTTTGTATTTTTGTTTTTATCTCTTTTTAATGGGAAAGTGTATAAGTTATTATGATAGATGTGGTGATGAAAAGGAGGAAATGATAAACTGGAAAAAAACTTTCAAATATTATTGCATTTATTTATTTTGTCTTTTGTATTGTTTGGTAAATCACTACTAATTTGTATAAAGAAGAAAAAAATGGAAAAGACAGATAATGAATCTGGCAGATATCCTAGAGTTTCATAAGCTGCTTTGGTTTTTTTCTCTTGATTTTCTCAGAACTTCCTCATTATACAATAAAACTTTATCGCTGTAGATTTTACAGTTTTATATGGTAAGTGTTCCTTAAAAAGGAAACTCTGTAGTTGGATTCGCTCATTCCTTTTAACCTCCTGTGAGAAGACATTTGGTTTTAAACAGAGTTGCAGTGCTATTATTTCTATTAAAGCATTGTCTAGTTTCTGAGGAGGTTAGAGAAAATTGATGCATTTATTTTATGATGTAATATGGTTTATGGTTGTACCTAGTTACATCCAACCTCTCTGTGGTAATTACACCATGGGCACTGAGGACAATCCAAGAATAAACACTGAAATATAGTTTTCAAAAATCCTTCCTAACCCAGTTACTTCCATTTAGTACCCACGTAGCATCACATATAGAAATAGTATGCTAAAATAAAATATAGTAACCTTGAACTATTGTCTTCCTTGTTTGTCCCCTTTCTTTTCCTTTTTTTTCTTTTAAGATTTTTTTTTAAAGTAATTTCTACATCTAATATGTGCTCAAACGTAAAACCCCAATACAAAGAGTCACATGCTCTAATGACTAAGCTAGCCAGGCGCCCCATCCTCTTTTCTTTTTATTCATTTATCAGATTTTTACCTCAGATGTTTTGTTTGTTTTTCTTTTTTGGTACTCTTCCCACCCCTTCTTTCTCATTTCTTCATTTGCACCCATTTAAGTGTTTTCAGTTGTTCACAGGCTTACCTTTTACAACAACCTTGAGTTAGCAGTTAGAGCAGAGGCTGTGATGCCAGGTAGACTTGGGTGTGCATTCTGGTACTGGCACCAACTAGCTTTGTGTCCTCAGGCAAGGCATTTAGCTCTTCAGACTTCAGTTTCCTCATCTGTAATACTTATCTGGGAATTAGAGGACTACTTTAATGTTCTTTGGGGAGTAGGAAAGACCCTGGCCCATCAGATAAGCGTTTGTTCTTACTAATATTAATGTTAAGAACTTTGTCTTTTTCCTTACATTTGTTCTTAAGGTGCATATTTCCTGATTGTAATCATAACTTATTTTCTTTGGTTATTTTATCTTTCTTGTTTTTCTGATTTACCCTCTCCAATTAATTATGGGAGACATGTTAGCAAGCATGGGAGTTGAGGCAGCCGACCAAGTGGGTGCTGTGTTTACTGGGCCATGTTTCTGAACAATTCTGATCCAGAAAAAGGATCTCTTCGCACAACGTTTTCCTTCTTTATCCTACTTGGTCTGATCGTCATCTTTTTTAGAGTGCCTGAAAACATACTATTTTCTACTTTTTTCTCTTTTGCTATCTTTTAATTGAAAAATGAAATGAAGTCCTTTGGCCCTAACACTGTGAGTCTATGAGAAGAACAAATGCAGACCAGCTATGGCCACCAGATACGTTGTTAGCCTCATGAGCCTTTGTAGAACACCTACTGCCAGCAGTATTTAAGTGCTAGGTAATGTAGTACAGTGGTTTTTTTAACTTTATAAGCCCAAGAATGAACCAGGTAGATTGTTTAAAATGCGGATTTCTTGCATTGGTTTTTAGAGGTCTAGGCATGTGGAAATCTGTAGAGTCCTGAGTGATTCTTACAAAGGTGGTCAGTGACTGCATTTGAGAAACATTGATACAGGAGTTTCAAAAATAAATGATAGTAGATTCTTGCTCTCAAGAGATTACAGTATAGGAGGGATAACTAATAATTATAAAAAAAAGAGGCAAAATAAAGTGCTATAATAGAGGTACAAACAGAAGTATTTTGGAAACTCTAAGGATGATTGTGAAAAATAAGGAAGGCTTTCCAGAGGAATTGGCATTTGAGATAGGAGTTAAGGTTTCAATAGAATAAGCTTCTAGCCCTAGGAATAGCAGGAGCAAGATACAAGGCAAGAAAGTTCAATGGTATGTGGGAGGATGGTCAGTACCTACCGTGTTTTGGTGAGGATACAGAGGTTGCCCAGTTTCAAAGGGAGTTGTTGAGTCAAAAGAGGGAGGCCTGATAGATTGCTTGCTCTTTGGATACTCCGTAATGTCAATGTGAAGTAAGTGCTGTTTTTGGTGGTGGGGGCGTGGAGAGGACTGGAGAATTACCATGATTAGGAAGGTATTGTAGAAAGATCACTAGCAACAGGAGTGAAGATTGGATTAGAGATGTAAGGGGTTAAATGCAATAGATTAACTGCCTTACATTACCATCTGTACTGAGGTCTGGATTTGGGGAGTAGTAGCACAAATAAAAGGGGGGAGGGCAGAGAAAGAAATACTAGGGCAGATGGCTGACTAGATAGGCAGAAAAGTGGAAAATGGCTCCTGGGTGTTGAACCTTGGAACAAGTAATATAGTGGACCATCATCAGAAGGAAGACAAAGAGCAACCCAAAAGCAGCAGTGCAGTGGGGTGTGGGCAGAGGCCAAGTTTGAAGTGTAGCTGGACCTTCCATGTGGACCTGTTTGGTAGGCATTGAAAACTTGAGAGATCTTGTTTTAAGAATCATCATGAGAGAAATTGTCAATACTATTCAAGTGGCTGAGAACCTAAGGGAAAAATGTAATTCCTTTTCACAGGCCAATCTCTTCTGTGACAGATAATTTTATATTCCTTTCCCAGAGCCTGAGAAGTGAGTTTTATTGGGCCCTATTCTGTGCTCGCATGCCCATCCCCACCACCCTCCATCCTGCTCTGCCCCTCCACAAGGCCACCAATCTTTCTGATAAGAATGTAACTAGTTCTGAGAGCAGCGCCCTACTGGAGGCATTTCTTCCCAGTTCTTGAAGGATGCATCGTGACTGAATTGTTATCCAGGCACTGATTAGCTAGCAGGGGGAAGGGAAATCCTGTCCCTGTCCTCCAGTGACCAGGCTGGCCCCTCTGCCATTGTCTCTAGACTGAGCAGACAGATTACGTAAACTTATATTCTGTGGGGGGATCTGTGAGTCTTAGGCACTTGGGTGTTCAGTAATTACAGGATGCTCCCCCCCACCCCCAGCACATTTCCTTCCTCATTGGCAGTCTGAGAAAACCTGGAATAGGGCCATAGTTGATAGGTTAGCCTAAAAAAATAGTAATAATTGTCCATTGTTCTCCCTCGTCCTCTCATTACCCTTCTTAGAAGCTAAAATCAGCAGCCCTGACATTTATATTTTCCAAAATTTTTATAATAAATATGTATTAATCTTATAATTAGAAAAAAAGTTGTATATAAAAAGAATCGTGTTGCCTATTCCTGTCACTATGAGAGGTGTCATCCTTTTTCACGGAGATGTTACCCTTTGACCCTCTCCTTGTTACTCTGAAGGTATTGTTAGGTGTTTAAATGTTTATGTTATGGGCCTTTTGGGGATCTGTCACTATTTTTATTGCACAATTAACTCCTCTTTCTATAAAACTGTAATTTTCTGAAGCCTAATATCAATGAATTCACGTAAGAACAGCATTAAAAGGCAAAGAACAGAAAAGGGATAGTTCTTTTTTAAGAGAAGGAGGAAGCAGTGAGCAGTCAGCTCACTAATAATGAAGGGCTGTAATTTGTTCTTGAGGAATTGTAGGCTGTTTGAAGAGTGGCTGCATCGAAGCAAGTATTTTTACGTATTTAATTGTTTACAAGAGATACATTGAAGACCAACTTGAAGACTTTCTCTAAAATGTCAATTTTATTTGTGGTTTACAGTGATTTAATCCTGAATTGGAAGCGGAATTTAGAGACTGACAAGGTTGAACCCTAATACTTTTCCCACTGACTTGGGAGGATAAATAGCGCATCTTCTTCCCTTTTTTTTTTCCTTTAAGATGATTCTGGGATCATCATTCTTTCCTTTTAAGATATCATGTTGCTTGAGAAATGGAAATCCTAAACTAGGGTATACCATCCAGGAAGATTTTCTAGTCTTCTGTGATAGCAGAAGTCCCACTACCTCTGGGCTAAGTTGGTGGTGCTTATCTACGGTGGCTAGACTTTGATCTTTTGATTGTGTTTTCTGGAAGTGTTGGATCACTATTCAGACTATCAAGGCACCTACTTTCTTATGAGCTTTGATGTGCATGGTTGTGATGCTTCCTCTGTGGATCATTTTTGTTCACTTCTGTTGCTTTGCAGGTACCTCATACTCCATGCTCTTTCTGCATGCCTGACATTTTCCTGATGATGAGAAACTGTGCTTCTCCTTGCTCTTGCTTTCTCCCATGTCCTATCCACAGCACATCCCCAAGTCCGTCTTCCCCATGCCTGCCCATTTATGTAAGGTTCCCCATGCTTGCACATTTATGTAAGGTGTGGCCTCTCACATTCATAATTACTTATTCCCCTAACAGTAACCTCAGGGAAATGGGAGGAGTTGGATGGGGAATCAGATCCCTCTGGACTGTGGTGATCATGGAAGTTTTCAGAAAAGGTAAGGCTTGAGCCAGACTTTTCAGTGTGAGTCACTTGATGAGAGAAGAGAAAATTATCCATGTAGAACAGTGGGGAGGAGGTAGGGGAAAGTCCTGTGCATATTTAGGGACATTCCAAGTGTTCTGGCTAAAGTGGCAGACTTTTGAGACAAGGATGTAATGTTAGGCAACCTGTAAGTTGAGGTAATGGAGAGGTTCAAATGCAATTTATTGTGCTTTCCACTTACACTGTGGTAGCTTCTCAGTATGTTTCTATGGAAAGAGAATGGACAAGATTTGTGTTATAATGTCTCATTCTTATCACATACTAACAGAACAACCTGAAGCAGTTTTCCTTACATCTCACAATTAAAATTTTTTTATCTCTAAAATTGTGAAGATACCTACTTTATAGGGTTGTTGTGAAATAAGTGTATAAAGAATTAGTTGTTTCCATTATCTCACTTCTCTGAGGTGTGATAGAATGCTCCCTAACATTATATTCAAGCCCTTCAGAATCTAACAGGACCAAACCCTTCAAGTCTTACCCCCTGCTCTAGCCCTCTCATCTGCAGTCATACTGTGCTGCTCTTTATTCCATGAACATTGTTTTTTTTTCCTTTTCTATCTGCCATCACATCTCTGCTCTTGTAGGCATTTCCCTGGAACACCTTTTATCCTCTCTTTATCATATTCTTCCTCATCTCTCATCTGTTTCTGAAACCTAACCCCCAAACCTTGCCCCTATAGTAATGGGCTCCTCCTCCAAACTCCTATAGTACTTACTATCTATAGAATTCCTTCCCTATGTTATGATCTTAATTACCTTTTAAGGTAGTCTTCAGTTCCCACCCTAGATTCTAAGTCTTACACTTGCATAACTGCCTTATACAGCAATGAGTAATATTAGGAGCTTTATAAATATTGGTTGGTTCATTCTTGTAGCTGATTTATTGAAGAATGAAGAAAGCTTGTATTCTAATAGAAGACATTTGTGCCTCTACTGGTTATAAGCTACTACAGAGAGAATTGAAACTTCTCATAGAGGACTCTTTGGAAAGGGCTGAACAGTGAAGGGTTATCTCTTAAGATCATGGGCATCCTCCTAAAACTGACTTTTCACCCACTTAGGCAAACATGATTGGTTCTCTACACTTTACTTCTCTTGAAGGCATGTGAGAAATGCAAAGCTCATCTGAAAACTCAAGTTTATAATATGGTATTGAAAGAAACAAAGGTACAATATATTAACACAAAAATAAATATCAAATACACACATGCTTTGGGCCAGTCTGTCAAATTAGTGGAAACAATCCTTATGTAACTCAAGTCTTCAGTGCAGATTTTTAAAGTTGCTTTGAGGCTTATGTTTAGTCAGATTCAAGATTTTCATCTCTATATAACAGACGTAACACTTTTCAAATGAGCTGTTAGATTTTTTTCCCACCAGCAAGTCCTGTAAAAAAGGAACTGGCTTATAGTTAGTTAGTCCATCTCTCTATTGCAGTGGTTCTCAAATGGAGGTGATTTTACCCCCCAGAGAACATTTGGCCATCAGGAGCCATTTTTGTTTGTCACAGTTGGAGGATGCTGCTTGGCATCTGGTTGGTAGAAGCCAAGAATGCTCCTAGACATCCTGGAGTGCATAGAACATCCCTCTACAACGAAGAATCATCAGATCCAAACTGTCAATAGTCCTGAGGTTGAGAAGGTTTGCTCTAATAAGAAAAGAGCTGATATGTTGAAGACTAAAAGACTAATTCATAGAAAACACAGGGCACCTGGGTGGCGCAGATGGTTAAGCAGCTGCCTTCTGCTCGGGTCATGATTTCCAGGTACTGGGATCAAACCCCACTTCAGGCTCCCAGCTCAGTGGGGAGTCTGCTTCTCCCTTTCCCTCTGCCTCTCATTGCTTGTGCTGTCTCTCTCTCTCAAGTGAATGAACAAAATCTTTAAAAAAAAAAAAAAAAGAAGAAAAGACATCTTTGGAGACCATCTAGTAGTTAGGACACCTACAAGTAGAAAAATGAGGAAGAAGAAATTTAATTTCTTTTTTTTTTTTAAAGAATTATTTATTTGTTTGTTTATTTGACAGAGAGAGAGAGAGCACAAGTAGGCAGAGTGGGAGGCAGAGGGAGAGGGAGAAGCAGGCTCTCCACTGAGCAGAGAGCCCAATGCAGGGTTCGATCCCAGGAACCTAGGATCATGACGTGAGCTGAAGGCAGCCACTTAACTGATTGAATCAGCCCGGCGCCCCAGAAATTTAATTTCTAAAAGGAGACTCTGCAGATAATCGGTTTATTTATGCCCTGCCTTATTTCCCAAAGGAATTTTAAGCAATTTAAAAAGGGAGAGAATTCAGAAATCAATGGAAGTTAGAACTAGATATGATCTTAGAGATCACCAAGTCCAGTTCTCTTTATTTCACAAAAATTAAGTAACTTTCCTAGGGCCCCATAGTTGGCTGGGAAGGGCATGAACTGGAACCTGAACTTGTTTGCTGGCTTCAAATATTCCCTCTGACCCCATCCCTCCACTTCTCTAAATCTTTCTTTGACCTATTTCAAGCCTCATTTGCTCTATGAAGCCTTGTTAATCTACAGTAGTCCTGCTTAATCTCTAGTTTACTGTGTGAATTTAGTTTGCACTTGATTAAATATTATCTACTCCTCTTTTCTTTCTCGTCTCTTCCTTTGCTCAGAATAATAAATTCTTCAGGGGGAGTGAATCTTTTATCTCCCTACCTGCCCCCATGTCAGGTAGAAGGTAGGCAGTTTGGTATGTCATGGTCAGTAGATTAACCAGTTGTGTCCATGTGGTGCTTTGAAGAAAACACACAATGCGTGTCACTGAGGTATATGAGTGGCATGTCACTTAGGGAACCCATTCCATCTTTCCAGAGGCCTAGAGGATGCAAAGTGAAACAGCCTTTGTAGGTCTTTAGAGCCTGTATACACTGTTAGTTATGCAAAGATGACTAGGCCTTCAAAAGCAAAATAGAACTCAGAGGCAAAAAAAAAATCCTAGATGATATTACAAAAATATCATACATGACCATTTGGCTATGGGGGGAAAAGGAACTTACTAAAATAAGAAAACTAAAAAAGCTTTCAAAAATTGCCTTCATCAGACAAATTTTATTTTTCTTGATAAATAATTTTATTTTAAAAAAAAAAGTGAAATTTTAAAATGAAGCTACAAGTAAAGAAGATTATACCTAGGATAGCTGACTGTGGCCCAGAGTACATTTTTATGGCACCATTTTTTTTAAAGGTTTTTATTTATTTATTTGTCCAGGGAGAGAGAGAGCATGCACAAGCAGGGGGAGTGGTAGGCAGAGGGAGAAGCAGGTTGCCTGCTGAGCAAGGACCCTACTCGGGACTTGATCCCAGGCTCTTGGATCATGACCTGAGCCAAAGGCAGACGCTTAATCGACTGAGCCACCCAGGTGTCCCTATGCCACCATTTTAAGTATAAAAACTAGTGTTCTGATGGAATGTTGATAAATTTATATATGCTACCATATGAACAGGGTTAGAATTCATTATCAAATGATAAAGTACTTAACTGGTTGGACTCCCTAAGGATTCCTTACCCTACAGTATTGCCTTGAGGGCATGCCTGCTTTGATATATTTCACTGCACAGTGGAAGGGTCCATCCATTGGAAAGGAAGGGATTTGGAGTTCAATCTAAATGAAAATGAATTAGAGGAGGTTTGAAATTGGGGACTTTATTGAACCACTTATCTTCTTTGTTCTTTCTTGGCATTTGCTCCACTGTGGCCTAAGGTGAATGGAGTCCTTTGTTTTGGTTCATCCAAACTGCTGTCTTTAGTGTGTTTCTGGACCATTCCCAAGAAATGCTGTAGGCCTTTGGGGGGCCCTGGATCTGAGGGAAGAACATCTTGTAGGTGTCAGACAGCCTGCTACTGCTCAGCTAAAGATTCAGGCATCTATGCTTTGGTACAGTTGTAAAAGTAGGAACTTTTCCACCTTATAAATGGTAGTTTTTATTAAGCTTTTCTTCTGAGTAAAAAGAAAATCTGGGGACTGAGCTTTCTGTTTGTTATGCCAGCCACTAGAAAGCAGAATAGTCAAAATTCCTTGGACTGGTATAATTCATTCTGATAGAGCAGGGCTACTGTCAGAACACGTTTGCTAATGTTTATCAATGTGGAAATTTCTAAAACAGTAGAATTCCTACTTTAGAATACATACTAATCAGCAGAGGTATTTGTGCAGCTTCCCAGGTCCTACCCTTATAGGACCATCGAGATTCTCATACATGTATCTTGGATTTTACTTTGAGAAACACAGATCTTAATGTTTGGGGCATACATTTTTGCCTGATTGTTTTTTCTTAGGATTGCAAAGCAAAATGATTTTTGGAGGGCAAAACAATAACAGAAACCAAGGCTTAGGGAAATAGAATGTTGTTATAAAGATCGTTCCCTGCCTTTATCTAATAAGTTTCAAAGGAGACTCACTCTGTAAAGATTCAGGATCAAAGAAGCTACCAAAAACATGTTTTTGTCTGGAATTCTACTTCATTAAAGATCATTAAATGCTTAGGCTCCAAGTTTAAAAAAGTTTTTAATGAAATACCCCTTTTATGACCATCTTATAGTGCAACCTAATTTTTATCCTTTGGGTGTCATGAATATTTGTCTTAATGTCTTGGCGTTGTGAACTATAGTTGTGGAGACCTTCTGAGTATATTTATGTAATCCTGTCATTATCTTGAATGTACAGAGACCTTCCCTTATATGTAAAGTTCCAACTATAGTAATTCACATTGTCCTAGTAAGGGTGATGATTTTATTTTTGCCATTGCCCCCAGGGAACAGAGGCATCCTTAGGGGAAATTTTGCCTTTGTTCTTAAAAGGACAGAAGAATATGGAAAATCATTTAAATCTGTGGAAGGATGCTGCAACTTAAAAATTTAAAGAGATAGGGGACTGAGTAAAAATGAAAATTGGTTCTGAAGCTGGGACTTCATATAAAATGAAAGATATTTTATCAGATGTATATAAAAACTGTCTTCTGTGAGTCTCTCATTGGCCTCCTTCTTTCAAGAAAACAAATTTCCACCCTTACATATCTCATCTGAAGATTTTCCAATGTCACTTCCTTCCTCCTTCCTAGCTTTCAAGGTTTTTCTGTGATTATATACAAATGAAAAAGAAAGTTCTATAACCTTTCAAACATATACAGGATATAAAAATTTAATTTCGAGGGGTACCTGGATTAAGCATCTGCCTTCAGCTCAGGTCACAATCCCAGGGTCCTGGGATTGAGCCCCATGTCCAGCTCCCTGCTCAGTGGGGAGCCTGCTTCCCCTCCTTGTGCTCACTCTCTCTGTCAAATAAATAAATAAAATCTTTAGAAAAAACTAAGTAAAAAATTAATTTTGAAATTAAGGACCAAAAGTCTAGAATGTGTGATGGGAAGATGCTCCTTTTTAATATGTGATTTTATGGAAAGGGGAAGATGCTTTTTTCCCCCCCCAGAAATGGTGCTGTCCTTACCATAAATTTTAATTAGTAACACTTTTAATAATTTATATATGTTATTAATATGACAATGTTCCTAAATTCTGATGGTGATGTGAATTATTATACTGAAGTAACCCTCCCAGTAGAGGAACCTCTAAAGAGGTTCAGTTCCTTGAAAGTCCAATAAACTTCTAGTAACATTAATCACTTGGGATGCCTATTTATAGTAAATACCTAGAGCAGGTGATGAAATGAGTATTTGCATTGTAATCATGGAGCACAGATCCCATGGTGTTAACTTTATTGTAGAGAATTATTCTGGCTCACATGAGAAATTGAATCCTTACAAAAGGGTTGAACTATTGAAGAGCCCAGAGCTTTTCAAACCCTGTTAGTTAACAGGTGAGCCAGGAATGGATCTCCCCTCAGCAGCTGGGTGGCATCTTATGCAATAGCATTATCAATGTCTACTATTACACAATGTCATCTTATGCAATAGCATTATCAATGTCTACTTTGAAAAATGCTAAATTAAGTATGTAGTTTCCTCTAAAATTCTAGCCACGGTGACTTAAAAATAAAAATAGTTTTGGGGCAACTATGTGGTTCAGTTGGTTAAGCATCTGCCTTGGGCTCAGATCCTAATCTCAGGATCCTAGGGTAGAGCCCTGCTCAGTAAGGATTCTGTTTCTCCCTCTCCCTCTGCCTCTTTCCAGCCCCCCCTCTTCATTCTCCCTCTCTTTCTCAAATAAACAAAACCTTTTAAAATAAATAAATAAAAATCGTTTTGAAAAACCTTTAGACCATCATGTATTTTGTAATACAGTTGGGTCACTGCCGATTCCCAAGATAAATGTGTTTAAACAGAAGCTTTCTCATTCATCACCAGCCTCAGCTTTCATCCAAATTTATTTAATGATGATGCAAGCCCACAGCATTGGTGTTGCAGTTCATCACCATGGAAGTGTTTCTGTCAACAAATCTTCGCTTTCCTATCATGAAATTGATTTTGCAGGGAAAAGGAGGATAATTGTGGAAGATTTCTTTTACTTCTCAAGATTTTCAGTTTGCCTGGGTGTCTAAATGAATTGTGTTTAAAATTAGTAGCTGGCAGTAAAATTGACCAAAAGAAATTAACATTTATGAGGTTGAAAAAGGGAAACTGGTAATGAACTATTTTGTCTGAATTTTTGTCTAAATTTTCCTCGACTAACATAATGTATGATTTTTTTTTAAAAAATGCCTTTTCTATAACTTGTATTTAAAACTATCTTTGGCTTTTATTTGCTTGTTTAGAGGTAGGGAGAAATGCAATTATATTGTAAGCTTCTGAATATAGCTGATTTACAAGCAAGGTGGGAAGCATCTACCTTAAATCATCCAAACTATTTTAGAAAAGAGATAGGAAAGAAAAATAGGAATGACATTTTTGCTTTGAAGCAGTGTTCAAGGGCATATATCATAGTGGCTTATTTCATATTTAGATGCAAATACATACGTTATGGGGGTTTTCACCTGTAGTAGAAATACAGTCAACTCTTGATTATCAAGGTAAATTGTGTTTTCAAATGTGCTTTTTCTGGCTTCCTGTCACATTTCATTTTTACTTTCACCATCAGCTTATATGTGCTCATAAAAGCAAATTATTTAATATTTTATTCACTTAGTGTCAGTAAACATTTATTAAGTTCTTAATATGTGCTAAGCACTTTGCCGGGCACCAGGGATACTGAAATACATCTGATACTGGAAGTTAAGTTTGCCCCTGAGAGATCTTACAGTTCACTTTAAAATCAAAGAAACATAAATTTTATTTATTTGAACCACTTCCTCTTCCTCTAATAACATGTGATCAGAAGCTGACTGTAATGGGAGGTGGGAAGTCAGTCCTACTTGTTTTTAAGGAAGAATTAATAGACCTTATGAACAGAAAGTAAAATTCTATTATACATGCAAAAATATAACACAAAATGACCAAAAAAAAAAAATTCAGCAAGCAATGGTAAAAATAACATTATTTACTGCTTTAAAATGTTAAGGTATTTCATCAAGACAAGTTGCAGTGAAATTAATGTGAGTTATGGAAAATGAAATACATAAAAATGTATTTATACAAGTGTAGACTAAATATTTTCCATACAGGTATGTAAATGAAAAGATATACAGTAAGTGCACACTTGATATGACTATTGCAGGCAACACTTAGTTAGTTTCAGATACTCTTGGATAGTTCATGCACAAACCTTCCCAAAGAACAAGTTCAGTCAGTCTTTTGGGGGATGTGGAGGGATAATTAAAAAGGATTGAGTTCCTTGCAACAATATCACTATAGACTGGATGAGGGTGAGAGTCGTCAGTTATATATATTACTTACTGTAATTTGTGATTGTCGAGGAAGAGGTGTGGCTGTTGGTGTAATAGTAATACTGCTGGTGACTTTATTGGTTGTTTTGTTTAGTGCCCCATTAGTTAAGCCTTGAGTTCGGTTATCCTGTGGTGGCGTTGAAGGGCTGGCAGGTCTCACGGGGCTGGCTACAGCTTGCATGTAAGGACTTCCTAAGTGAATGTGGATTTTATTATCCTCAGTAGTTATCACACTTGAACTGTTGCTGTTTGAACGTTGAAACTGCCACGATGATTGCCGGTCAGGGGAGACTCTGAAAATTGCATGCTTGGCACTGATTTCTATTGGCTCTGGGGAACGTCCCTGCTCAGGAGAGCCTGCTGAACCAGTCACAGCCAAAACCTGAATAGGTGACATTGTCCTTTCTGGAGTTATAGAACCACAAGACTCTGGGGTCTGCGCTCTGGCAAAGGTTGCCGTAGTAATTGGGGACATATTTTGCTCTATATTCATGAGGCCTTCAGCAGAAATTTTGGATTTCACCGGTGTTATGGAGGCATTTTGGAGGATGGTTATCCTTTGCTTTGGGGTGCCACAGTTTGGTATCACTGCAGTGCTTGTATAAGAGTGAGCACTCTCTGTAGTTGGACTTGTGATTTCAAGAGTGGCTGTGTTTTGAATATGGTCTGGAGTAACTTTTATATGAAGTGGCTGCCCAGGCGTGTGGCTTAGGACTAGATCTCCAGGTTGCATGAAATTGCCATTGGGTTTAGTTTGTATTTTTCCATTCTGAGGATGGCTCTCCTTCGATTTCATCCAAGGAATCCATAGCTTCCTGTTAACAGGACAGGGAGAAGATGAATTGCATTTGAAGGACAGCACAGATTCCTCATTAGGGTCCTCTTCCTGGTCTTCACTCTCTTCATACAACTGACCATTGATGACTGCTCGTTCCAGAGGAATGAGACTTTTGTAATCGGGTGGCTCATTGTCTGCTACTTCTGTCTGAACTTCTTTAGAAAATACTTGAGGGTCAGAGGTGATTCTTCCATTGAGACTAGGCCTGAGGCTCTTACTAAAATGCCGGTACCTCTCTAACTCTTTAGTGAGGTTTTCAATCTCTCTTCCTAAATCTTTGTTCCTGTTTTCTTGTTGATTGAGTTTCTTTTGTAGAACCGAATGATCTCCCTGGAGATGACATATGAGGTCCTCAGTTGCCATGTATTCATGAATTTTCTCTTTCAGTGCATCTACTTCTCTTGAGAGGTGCCCTGATTTCGCTTCTTCTTCTTGAAGCCTTTTGAAAAGCCACTCTTCATGGCTGGACTCTGTCTTTTCTGCTAACTTGTACTTTTCAAGTTCCATTTTAACATGTTCCAGCTCTTCAGATAAAAATTGAGCTTTATCTCGCTCATTAGCATACCTTCGTTCTAGAGTCTCATACTCATCTTCTGTTTTCATAAGGTCATCCTCAATGGCTTTCATATCCTTTAACTTCAGTCTCAGTCTTTCCACTTCTTGAGAGAGTTCTTTAATCTTATTGTTTTCTTGGTGTAATGCTGTTGTGGACTTACTAGAATCTTGATTTAATTTGTTTTTTAGGAAATCTTTCTCAATTGCTTCCAATGATTGAAGCCTATTTTTCAATAGATTAACTTTGGATAGGAGATCATTTCCTTTCTCTTCTTCTGCTTTTAGTTTGTTCTTTAGATCATCTCTCTCCTTGGTGACACTGTACATTTTTTCTTCCACATCAGTTTTGGACTTCAGTGCCCTTTTTGTTTCCTCAATTAACTTCTCAGTAACTGTTGCTACTTTATTTTGCTCCATTTGAAGCTGAGAAGCAGCAGCTTGTAACTTATCTTCAGTTTGCTTTAATTTTTCACTCATTGTTTTCCTTTCATCTACCAGCATCACAGTTAATGTTTTCAGTTTAGTTAAGTCCTCTTTTAGGGTGAATTCTGTCTTTTCCAGCCGACTTTCAATGGCTTCTAGCTCTTTGATTCTTACTTTTAAACTCTCCAGTTCTTGAGACAACTGCTTTGTGGTCATCCTTTCTTTTTCTAAATTGCATTTCAGAGAGTAACATTCTTGTTTGCTTTTGTTGAAGGCATCTTCTAATTTGTCCAGAGCCATAATTCTTTTATTGAGCTTTTCAACCTCAAGTTTGAAGTCTTTACTCTGAGATGTTTCCTTTTCGAGCCTCTTATTGAGATCTCTGCACTGCTCCTCCATTTTTATGAGTTCTTCATCCTTCCCTTCCATTTCTAGCACACGTTTCCTGAGCTCCTCCACCTCAGCCATGATACCACAGTTTCCATATTCTCCCTTGTTGATTTTTTCTCTTATATCTTGCAGCTCCTCTTCTGCTTTTCGTAAAGACCTGTTTGTCTCTTCTAACTCATCAATTTGCCGGCTAAGTGCTGCCAGCTTTTGTCGAAGCTGACGATTTTGGCTGTCCTCATTGGTGAGCTTTGCCATAATTGTTTCTTGGTTCTGGTCAAACTTTGTGGTCTGTGTTTGCAGTTCTTTCTCTAGTCTGGTTGCCTTCTGCTCTTCTTCCCGAACTCGAGTTTCAGCGAGGGCTAGTTTAGCATGTGTTTCCTTTGCGCTTGTGGTTAGGTCTTGGATTTTCTGTCTTTGAAGGGCAAGCTGTGCTGTCAGCCTTTGTTGTTCGTCCACCACCATCAAAGCAAAAGACTTCAGTTTGGTCAGCTCCTGTTTCAGGGCGGTGACCCTCTTTTCCTTTTCTTGCTCCTTCTTCTCCTGGGACTTGGTTTCTTGGTCAATCGACTTCTTTAATCTGAAAAATAGAAGAATGCATTCTATTTTGTGATTGGTGCTTTAGTAACTTATCAGCTGTCATTAAAAAATTGTATAATTTTTGGGACGCCTGGGTGGCTCAGTTGGTTAAGCAGCTGCCTTCGGCTCAGGTCATGATCCCAGCGTCCTGGGATCGAGTCCCACATCGGGCTCCTTGCTCCGCAGGGAGCCTGCTTCTCCCTCTGACTCTGCCTTCCACTCTGTCTGCCTGTGCTCACTTTCGCTCGCGCTCTCTCTCTGACAAATAAATAAAATCTTAAAAAAAAAAAAATTGTATAATTTTAAAAGATTGATCAGCTATACAGAATATGGAAAGGAATTCCTGAATTTGATTGGAGAGAAGAATCTTGATAAGCAGTTATCTTGCTTTTTTGCTTTCACTACTCCCTCTCCCCTCACCCCTTGTTGATTGGTAATAGTTGTAGTTCACCAGGAGCCTTGGTGGAAGAGTAAAGGTAAAAATACTTTGTTTAAATTGCTTGTATAATACAATCAGTAGACAGTCTAGCCTGAAAGCTGTAAAAAACGGAGTTTCAAGGTGACCTGGCTTCAATACTGGCTGTATTCTACCAGCTAATTAACCTGGGCAGTTATTTAACATCCTTGAGCTTCAGCTTCCTGATACGAAAAATGGAGGCAATAATTGAATTACTTCACTGGCCATTTGTGAAAATTAAATGAGATAATTTGTCTAAGATTCTTATAGTGCTGGCACAAAGTAAACATTTGGTAAGTGTCAGCTATTGCTCTTGTCCTTTCTCATTAATGTGGCTATGGTTACATTTATAAAATGTTTTGCCTGAACCTTTATAATATGTGGCACATTATGTTTGATACTCAATTTCTTGATTCTTTATTGAGATGAAATTTTATTCACAATGCTTAGAAATTATACACTTCACTGATGGACCTTCTGCCAATTATAATATGGTTTGCATTAGCATAACATTGTGCCAGGAACCATTCACCTCACATATATCTTTATCCCCATAGTGACTGGCAGTTGAATGAAGGGAATTGAAAGGCATCTGAAGGGGTTGAGTTGTCATACCATACGGCAAGAGTACAGGGTTTATTAGGAAAGAGTTGATTAGTCAGATGGTAGAAATGATGGAAGAAAAACCGTCAGGGGGCGCCTGGGTGGCTCAGTGGGTTAAGCCTCTAACTTCGGCTCAGGTCATGATCTCAGGGTCCTGGGATCGAGTCCCACATCAGGCTCTCTGCTCAACAGGGAGCCTGCTTCCTCTCTCTCTGCCTGCCTCTCTGCCTACTTGTGATCTCTCTCTGCCTGTCAAATAAATCAGTAAAATCTTTAAAAAAAAAAAACTATCAGGAACATAATAGTTCCCTTGTAAATGATGATTCTGTTATAATATTACTTTTTTCTTTAATGTTTTAAATTTGTTGGCATAACACAATGTCATTTTACATGTAGTATAAATTGTCTCTTCCACACATTTTCCTCCTCAGCAGTGAGATCATAACTTGAAATTTGTGGCACTCTTGATTACACTGGGAATGGGCTGATTACAGAGAATGTAATTACAGCTTTGCAGTACTTTTATACAGAAGCTAAAATAGAGTGGAATCCCTGAAGAACTGAACTAAAGGACTTGTCATGGTGAAAAGTTTGTTTTCTGATAAAGCACAGAGAGCTCACAATATTTTACTCTATCTTTTCTATTAGGAATGAGTTAATTATGTAATGTATATGTTTAATCCTTGCCATAAAACTTTCTTTTTGAAAATTGTTTAAGGATTTGTAAGGACATTTTAAAAGGAAACTAATTTAGAAGAGTCTTCTTGGAAAAGTCATTCTTGAGATCCTAATCTGCTCTTTTCCTTGATTACACTACATAACAGGAACATGTTTAAAATAATAGTATAATGTAAGAATTCCCCCCCCCCTTTTTTTTTTGTGGGGACGATCCACTTATTTTTTTCCTGTTTTGAGAACCTGATAGGAGGCTGGTCTGAGGGCTGGAGCCTGTGAAATTCTTAAGAAGCTGAGCTGGATGCTGGGGTGGGGTTGATGATGATCTCATCCACAGTCTTAGAAGGAGGTTTGCCTGTGGCCTCTGGCCCTTTCCCACTCCCTATTTGAGATACCTGAGAAGAGAAAGATGGCACCTCCTTCCTGAATGGTCATGAGACTTCACAACGCACTGGTAGATACGTCCACAGGCAAACTGCTTTGGTGGTGAAAGTTATAAAAATTTTGGCAAAGTGCTTCTTCCTCCTACCTTAGCATTAGAATAATTAACAATGTACTGAGTATAACTGCCGTAAAATATTTTCCGTGCTTTACATCATAGTTCTTAGAGTTTTATTAGAGAACAGTTTCACAAAAACTTTTCAGGATTTGTTTTCAACTTATTGAATAATACAATGTGCTATTTCATTTTCAGGAGAAGGACATGTATTTTCTTAGGATATAAAAGAGGGAAGATTATTTGACAGTGTAATGAAAAAAGCATAAGAACTGAATGGTGATTAGTGAGCCTTGGCAGAGCTATAACTGGCAAAAAAAGATGATGATGAAGTTTGAATTGTTTCTATTGCATTCACTGTTTTTGGCAACAAGCAAGATGCATCTTTTTCCACCATGGTTCCAAGGCCAAGTATCTTTTTGATGGTTTCTGGAAATCAGCTGGCATCCCCTTTTGTTCCCAATCCCCCATCCTATAAGGTAGGCATATAAAACTGACAATTTGAGTACATTTGCTCTCAGTAATTCCTTATTACTTATTTCCTAACAACCTGCTATTTCTGTGGGCCAGTCCCATGAGCACACCATAAGACAGTCAACAGGCTAGTCAGGTAAGGCCTGTCTGGGAGGGAAATAAGAGTTTATATGCAGAAAGAGTTATACTCCCAACCATCAACTCAGGAGCTAGCACTTCTGGTATAGTCAAGGGGCTTACCCTAAATCATTCACTGTTCTTGCTTTTTACCAAGAAGGCTGAATTTGAGTTTGAGGTTAGTTTCTGGACTTGAAGAAAGGCATTTCTATGCAGAGTTAGCAGGACTTTGTAGGATTTGAAGCTGCAAGCTTGACTTTTACACAGTGCCCTAAATAAACTGATTGTCATACTGCTAATTACTAATGTAGGGATTTGTGTATGTGCGTGTCTTTTCTTTCTTCAAATGTATATGAATACTTTCAGCAAATATTTGCTGTTGACTGGATTTTAGTCATTTGAGGTCCATAAATCATGTATACAAAACTTTTGAAGCCAAATGTTTTCAAAGTTACAGCTTTTCAAATTTTAGAAGGGCAGTAAGGAGCATCTATCATATATACAGCTCCAGCAAATCCTGTGGCGCCACCTCCTAAGCAAACCTCTGAATACTTCTGCAGTGAACCCTGTGAATAGTTACACTAAGTGGGGTAATTAAGATAATGAATAGCCTCGCCTCTATTCAGGCTTTGCTGCCAGATGATGAGTTCAGGTAAGAAGTGCATCCACAATTTAGAAAAGAATATTGCATAGTTATTAGCTTTTTGAAATTGCAAACAAGGGATTGTGGACGTGGAAAATGAAGATATAGACTATTGGTGTCTTTTGCTAAGGAGGGTATGGAGTTAAGGGCCCTACACCTGCTTTCTTCTTCAGTTGGATTAGGTTTTAAATGAAATAGTACCTTAATTTTCTGTCTCCATTATTTTGCTTCTCATAGTAACAGGTTTTAGGCAGTGATCCTGACTGATTTTATATGCTAATACAGATTATCATTGACTCTTGAGTTTGCTAGAAATAGCAGAAAAATGATTTTGAGAGCTTTTAGCCAGGGTACACATAGTCTTGAAAGCTGCATAGACCCTGAGATGCAAAATGCCCAGATATAAAATTCATCCCCTCAGAGCTGTGTAGTCAAATTATTGCTCCTTTTTTCATGAACAATTCCAGTTAACACACCTTTAAGTAGGGATGTTTGCATAATCTATGCTAGGGTTTCTCTATAGTCAGCACTATTGGCATTTTGAGTCAAATGATTTTTTGTTGTGGGGGCTGTGCTGTGCATTTTAAGATGTTTAGCAGCATCTTTGGTATCAACTCACTAGATGCCAATAGTAGCCTTCCTCTCCCCATTTGTGACAACCAAAAATGTTTCTGGACTTTCGTTGCCCAGTGCTTCCTGGGGCAACAAACTCCCTAGTTGAGGACAGTGAGTTGTGTGCTTAGGGACATTTATATATGTCAGTCTATCATTAGGGTTAAACTCTTCATTATTTTGCCTTACTCAGCTTTAGTTAAGCAGGTGCATCAAAAAGTTCCCACCTGAGTTGCTTATATATCTGGTGATTATATCTTTCCTACAAATGGCCTCTTCTTTACCAGTGCTTCTCACAGTTTAAGGTTCATTTGGATCACCATGAAAATTGAAGCTCAGGAATGTCAGGAAGGTATAAAGCCCAATGCCACACTATCTCTCCAGGAAAGAACACAAACTATTACCTCACCCGGGTCCACATACACTGTTTTTTTCAAGAAACATTCTCTGTGTTGGAGAAACTATCAACCCAAAGAAAAAATTATCTTAATCATTGTGTTTGAATTCTCTTTAGTTCATATCTCATAGGGCAGTGGTTTCTAAATGTTTGCTCTTCTATCTCCTAAAATAATTTTATTATGTACAACTAGTTTGTTCATATATGGTGTAGTCATAGCACTTCATTTAGCAAATATTATCTACCTTTTCTCAGCTTATTGAGGTATAATTGACAAAACTATAAAATATATAAATTCTATAACATGATTTGATATATATATATATATATATATATATATATATATACACACACACACACATACATATATACGTGTATATATTGTGAAAGGATTCCAAGTTAACATATTCATCACCTCACATATTCACTTTTTGTGTGTGTGAGAATGCTGAAGTTCTACTCTCTTAACAAATTTCACTTATACAATACAGGATTATCAGCTGTAGTCACCATGTTATATATTAGATCCACAGAATTTATTCATCTTTATAACTAAAAGTTTATACCCTTTTACCACCTTCTTCCTGTTTTCTGCCCCCGCCCCCATCCTGGCAACCACCTCTCTACTTTCTGTTTATATAAAGATCAGCTTTTTTTTTTTTAAGATCCCCATGTAAGTGATACCATGCAATATTTGTCTTTCTCTGTCTGGCTTATTTCAGTTAGTGTAGTGCCCTCCAGATTGTCTTTGCTGTTGCAAATAGCAGGATTTCTTTCTTTTTTAAAGCTGAATAATATTCCATCTCATCACATTTTCTTTATCTCTTCATCTATTGTCAGACACTTCAGCTGTTTCCATACTTTGGCTATTGTGAATAATGCTGCAGTGAACATGAGAGTTGAGATATCTCTTCAGAGATGGTGATTTCATTACCTTTCAGGATATATACCCAGAAGTGGGATTGCTAGATCATAAGGGTAGTTTTTAAAGATTTCTTGAAGAACCTCCATATTGCATTCCATGGTTCCATTTACATTCCCACCAACAGTGTACAGGAGTTCCCTTTTCTTCACATCCTTGCTAACACTTGTTACCTTTTATCTTTTTGACAGTAGATAAGATGTGAGGTGATATTTCATTTTCATTTCCCTGATGACTCGTGAGGTCGAGCACCTTTTCATATACCTGCTAGCTATATGTATGTCTTCTTTGGGAAAATGTCTGTTCAGGTTCCTTGCCCATTTTTTAATATATTTGGGGTTTTCTTTGCTGTTGAGTTGTATGAGTTCCTTATATGTTTTAGATATTAACCCCTTATTGGAAATATCATTTGCAAGTATCTTCTCCCATTCCATAGGTTTCCTTTTTGTTTTGTTGACAGTTTTCCTTGCTGTATAGAAGCTTTTTATTTGACAGAGTTTCAATGTTTATTTTTCTCTTTTCTTCCCTTGCCTGAGGAGACATATCTAGAAAAATGTTTTATGGCTGATGTCAGAGAAATTACTGCCCATGTTTTCTTATAGGAGTTTTATGGTTTCCTGTCTCACATTTAGGTCTTTAATCCATTTTGAGTTCCATTTTTGTGTATGGTATAAAAGAATGGTCCAATCTCATTCTTTTGCATAAGTTGTCCAGTTTTCCCAGCACCATTTATTGAAGAGACTCTTTTTTCCATTATGTATTCTTGCCTCCTTTGTCATAGATTAACTGACCATATGTAAGTATGGGTTTATTTCTTGGCCTATTCTGTTCCACTGATCTGTGTATCTGTTTTTGTGCCAGTGTCATACTGTTTTAATTACTATAGCTTTGTAGTAGATCTTGGAATCTGGGATTGTGATACCTCCAGCTCTATTGTTACTTCTCGAGATTGCTGTGGCTGGTGAGGGTCTTTTGTGGCTCCATACAAATTGTGGTATTAATTCTGTGAAAAGTGTTGGTGTTTGGTAGGGATTGCATTAAATCTGTAGATTGCTTTGGGCTGTACGAACTATTTTTGTTGTTGTAAAGAATTTATTTATTTATTTATTTATTTGTCAAAGAGAGAGAGAGAATGCTAGCACAAGCGAGGGAGAGGCAAGCAGAAAGAGAAAGAAGCTCCTGACTGAACAAGGAGCCTGATAGGCAGGACTTGATCCCAGAACCTGGGATTGTGACCTGAGCCAAATGCAGATGCTTAACTGATGGAGCCACCCAAGTGTCTCAGTACGGACTTTTTAACAATATTGGTTCTTCCAGTTCATAAGCATGGAATATCTCTTTCCATTTTTTGTGTCATCTTCTATTTCTTCTATCAATCTTTTATAGTTTTGGAGTACAGGTCTTTCATTTCTCTTGGCATAAAATTCAAAAAACATTGCTAAGACCGATAGGGAGGAGATTACCCACTATTTTCTTCTAGGAGTTTTATAGTTTCAGGTCTTACATTCAAATCTTTAATCCATTTCCAGTTGATTTTTGTGTGTTATATAAAATAGTAGTCCAGTTTAATCTTATATATGTGAATATCCAGTTTTTTCAGAACCATTTTTTTTTTAAGATTTTATTTATTTATTCGACAGAGAGAGATCACAAGTAGGCAGAGAGGCAGGCAGAGAGAGAGAGAGAGGAGGAAGCAGGCTCCCTGCTGAGCAGAGAGCCCGATGCGGGACTCGATCCCAGGACCCTGAGATCATGACCTGAGCCGAAGGCAGCGGCTTAACCCACTGAGCCACCCAGGCGCCCCCAGAACCATTTTTTGAAGAGGTCCTTTCCCTGCTGTGTATTCTTGGCTCCTTTGTTAAAATTTAATTGGCCATATTAGGTTTTTTTTTCTCGATTCTCTTTTCTGTTCCATTGATGTCTGTGTCTGCTTTTTATGCAAGTACTATACTGTTTTATTTGCTGTAGTTTTGTGATATAGTTGAAATCAGTGTTCATGATGCTCCCAGTTTTGTTTTTCTTTCTCAAGATTGCTTTGGCTATTCAGGGTCTTTTTGTTTACATACATATTTTAGGATTTTTTTTTTTTCTGTGAAAAATGCCATAGAGATTTTGATAGAGATTACCTTGAATCTGTAGATTGCTTTGTAAAGTAATACTAATCCTTATAATCTGTGAACATGGAATATTTTTCCATTTATTTCCATTTATTTATTTCCATGTCTTCTTCAGTTTATTTAATCAGTGTTTCACATTTTTCACTGCAGATTTTTTTTACCTCCTTGGTTAGATTTATTTCTAAGTATTTTTTTCATTTTATTCATTTTGTTGCTATTATAAAATGGGACTATTTCCTTAATTGATCTTTCTGATAGTTCTAAAAGGATTTTCTGATAGTTTATTCTAAAATGACTTTTAAAAACACATTTTAGGGGCACCTGGGTGGCTCAGTGAATTAAGCCTCTGCCTTCGGCTCAGGTCATGGTCTCAGGGTCCTGGGATCAAGCCCCACATCAAGGTCTCTGCTCATCGGAGAGCCTGCTTCCCTCTCTCTCTCTGCCTGCCTCCCTGCCTACTTGTGATCTCTCTCTCTCTCTCTCTCTCTGTCAAATAAATAAATAAAATCTTTAAAAATTTAAAAAAAAACACATTTTAAAGCTGCCATCTACAAATTTGTACTCAAGGTTTAAATAACTGCAGAAGATATATATTAACATTTGCCATATAATCTAAAATCTAAAACGTCACCCTTGGCAAACCAGTCACCTAAATCAGATATTCAGGAATAGTCTGACTTCATTTCTCAACTTAGGTAAATGTGTAAATACGTATCTCTTTGGTCACCATTTTACTCCTAAAAGGGATAAGGCACAGCAGCTTGCCCTGAGTTGTTCCCAGAGAAAGAAACAAGCACTGCTTCCCCCAGTGGTTCTGAAGCTGTTGCTGTGCTGCTTTCATGGGACTCTGAGGGCGTAAGTCTTTCTGTAGTTGTCCCTGTGTCTGCGGTGTGCTCCAGAGAAGTTTCCAGCCCAGGAAGATGCATTTGGTAAAATTTTAAGTTGGAAGACTGTTTTGAAAGGATTGGTGCAGAGCTGGGAGCACAGACTCTTTCTTTGGAAAGTCTTTGTGTACCCTCAGGGTAGGTGTACCCCAGTCTCGAAGATTATTGTCTTGGAGTACTTACATTCATGTTCAAGTACTGATAGCACAGGATTATAGGAATAGTCACCGAATCCTGTCCAATAAAAACAGGTTGTGGAAGCTGGTTTTATGGACACAAATGGAGGTAGTTAAATCCAAACTAGCTTAAAGCAGTGTCTCATTACAGCTTTTCTTTAGAGTTTCTGTTATGGCTTAGAACTGTTATAACTTATTGTGGTTTATCACTGTTGTTATGTGCAATACCAGTTCCTTGTTTTTTAAAAAATATCACATCTGTCATCTTGAATGTTCTTTGGTACTAACCATAAGGTTGGTTCTTTATTACAAATTACACATTCAGAGGGTCTTTTTAGTTTTTATTTACATACACATATGTCAGCACACATGTGTGACTATATCTGTCTCCTCTATGTGAGACACCAAATGAAGTATTATTGATAACACATATGAAACAGATGGTTTGTCTAAAATGTTCTAATGTTGATACCCATTATAATTTATAATTTTTAACTTTTGATTTTGTCTTATCTGCATTACAATGAACCCTACTAAAATATAAGCCTCTTAAGAATTGGGCACATGTCTGATTCATTTGTTTCTTCTACAAATATGTCTGCCACAAAGCCCCTTACATGTGAAGGGTATCAAGTGTTTGTTTTATTTGTTTACCCAAATGAGTGTTTTTTGAATGAATGAAGGAATGAACAAATATACCTTCCTCTGGAAATATTGTAGTATTGCCCTGAATAATTTTATTCCTTTTTTAAAAGAAGATGCTGTAGTGTTTACTCTGTGCATGGTTTCAAGTGTTTAAGAAAATGAGGTATAAATGGTTTTCCCATTGGTGTTTTCCAAATACATTCTTGGACTTCAGAAAGAATTAAGACTTTTGCAACATCTCTTCTTTCAGATTCCTGCATTAGAACTGTATGTGCTTGCTTGGTTGACAAGAGAGATTGGTGATAAATGTCCACCTCAAGCCCCTCACTCTCCTTTGTTTATTTCATCTCTGCAAACAAAGGAGCAGTTCTTTTATTTTTTCGTTAGAGTCCAGAGCTCTGCTGGACAAATATATTACACAAGTAACATTAATTAGCAATAGTAAATGAAATTGGAAAGGAAATAATCATCTATAATCTGACCACCCTAATACATCAATTGTTTCTATTTTTCCAGATTCTTTTCCAGTTGTTTTTTTTTTTTTTTTTTTTTGACACCTGGCCCATATAAATAAATGTACGGTGATTATCAAGAAATAAAACCAACAAACCATAAGTGACTCTTAATCTCACAAAACAAACTGAGGGTTGCTGAGGGGAGGGGGTTTGGGAGAAGGGGGTGGGATTATGGACATTGGGGAGGATATGTGCTTTGGTGAGTTCTGTGAAGTGTGTAAACCTGGTGATTCACAGACTTGTACCCCTGGGGATAAAAATATATGTTTATGGGTCGCCTGGGTGGCTCAGTTGGTTAAGCGGCTGCCTTCGGCTCAGGTCATGATCCCAGCGTCCTGGGATCGAGTCCCACATCGGGCTCCTTGCTCCGCAGGGAGCCTGCTTCTCCCTCTGCCACTCTGTCTGCCTGTGCGCTCTCTCTCTCACAAATAAATAAAATCTTTAAATATATATATATATGTTTATAAAAAAAAAAAAAAAAAGAAATAAAACCAGTTCCACAAGCCATTAATGGCATTATGTTGCTTCTGTTAGCTGAAGAAATCAATATGTAAGTAGAGAACAACTTCAGAGTCTGCTTACCTTCTCACCTGTCATTTTTAGGAGATACGTACTCCACTGTATTTATTATCTGGATCTTGAATTTAAGTTTTTGATGTTATGAATATGGCAAGACTTGTTCATTTAATTTGCAAACAACAAAGGACTGTAGTTAGTACTGGAGCTATACTGAGATCAACAGGGGAGGGTTCATTCCTGTTCTCAAAGCATCTGTAGGCTGTTGGGGAAGAATGAGCAGATAGTTCCAGTGCAATTCAGTAAAGATTCCAGAGCAGTAGTTCTCAAACTTCTTGGTCTCATGACTCATTTATACTTTTAAAAATTATTGATGACTCTAAAGAGCTTTGATTATATGATTTATATTTTTCAATATTGACTATATTAGAAACCCAGACTAAGATTTTTTTAATGTTTGTGTATTTATTCATTAAAAACAATAACCCATTGTATACCAACATGTTTTATGAAAAATAACTTTTTCAAACCAAAAAACTAAGTGGGAAGTGTTGCATTGTTTCCTGTTTCTGCAAATTCCAGTGTCTGGCTTAACTGAGGACAGCTGGTCTCAGTTCTTTTTCATACATTCTGTAACCTGTCAGAACAGTGACATCACAAAACATCATGTAGTCTCTGGAAAACTCCTTGTACACTTGTAAGAGAATGAGAGTGAAAAAGAGTGTGTTACTATAAAAATAACTTTGAACTTGCAGAGCTCTTGAAAGGGACCAGACTTTGAGAACCATTTCTCTCGAGGATAGACAGTTGAAGCATAAATGACAATTACGTCTTTCTCTGGAAAAGCCTCTAGTTTGGGTTGTCAGCTTCTGCAGTGAGTGAGCCCTTCACTTCATCCTTCATCCAGATTCACAGACCTAGTCACTGCTCCAGTGTTTCCATCATTAATAAAATTAGTTGTTTGTTCCCTACCTTGGATAGATAGAAGATCCTCTGCCTTCAATACCTCTCTCTCAGTTCTTAGAAAAATCCTAAATGACAAAACTGTCTCCCTAAAACACTGTGTTTTGTTTGAAACCATAATTTGATATAAGGTCATGGAAACCACTGAATTGCCTGGTTTTTAAAATGCATCGATCCATAGTGCTATGCAAGTCAGCTGACATTTAATTAATTTCAGATCTTTATGAAGCCGTTACAGTGATGACCTACCATGTGCAAGATAACATGCTTGTTATTTGTCAGTTTCCCTTTTTCTGTCAAAACCTGGAAACCTGTATACTTTTCATAGCTCTGGTTATACCTTATAGTAGTTTCCCATCAACAAACACATGGTGTGATATACCAAATTCTATTTGATCTTTTCTTAGGATATATGAAATATTGTTCATTCTAGTCCTAAGTGTGTAACTTCACTTTGATGGGCCTCGGTTTCTATATTTGCTTTTATTCTTTCAGAACTAGTTTAATACATTATGTTTTCTTCCTGACTTAAATGTTAATCACTAAAGCAGAAACTACGTACATTACGCTGATTTATTCATTTTTGTATCTGCTCTCATGGCTAGACTTTAATAGTATGGTTATGATTATATTCTACCATGTCTTTCAGCAACTCTTATTAGTATATAATTTTAATTGTCACATTGCATTGATAGCAGCTACATTCATAGTTAAATAACCACAGAGCTCTAAGCAGTTTGCAGAGTAATTATATGCAATTTTTTGGAAAGCTTCCTTAGGCTGAGATAGGTTCTTGATAATCAGGCTTGTAATTTATGTTTCTTTGCTCTACTCCCTTTTTCAATGGGACTTTTCACTGTTTAGTCTGATTTTTAGGAGCACTCATAAAAATAGCTATGACCAGTCTTTTTTATTCAATGTATGCTACTTCCTTTTATTTCTCTCACAAGTCAGAGGTTCTTTAAAAAATTACAGCTACAGCATACCATAGTCATAATGTAATGCTCCATTCATTTGACTTGGTCAGCAAGATCTAGAAGAACAGTAACACTTTTTTTGGCATCTGCTAGCTGAGTATGAGTGTACATCTGTGTCTGCTTTATATCCTTATTATTGAAGATCCTGTCATCATCACTGAGATCATTTAGAGACACCATAAATGGGTCCAGATCCAGCAAGCTGAGTTACTGCTTTCCTTCATTGTGAAACAAGAATTGGGGCATGAAGTGACAGAGGAGGTTTTAGCTGGTGTCAGAGGAATATATTGTAAAAATGGGGCACCGTGAGTCAGGACTTTGCATTATCTGAACAATTTTGTTTGGATCCCCAGGGATTACAGGAAGTGAAATAGTAAGGTGAAAATAGTCAAATGACCTGTTAATTATAAGGAGCTTGTGAGCCTTTAGCAGAAAAACAGGATCCTTACAGGAGCCTGTGAAACCCTCAAATTGGACAGAGGGACAGGGGTTGGGGCAAATCTCACTCTTTCTTAAAAACAGGGAAAAAAAACAAAGACACTGAGTGGGACCCAGTGCCCCTAGAAAGAAAAATTGCTGAAAGGTGTGGTTTCAGACCAGAAAAAGGCCACTTTGAGAGCTCACAGGCACAGAGCTTTGAGAGTAAGGCTATAAGGAGAGTATTTTCATTTTGAGACCATAGAATCTGGGTTAGAAAAGACTCCACGCCCAATCAAAGGGCCAGGTGCGGACTTGAAAAGTGCTCAGTTTAGGCCTGAGAGAGGAAATCAGAACATGGAAGTGATGATAGAGATAGCACATATAATCTGTTCTAATTACTTAGAAACTGATTTATGTGTTATCTCTTTAGTGCTCTATTGTCAGTTAAGGAGCTTTCTGTAGAAAGAACCATTGGATGATGTATGTTCATTTAACACCATTGATCTGATGCCTTTCCACCCCCCATTTTAATTTTCATATTAATAAAAATATCTACCCAAATGGATTTTTTTTTGCCTTGCTTTGAATATGTTACAGCTATAAAGAAGGAGCTTTGAAAAAACTGCGAATACACTGCTACACTAAGGAGCTTATTCTTTTTTTTGTGTTCTTACCCCCTTACATACTCTGAATGAGGTTCTTAATTATTTGAAAAAGATCCCTCAGATCACTATTTTAACATTTTCTCTTTTTCAGACTTTTCATTTCGATTGCTACTATGCCAAAAACAAAACAAAAACATACACATCCAAAAAAATCCCTAGCCCAGTCTTTCATCAGATTGAGACTTCAGGTCATTAGCTGACTGAGTTTTAGGTGGACATCTACCTGATCTTTAAAGGCCTACCTGGGCCAACGACAGCCATGATGGCTTCCTTTTGCTGCTTTCTCTCTCTCTACAGAGAAGCATTCAAAAAACTACCTAGCAGGTGATGCCTTGGGTTGCCACAGATATGAGTTTGCTCCTGTATTATTCAGAGTGCCTTGTCTGGGACACAGCATACATATAGCTGCCTTTAGGTTTAAGTTGGTGATGGTGGTGATAATATTGGGCTTGTTCCTAACACTTTATCATTCTTTCCACTCCTTCCTCCCTCTTTCTGTGGTTGATTTTGTACTCTTTCTGATTTGTGTTCTAAATCTTAGCCTTTTGCCCCAAGGTAGCCTTCTTTAGGATAGGGCTCATGTCCTCTCTACTGCTCTAGCAGTAGATGGCAGTAAACACTGCCAGGTAGCAGAGTAGAAAGGGACAGGCAGGATACCTGACAGGGAGCAAGTATACTTGGCCAGTGTTGCAGCATCAGTGGAAAAGAGGCAATAGAAGGGACGTAGGGTAGTGCCAGAAGGAGAAATTCAGATTCTGGGGTTCATTTTTCAAGCCAGAGTTGAATCTTGGCTTTCCTGCTTCTATCTAGTACGACTGAGAAAGCAATTTAACTTCTATGAATCTCACTTTATCTGTAGAATGGGGATAATACTGGAGACTCCCTCATAATAGTGTTGTTCTGAGGATTAAGTAAAACAATCCATATAAAAGCTCCTAGCATTCTACCTGTCACAATGTGTATCAGCTATTAGAAGTAAGAAACTGTCTTGGTGAGGCAAAATAGAAGAGTACCTCAGCTACAATGGTCTGGACTAAAGTAGGAGTCACCTAGGAGAGAGAGTCAGAATGCATACTAGAGTGAAAGATATGATTACCTAATCTGTTTACCGTGATTTATTTTCAGGCCATTGATGGATCTTTTCAGCCACATACATAGTTAGCACATTGACTGTCATTTTAGGCCAGGATTTCTCAGCCTTGAAACCACTCACATTTTGGTCTGAATAATTCTTTGTTATGGGGGCTGTCCTATACATTGTAGGATATTTAACAACATCCCTAGCCTCTACCTACTCAATGCTGGAATAACCCAGTAATCCCCAACTCAGTTGTCACAGCCAAAAGATGTCCCCCAACATTGCAAAAAACCTGGGGACAAAAGTCATTTTTAGTGGAGAATGACCATTTTAGGGCATAGGTAATTTTTTGGGAAACTTCTATTAGATCTTTGTTAGTTGTCTCTGATATTCACAGTGCTTTTCATAATCTGCTGCTCAAGTGTATGTGGGATTAGCCAGTATTTTCCATTTCTCTTTGGTTTACAGATCTATGCCACAGCTCTTCTCCCTTCATGGTAAAGAATAATGTCATGAATGTGCATCATTCAGTGAAATGCCAGCATATTACAATGGATGCTAGTAGCTCACCTTTCCAAACCCATCTAATGTTCTGCTCATCTTACCCCTGTTCTTCATTCCTGGAGTTTGAACATGACCTTCTTTGCTGGGATCAGATACTCTTAGACTTGTCTTCTTGGGTACTCAGAGACAGTGTGGGCTGACTACTTGGTGCCGACCTGGAGGGAACAGTCTTTTTCTGTATATGCTGCTTCCTGCCAGGTATAGTTTCTCTCGTGAAAAATGTGGAGAGACTACTGAGGATGCTTTATAATGTTTTTTGTTGAGCAATTCATAAAATATATATATATATACATATATATATATATTACTTTATATAAAGTAATAGGTTGAAGAACACCCGAATTGTCTGAGAAGCAAGTTGTTTGAGGTTTTCATATTATTATATAATTAACTTTGTAATTAATTTGCTCAGTTTTAACTCTAACCAAGTCTGAACTTCAGTTTTGGATGGTAGATTGGCATTCTTAAATATATAATACGTGTTTAAAACTATGTATATTAAAAGGTAAATTGTATCTTTCTCTCACCTCATCCTTCATCTGCCCATACCCCTTTCTGAACCTATAACCACTGTACGTATTTTCTCTTATAGGTATTTCTAGAATGTTTTTATATGAGTAAGCAAGCAAATATAAATAAAGATTCTTATTCTTCTTTATACAAGAAATAGCATTCTGTAACTGTTCCTCTGTCACATTGATTTTTGCAGTTCAACATTTTCTTAGAGATCTTTCCATTACATCAGGATTCTTAAGCAGAGGTAGGAAAAAGGAATAAAAATCAGCATCACTGCTAAATAAAATCCTCACAACTTCATGCTAAAGAAATAAAATTTGTAGGCTTTTTAAAAATCAAATAATATAGAGGGAATCATATACTTTTGCTGTTTTAAAACTTTTAAAATAAAAGAAAGTTCATATAAAAGATAATTTTAAGATAAATTGTAATAGTAGTATTATTTGATTATAATTTTTACAACAGCACCTTGATTACTGTATATCTGTCTTTAAAATATATCTGTGTGTAGCATCTGTATCTTCTTAGTTGAGAAACTGAGGCCCAGGCAGATTGCATAGCATGCAAGGCCATTATCATGGTAACCCTGGAACTGGAAACTGGAAGACTCCAATTCCCAACTACTATCCAGTGTAGGATTTAGCTTATAGAACAAGACAAGCGATTAAAGGTCTACTCTTTGCCACTTGATCTTACTTAATCCTTATAACAATGCTATGAAGTATTACTTCCATTTTATAGATGAGGGTACTAACCAAAAAAACTAGAATTTAGACAGGTTAAATAATTACCAAAGAGCACTGACTATAAAGCTTGTGTTCTTCACACTTAAATCAGACTACATGCTAGAAAGCCAAGAGTACTGACCTTGAAAGAGTTTCCTCTTTCTCCCATCCCATGTTTTTAGTGTTCATTTGTTCATTCCTGTACTCTCCCACCCACACCCCACCTTGGCTTCTTGACTCCTGTCTTTGCTCACTCTGCTCCAGGCATGCCACCTTCCTTGTTCCTTGAACACAACAGGGCCTGTGTTTTATGTACTGGTTACTTCCCCAAGGATCCACCCAACACCCTCATCTCATCTATTACCATCTAGTATACTATATTTTACTTATTTAATTGGCTGGCTCTCCTATTAGAATGTAAACTTAATGCAAGTGGGCAGGGGTGTGTGTGTGTGTGTGTGTGTGTGTGTGTGTGTGTATGCTTTACTCAATAACTAGTCAGTTACTGTCAGTTTTATTCAATGCTATATTTTTAGTTCAGGAACAATACTTGGTACTTAATTGGTATTCAATAAATATTTGAACAAATACCTATTCTGCTTTTGAACTGAATACTGTGTTAAGGATTAAGGCTGTAACTATAAGCAGTAGACACATCATAAGTAGTTACTTCCCTCTACAGTGAATGAGTAAGTTACTGTTTATTAAGCAATTATTATATGCCATGTACCATGCTAGTCCTGGAAACAATCATAGAAGGCAAGTGTTAATTGTCCTCATTTCACAAAAAGAGCAACTGAGGCTCAGAAGTTAGATAATTTGCCAAAGGTTCTGCTGGTTAATTGGCAGAACCAGAATGCCAGTACAGTTTTTTTTTTTTTTTAACAAATCCTGTTTCTCATCACCAAGACATACATCCACAGCTCCTATTGCATATATATTACGTCCCAGCATCTCTAGTCAGTAATTGTGTTGTAACAGTCTGTCTGTCAAAGGTATAGAAAATCACTGCCACTTAAAATCTTGTTTTGTCACAGTATTTCTGTATAGGTTCATGATTACTTTGAGCCTTGATGATGAGACATTAATAAATATTCTCTTAATTACTGTAAAAATAAAGCAAGTTCAATCACTTGGCATAAATTCATAAATATTTTTGGATGGTTTAAAAAATTGTGACTTTGCCAGTAAAAATATCTCATGTTCCCCAGAGGAGGAGGGTTTGTCATAAATACCATTTCCGTTGAACATTTCAAGGAACTTAAAGTTCTCGGAAAATATTTTTAACAGGCAGCCTTTTTCTCAGGCAAACTTCAAGGGCATAATACCATATACCCTTAAAAGTGTGGGTGCATTTGCTTTATCTTTTTAAGAATGTTTATAGGTATTTCTCTTATTGTTCAGAATTCATATATATTTGGTTGTTTCTTACGTGTCTTAGTGGATTGACGTAAACAGACATGGATTCTTTAGAAGAGCATTCTGATACAGCTGCAGAACTTTTAAAATCTCCATTAGTCCCCTTTTTTTTTCTCTTCCCAGATCATGGGTTATTTTCATTCAGCTATCGCAAATAGGTGTTTTGGAAGATTAGTATAATTCCTTTCTCTAAACACTTATTCTTCGGTAGGTTGCTTTTCTTTCTTGTATTTTCTCTCTTTTAAAAAGTTACAAAGATTATATCCTTTTCAAATCTTACTCTGAGCCAAAAAATATTTTTTTAAGCCTCTAGTTCCTGTAAGTCTTTAAGGGGGGAAAAAAAAAAGGCTTTCCTCTCTTCTTTGGCTTTCATACGTTAATTCACTGGTGTTCAGTTTGTCAGATTTAACATAAAAGGCCAAAGCAGAGAGCAGCCTTGTGCCAGAATGGATGAGTTCACTGGTTTTCACCTCCTTGTAGTCTGGCTGCCTTTACAGAGGCAGTGGCTAACGTGGTATGCTTGGGAAACCAAACGTTTCCTAACTTGTTAGTGGGAAATTAAAACTTCAGAAATTTAGAAACCACAACAACGGAGGCTTATATTTTATTGTGACTACTGAGTCACACAGTTTGCCATGATAAACAGGCTACATAGGAGCCACAAGAGTAAAATTTGAAACATTTTGATCCCTAGAGAATTCCACCCCACACCTTCCATTTTAGCTATAGTAGATCAGAAAATAAGGAGCAAAGGAACTATGAACATTTGATAGCACTAAATAGTAGTAACAGGTCGGGGCAATTGGAGGATGAAGGTGATGCTTGGCTTGGCTTCCTGCTGAGCAAACAATCAGATCATGAACCACAGTGAACATCCTCCATCTCCCCTCACCCACTATTTCTAGTTCATGAGGGTTACTGGTTTCTCTCCATGATTTTTTTTTTAAGATTTTATTTATTTATTTGACAGAGAGAGAGAGAGAGAGAGAGAGCACAAGAAGGCAGAGAGAGGGGGGGAAGTAGGCTCTCTGCTGAGCAGAGAGCCTGATGAGATGGGGGCTTGATCCCAGGACCCTGAGACCATGATCTGCACCGAAGGCAGAGGCTTAACCCACTGAGCCACCCAGGCGCCCTGTCCATGATGTTTTAAAGAGCTAGAGCATGGGCTGTATGTAAAGTTTAATTACAGACAGGTGGGAACATTTTAATCTAGAATCCCTTGAAATGTAAATGACTGTTTGTGTCTGTGTATGTGTGTGTGTGTGTGTGTGTGGTCTGTGTTTTGCACCCCCTGTGTGCATTGTAAAAACTAAAGTTATTTTGGCCATCTAAGCCTTGTTTAATTTTCCCCAACTGACAGTTCTAAGCATTTGGGTTAGATTTTCCTTTCCTACCATTCCCGAGTATTGAGAAGACAGAATCCATGAACACAGAGTTTGATCCTATTATCTCTTTAAGTTGCGTTCTTTTCAGATGAATGTGTTCTAGAGAATATTAATCTTATGTAGTAGGAGGCAATTCAATCAAGATACTACAGTGGTTAGCAACAGACCTGCTAGAGGTGAAAGCAGTGACTTTACACTCTGCTTCCCCCGGCTTTAGGTCTGCTACTGATTTTGCTCCTCAGCAAATTTCATCCATTTAGTTATGTTTATCCCTGTGAGAAATCTGTTAGTGGCGGAATTTAAAAAAAGAATGTCATAAACCTTGTATATATGCTATATGAATACCCATTCATTGATATACTCTGTCCATATCTGACCTTGTGATTTGAATTTTAAGAAAGGTCAAACTATTTCAGATTTGCAGTAATTGAAAAAAGTGTTTTTGAAAATACTGATTTCATTTTCAAAGTTCACTTGTTCACAAATAAAAACAAAGAAAAAAGCAAACCCCAATTTTCAAACAACAGAAAAGCCACCTTCAGAAGAGCTGTGTTTCTAATGTACAGGGAATGCTAGACCAAAATGTGCTACTGACTTAGCTCTATGACTCTGCCTTATCTTATCTGCCTATCACCTCAGCTACAACATTGGGAAAGCTATATAATTCGATCTGTAAGGTTTACAAAGCCTTTAATGATGCTCAGATATCAGTTCCACAGAATAAAAACCCCACCAACCTTTAAACTCCTTTCCTCCTTTCTTTTTTGTACAGCATTGTGTGCAAATTCATATGTTAAAAAATGTATATTTTGTTTCATCAGAAGAGATTTTCTGACTTATCAAGGTCCAAATGGTTCATAACTACATGGGACCTTAATTGGAATTTCATGGGATTCAGATTTATTTTTCGTTCTTTATATGTCAAGTACTGTCATTCAAGGTTATCTAAGTATGCTATGAAAGTAAAGAAATAAATCTTTCAGTGTCTGACACTTAAAATGTTATGCTAAATTTGAAAGTACACTAAAACTAAAAAATTAACACCTAGGAAGACGTACTTAAGAGTCCTAATACTTAGACTATTAGGATTTATTGTCTGTGTCTAGGATGTGATGATATAGGCTCTTCAGCCCATGTTGTAAGGTTTGTCTTACCCATTTATTTTATTTGTGTGCCTCCCAGACATGGTCGGACTTTTGAAGTAAAACAGGGAGATCCTAGGCTAGCTTTTAATAAGCCTTTTGCTCTTTGGTCATTTAACTACTCAGCAACTTGTTTCTTATTTCAGGTGACTAAACACCCTTTAGAAGGTTCATGTGGGTTTCTCATAAGAGGGATTCCCTTCTAGCAGGGAAATCAGAATAAAAGATAACCTCACTTTTCAGAGTAGCTGAGGTTAGGCACTAGACACATGGATTCTCTCCAGAAGGCTTAACCCTTTACTTCACTTTATGGCTGGGTATAAGAGAACATGAGCTCTTCCCGACTGCATCCTACAAATCACCTTCTCTTTGTGCTCAGGCAGCCCCTTGTGCCTCAACCTGATGGAACCCTATCTATAGCTTACATGATGATGGAGCACCATCCTTGTGGGCAGACTGGCATAACTAGAAGAATCATGGGTACCATTTATTGAGTGTCTACTCTGGGTCCTGCACTGTGCCAAGTGCTTTATTGTCACGTTTAATCTTCACTTTAAGGAGATGGCGTCCTCTCTACTTAAGTCCAGGTTGGTCTGAAGGCCATATACTGGATTTAAAAATCATAGTTTGGATGTTGGGATCCTGGTTTCAGCCTTTTTTTTTTTTTTTTAATTTAACCTTAGATTCCCTTTCCATGGTAGACTTCCAAGGAATATATCTGCTATCCTTTTTGGAATGCTCCATTCAATACCTTCCATTTACATTTCAGTTCCCATCTTTTCTTTGAATGTTTGTTCCCTAACTTGTCTGGCTGATGCCCCCTTTCTGAGTCCCCAAAGCCCTAACAAGTTTTGTGACACAAATACTTTATATTGTTTTATATCACTTTCTAATTTGTTTTGGGGTATTAGTTTTGCTCTTGTACTAACTCCAGGCTCTGTGAAGGACTTGGTACCTCTGTATCCCCAACATAGGTTTGCATTCAGTATGTACTTGATGACCAAATGATTGAGAGTTCAGAAGAACCATTTTCTTAGGGAAGCATAACTCAGAATTTGCCCTTGTTAGAGCAGAAGAAGAAGTAAAGATTTGTTGCTCTTGTTCCTGTCACTTCTGAGGAAGGACAACCCTTTAGTAAAATGAGGAATTCACTTGGAGACAAATTTAAATAAAGTCTAGATGAGGGAAGGCCCCCAAAGAATCTTAACTTTGCTTGTGATTCTTTGCATCTTTACCAAGCCCAGTGAATTTTACGGAATTGTAAGAAGAATCTTGTGAAGCATAATTTTAGGGGAATTGAGTGGAACCCCAAATCACTTGACAAGAAATTTTTCTCACCTTTCACTGAAAGATCTGTCTGCCCATTTATCTAGTTCCATGAAAGCCTAAAGGATAATATGCAACCTCAAAAATTTTCTTTTTAGTAAGTAAAAAATTACTCTTTAATAAGTAAAAAAATTTCTTTTAGTAACACAGGTGTTTAATTATCTTGATAATAAATGAATCAATATTATGTTTAAAAAATAATCTTCCCTTTAGTCACAACAAATTACTTCTCACAAAACTCCACAGAGTGATTTACCTCCTCTTCCATTCCCAATTAATAGACTAACAAACTAAGGCTAAGGAACATGAACAGCATCTCACTACATGGCCCTTTGTTTTTAGCAAGAAAGAACTTTCTCTGACCTTCTCAAGCTTCTAAGCCAAAAAGTACCTCCTTTTCTTCACATATAATAGCAGCAGTCACTTAAGTCTTGTCAGGCCAAATGTGATGACTCTTTCACATTCCTTCTCTGATTTCTGCTCAAATATTTGTTTTTTGTTTTGTTCACTTAAAAAAGAATTTTATTAAGAAAGAATTTTTAAAAGAGGGAGAAAAGGGGCGCCTGGGTGGCTCAGTGGGTTAAGCCACTGCCTTCGGCTCAGGTCATGATCTCAGGGTCCTGGGATCCAGTCCTGCGTCGGGCTCTCTGCTCAGCAGGGAGCCTACTTCCTTCTCTCTCTCTCTCTGCCTGCCTCTCAGTGTACTTGTAATTTCTGTCAAATAAATAAATAAAATCTTAAAAATAAATAAATAAATAAAAATAAAAGAGGGAGAAAAACTTAGTTCACCTTTAAACTTTTGTTCCAAGACTGGTAGGCCATGAGATACAGTAAGTCTGGCAGATTTGCTTCTGTCTGAGCCACTCATCTTGAAGGGCTGACCTCATCTTTGAGGCTGTTCTTGGTGCAGTGATTTGGTGCTCTCACAGGCTCAAATACTGCAGTTTTGTTAATCTTTTCTCTGTGCTTAAGAGTGGACTTTTTCCCCTCAGAGTCCTCCCATTTTCTTTGGCTAATTTTTCTGTAGTGATATGACCAGTAGCTTGTATTTTTATATAGTCTTCGGTTTCAGTTAAAGAGATTACCCTTAGTGATTACTGCTCCTTATTCTATCCTTCCCCAGTATTGAGATACGCTTATGCTGGATGAGTGTTTCCTTTTGGGGGTTTGTGGGAGCCAAGGCTATGGTAGAGACAAAAAGAGTGGAACTTGGATTTATGAACCATTATTCTACTCTTTAGTCTAACCACAGAGATAACACTATTTGTCCATGCCAATTTGGTATCATCAGTAAATATACAAGCAAGCTTGAAGATTGACTCTGTTCTGGTTGATTTTGTTTTTTCTTTAGGAGTCCCACATTGTTCACCTTCACTTAATTTTTATGTATAGCTGACCTGTCTTTCTTATGTCACTTTTTCAGTCCATTAAAAAAAAAAAAAACAGGGACAGGAGCATTGTGCAAGAGCTTCTTAGACATGCCTGTGAGTGTTAGTAGGTGAACTTGGGGTAGTGACATGTTATGGTGTATGGAGAAATTAGTTGCTGGGCCTGTTGTCCTGCCTTGTGCTTAGCACAGTACCTGAAAGATACTCAGTAAATCTTTGCTGCTGAAGAAGAGTTACAAGCCCTCTGCTGGCTTCAAAGATTGACATTGGAATTAGCTAACTGAAACTACAGAAAAATCACTCCTTTTTTGTAAAACCTGGCAGAGTCACTGAACTACCCACAAAAACTTCACAATCAAAGTGTATACTTTGTAAAAGGTAATCTGGTTTCTAGTTACAGCAAGCACGTGCTGTTTGGGCGCAATGACTGCATTTTGTAGGCCTTCAGCTGAGGCACAGAGATTAGGGGAAACAGAGGAAGCTACTGTTCCCTAAGGACAAAAACCACTACATTCAGCTGATCCATATTTTGCTTCCCATCCATTCCATGCCCCACAGCTACTCACCTGGTTCTTTTTCACCACCTTTATTCTTATTCTTTGGGAAGGAAGTTAAAGTGAAGCAGGTGGAGGTAGGCAGAAAGCAGAGAAGCATCTCACTTAGTCTGCCTACACAACATGTGGCATATAGTACAAAGTAGATTTCACTGCGTTGACTTCTTCTGAGCCTGATTAGTTACCTGGTTTTTGTGTTTGTAGTCAGTTCTGTGTAGTTACTTCAGACAGTGGTAGAAATACTTCAGACAGTGTTCAGAAATACTCTTTTCTTACCAAGTATGGAGCTTCTACGTTGTAAGTTAGTTGTACATTTATCCAACACCTTGTCCCAGTGACACACCTACTAACTATAGAGAGGTACTTTGCCAGGTACTAGGAATAAAATTGGTTGCAAAACTGACCCTCAAGGAGTCCTAGAGACAATAGACAAATAAGCAGTTAATATGTAATTTAATGTTAGATAGCAGTGCATTGCATGAAGGAAAGTAAAGCAAGGTAAATGTCACCAGGAGCTTATAACCTTCATTAGTTAGTCTGCAGTTCCTGAGGAGGCTGTTTTAAAGGCATTGAGTCACTGAGTTTTGAAAGGGAACCTGCTAGCTGGGGAGGTATGAAGAGTGCAGAATGCTTACTTGGAAGATGCTGATCGAAGTCAGTTATCAAGTTGTGGTTCAGACCTGAATATCTTTGACACAGAGCATACATTCTTTCTGGGAAGTCACTCAGCTTCTAAGCAGAGTGAGCTTTGTGCCCCACACCACCAGGACCTTTAGGAGGAGTTATTTGTTTTCTTTGTCTTCCTTTTATCACTTCCCTTCCATTGTAGTAGCTTGATTGAACTCTACTGGTTTTCACCTCCCTTCTTTCCCCTTGCCTTCTTACTGCTTATACTTATTAACAATACTTTGAACCTTTCTGCCTTTTTTTTTTTAATTGGTTTTATATCCAAATTAACACCTCCAGTGCCAACGCTTTTTCTGGGGCTTCGTCCCTCATCTCTTTCTAGAACTAATTTAAGGAGAAAGCAAAGGCTGTAGCTCAAGAATGCAGGGGGCCCTGGCTCTGCTTCTGAGTAACTCTCTGAGCCAAGTCACACTGTGAACATCAGTTTCTTTTGTAAGGTGAGGCATTTGGATCAGATGGCAGGCTTCTTCTAGATATAAAGCTCTGTGGACATTCCTTGCCAGAGAGAGAGACAGAGAGAGTGTGTGTACATTCTCTGGGGCCTGGGGATCCCATTGTCCTTATAGAAAAACTTAAGAAGTTTCTTCTCAAACTCACATCTGTGGAGTTGAGTGTTTATGTTCTTTTTTACTGCTAAAACTGTCCTTTAGGCTAGAATCAGAAGTTATAACAAAAATCAAGAAGTTGGGTTTGGCTACACCTTAACCTGACCTAATGGTACACTTACATACCTAATGCTTTACATAATTCCTTATCCCCCATAACACACACACATACACACAAACACAGCATTCCTCATGTTTATCGTTTAAAAATAGTAATTGTCTGTTTAAGAGTTAATCTGATTTTAGAACCAGTAGGGAGTAGCAATGTGAGATGGTCAGACTGGAGATAGAACACTGTTAATGTGTCATTCTCTGTTTGGGGGCTCAGAATTAAAACTGCTCCTGTCCTATCTTAATTTGCTAAAGCATCTGAGAGAACAAGCATGAAAAGGGAATGTTTCTCCCATATCTGAGAAAGAACCAGGGGACTTTCCTTGGAGAGTTTTTTCCACTTTTGTTTTGCTCAGCTTTCCCAATCAGAGGTAGTATTAGTACAGAAGAAAGCCAGGGAAAGATCATCTCAACTCTGCTTTTTAAGAAAAAGAAGGCTGTAGGAGGGCTTACAACAGTGTTGGGATGTTCCTTTAGGAATTAGTGCACCTACCATTCGAGGAAGAAACTGATAAGCCCATATTAAATGTAAGTGATTGAGTTGGTGGGCCTATAGATATTATAGTGATGGCAGAAGCAGCCACAGAAATATTTCTTTTAAAGTGTGTGATGCTAGCCGCTTATGCAGTGTCTCTTCATCTTTAAATCTTTATTTAAAACATAATTTACAGAAAGTAGCCAATCAGATTACATTGAATCTACATTCGTAGTCAAAGACAAATAAACTTTAAAAATCATTTAAAATTAATGATATACTCAAGAGGATAAGGTAAGATGTGTCAAATTTTTCTAATATAGTGACCAACTATGTGAACAACAGATTTCAGTACGTGAAGCAGGTTGAGATTAATATTGCTTTACATCTTCTGGTTATTATTCCACAATATCCAGTTTTTATAAATAGTTCTCTTCCTGCCTCCCTTCCTTTTCCCCTTAAAGAGAAGGCTGTATTTTTTCTATTCACCTTGTAAAAGCATTCACGTTGCTCTGAAACATTAGATATAGACAGAACATGTCCTAAGAGGGAAAAAAAGGGATTTTATTCTTGGTTTTCTTTCCATTTTCACTTTTCACCTCAAAATCCATTTATTACCAGTTAATTTTGGGGGGCGGGGAGGGAAGGAGCAGCAAAGAACCCTAAAACAAAATTCACAGCCTTTTGAGAAAGTAAATTTATGGGAATTGCAACTGGACTTGAAAACTAAGAAGTTCAGAGCTTGATTTGTGTTTTCATGTTGGCTCTTTCTATAGACTTCTTCACAGCATTAGGAAAATATCACAAAAATACCATTGCTTCACATTGAAGTTTAATTGCCATAAAAGGACAAATGAATTTATTAAGCATAAAATTACTATGTGCTTCATTTGGAAACATAAAAATTTATATTCATTCTACTAAAACGTTTTTTTTCTATCATATAGATTGTCCAAAGGACTAATGCTTATTCAGAGAGCCCACTGTGTGATAATGTATCCACGATAAATTTTGTTTAACTTTCAGTTTTAAAAGGGTCTTAATGGGTGATTTGTTCTTTGAGCCATGCTTTATAGTTAATAAATGGAAAGAAAGTGTGGAATATTGAAGTGTGTCACTTAAAGATTTAAAAAAAATATGCTTGCCTATTTAAAACAATAAAGTGCAGACCCTGGGAAACACAGCTGTTAAAGATTTAATAGAGGTTATGATTTTCACCAGTTGAGCTATAGTTTATGGTACAGATGGCACTCTGGGTATAACTGAAACAATAATTGGTGGGTTTTGTTTCCCTCCTCTTCCATAAGTTCCAAAGAGTGGAATACCTTTTTACCAAAGCAAGAATTTTTCCATTTCCAATTACAGCCTATATCAAATAAGCAACTTTGTGTTGCATATTACGTACTTCACAGTGACCTGGGTGTTGGCCACTCTTTCTTCTCATTATGGTAGGCTTCCCTAGATTTGAAATAACAGTTTTAGGGAAATCCTCCTTTTCCGTACTAACCTGCAGTTTATATAGCCTATCTTCAGACCAAATAACATACAATTTTTCTTTTAGAATACCGAAACCAAAATCTTGCATTGCTCCAAACAAAATTAGCAAACACAAAACTCCTATGAAGCAGAAGTAATAGGCACCAATATTATATGTTTTAAAATACTCAACCACAGGAATTACTAGAAACACAGATAAATTCCAAATTTGGGGCATATAGAAAATGCTGTTTCAAGTGACAAATAAAATAAAGAGGCTATTTAAAAAGGGAAATAATTGTGATACATTTCTTAAGTTTTATTTTACAGTATATGTTTAGAGCAAATAAAGTTTGATGATAAATGATTTTTTCATCTCCTATTCCAGTGTTTTAATGTGACATAGTATATTTTCTTCATTAACTCTTCTGCTAATTTTTATTCTGAAAAGTAAAGTAAAATATGCAGATGTTCATCCAGGTGTTCAATATCATATGGTTAAGTGTTCATTTATAGCAAATAGCCTGTTCAGGGTTTAGATATAACTTAAAGTTCAGAATGCCACTGATCACCAAAATTCTTCTACAGACTTTACCTTTTAAATGAGCATTTCTACATAACAAACTATTGTCCAAAATATTACTCTAGAGAAACTAGCATTATCTTTAATTTTCAGTGCAGTTTGTCATTATCCACTGATTGAAATAAAAAGTTGGAACTCAAAATTATGAGAGTTACGTCCATGTTCAGAGTGACAAATGCTTTTTAGATTAGAGTTTGTAGGATTTTTTTGAAGCTTAAAAAGCGCTTAGCTTTTTATGTTACATTCATCCTAATTTCAGGATATATTTCTAACAGTGATTTCTAGTCTTTTATATGCAAATTCACAAAGGGGGAGGGAGTGAAAATAGGCTCTAATAAATCCACTACCATGTGGTAGTGTTTGGCACTTTGTTCTTGTTAGACATAAGGGAATTCAAGTCCGAGGAGAGATAAGATCAGATTTAGTTGTGGTATTACAATATATCCCTCCCACCACCCTTTCCCAAAGATTTCTGAACACAGGCAGGATTCAGTTGTGGCTCACTTGGAGAGAGCTTGTAATATGTAGTCATCCACCAGCACTCATCATTTAAAATCAAGTCCCAAATCTCTTTTCTCTATCAGAGTAAACTTTTTAAGTTTTGTGTGAGTTGAAAAGGTTTTGAACCTAGGGTTCACTGGACGCGCTTTTCGAAACCTGTCTGCAGTTTGTGATGCTGATAACTTTAAAAGACACCTACAGTCCGCCTGGCTTTCTGACAGCAGTGCCCCTTGCTGGAGCTGAGCGGCTCTCCCGGGCTTACCTGAGCTGCCTGCGCCGGGGCCGGGCGGGGACCGAAGGGGGCCGCACTCTCGCGGCGCTGCGAGCGGGCTGTGCGCGCTCCGGGAGTCGCCCGAACAATGCGAGCGGGGCGCTGAGCGCGCCCGACCTAAGGGCGTTACGTCACTGCGCTGCCTTATAAGGCACTCCGCGTGTGCGGCGCAGGCGGTGGGGGCGCGGGTGACAGGCAGATCCGCGGCGACGGCGGTGACGGCGCAGCAGCGGCAATGCGCCCCAGGTCCGCCGACGTTCGGACCGTGTGAACGGACTGTCGGTCCCCGGCTCCCTGCGGGGAGGGAATGGGCGGCGGGCCCGGGACGCCGGCGCCCTCCTGCCTGGCTAACCAAGTCACTGGGGGTCATGGTCCATCCGTTAGTAACTTTTTTCCCTTCTAGGGCTTTAAAGCTCTTGCTATTGCTTCAGATTCTTAAATGCACATCCTGTATTCTTGTTTAAACTTTTGTAAATACATTGTTGTTACATTTGTTTTTTTGGTTGCTGGGGGGAGGCGAGAGAGGGAGCCAGAAGCTTTTTTTGGTTTTGGGATTTTTTTTTTTTTTTGATATATCCCCGGGGGTGATTTAGACTTCAAACCTCCTCTTTCCTTTTTGTAAAGAGTAGGGGTCCTCAGAGGATAGTATTTTATTTCCTGATGATGTAACTACCAAACAATTCTTCAAGTGATGATGGGAAGGCCAGATGAAATCTGATTTTTTCAGTGTTTTTCCTGAAAGAACCCCCTAGTTCTTCATTTCTGCATGCCTGTGTTTTAACGAAAGTAGTTCAAACTAATGTTTATTTGTCAGGTAAAGTTTTATTAAAAAAATAAATGTTTTGTGCTATACTTTCAAGATAAAGTATAAAAATAGAACTTGAGGACCAGTTTTAATCCATTTGTTTTCCTCTACCAGCAAACAAAGACATGAGAAGAAAAAAGAAACTGATCAAATATGACTGAATTAAACCTCTAGTATGGGGCAGATTTATAAATTCTTTTTCTGGGAAATGAGAACTAGCCTCTTAATTATTTTGCACATTAATAAGAGAAGTAATCTCTGAAGTTATAGCTAACTAGGTGAATCTGCTTAGTGAATTAGGGCTATGGCTGCCTTATTTGCAAGCTTCAAATGAATTGAGTAGTTTTAGTGACTTAAGTCTATTTAACTCTTTAAAAATAAACATTAAGATAGGATTGTTTCCTATTATGATGTACATAGGTTTATAGAATTACTGTTTCCATATGTTTTGTCAAACAGGAATAATGAAAATAGTTTTGTTTCTTTTCCTTAGTTTGGAGTAAAGGAAGGCTGGTTGCAGAGAATATATAGTGAGTGAAAATGGTGAAAAAAAGATATGGGGCACAAAAACGTGTGTCATCTTTTCTAAACTGTGAGCTCACTTTGATAGGCCTTCTAGATCACTCTCTACTGAGAAGCCTGTTAAACTTCTGCTTTTTATATATATACCGTTTTGAGAAGCCAATGACTATACCCTTCAATTGTGGTTAAAATTTAATATTTGATTTATACCTTTTTATTACAATTTTAGATTAGTTTTTTAGTTTTGTTTTTCTACCTTATAGTTGTGAAGGGTATTTGAATCTTTTTAGTCTCCTGTACTTGCCCTTTACTTATTAAACATGTCTTTGAGATTTGTATGCTAGATTTGATTCATTATAAATGAGATAAAATGATTGTGGTGAAAGTTGCATAAATTCCTGTATCTCAGCTTCAAACTGGTAACAAAGTATCTTTAACCTACGCCAACATTTTTATAACTGGTTTTGCCTCCTTTCCCTTTATAGGTACAGAGATTTCCCAACATTGGACTCTTTTCTTTCCCACATTTTTGTACTCATGCTTTGCGTTTACTTCCGTATTTTTGATTTCCCACTTCCCCTGTAAACTGTGCCGCATTATTTCCTTCTTTTGTTTAACTGCAGTAGCTGAAGAACAGAGAAGTTAAGTGTATACAACCCTTGTCTAGGGTTTTGAAGTAAGAGAAAAGAGGATTAGAACTCCTTACTCCTTGTGTGCCTTTCCTGGTGTCCCGTTACTCCCTGAAGCAGTGATCTCTGATCCAGCTATGACTCAGCATTCTGACTGAGATCATGGTGTATACCACTCTTCAGGAACCAATAATAACATTGTTGAGCTTTTTAGTTCATGCTGGTCACAATGCTTAGTGTTCTACAAGTACTCCATCATTGTAACTTGGTATTAGTCATACTTTTCAGATGAAGAAACACATTTGGAAGGGTAAGATAGCTTGCCCAAGGTCATATTGCTAATAAAGTAACAAATGTAGTGATTTGAACCAGTGTTTATGTGTACAGCCTTAGTCTTCTTTTAATGCTTTGCTCAGAATCTCTCAGAAGTGTTAGTAAAGAAATGCTTGTATTTAGTTCAGAAGTTTCTATTTTTATTTTCTAGACTGAATGTTACACCAGGAAAACCAAGACTGACCTTTGCAGGCCACCCACCAGAGCCACCCTGATTATGTGCTGAATAACCCTAGGGAAGTCATTCACATTGGAGATATCATGGATTTGTATATTGACTAAGACAGCTTTTTTGAGAATGTTGGCAACATGTTTTGGTCTAATAAAATTAGAACATTATGACAGTTTTCCGACAGATGAAAGTCAATGGTCTTAAGCAGGGGGGATCTCTATCTGCCACAAGAAAGAGCACTCTGGGTCTTGTATTGGAAACTCCAACCAGTCATTGTTACTATGTTCTACTGGCCACAGGAGTCCTCAGGTAGACTTTTATTTCCTTCTTCCCCTATGAACATTCTCTTTGAGATATAAACTTTGTTTTCTTGGCTTCTGACATATATTTATCAAAAGAATGGAATTATGACCACTGTGCCTCAGTCTTGGCTGAGAAAATTTTACTTACTTTTTTACCGAAAATTTTATTGTCCAATTGATATATGACTCTTCTTATTTTATAATCCAAAATTTCCTACAAATAAGTATAACTACAAATTTAAGTCCTCTCTATAAGGAGTAATTTTAATTTTAATGAGTAGTAGCTTTAGGTTGTTATTTGGAAATGATCAGATGAATTTTTCTACCAATCTAATTGCTTTCTAATGAGGAAGAAGGGTTTGTAGGCAGCAAGGGTGGAAACTAGAATGTATCTGTTTAATTGAACCATAGGAATCACTTTTGTTAGTCAAAAACAGTTGAATATCAGCAATTTCCCATGGTTCAAGCTAATGCCAGGAGTTCGATACATTGATCGCAGCTACCGATGTTATTAGCCATGTACACAGTATTGTCATTTAACTGTTTAAAAATACTACCAACATGTTACTAAGCATGTCAAAGCCAGTTTCTCTTTGCGATGTAACTACTCTTACTTTCTTTCACGTCCCGTCTCCCTGCCTTAGTTTCTTCTTGTGGCTGGTGAAGTCTTTTCCTCATTCAGATAAGTAGGGGAGAAGCAGTATTCATAATTAACTACACCTTTCTTCCCAGATGCCCACAATTTTAACTACTGCTTCTTTCATCAGTTAAGGGATGATGTACTCTGCTCCCTGGGAACTCTTTTGGGATTTATGGTATAGTAACACTTACTTTGAATGTGATATGTTTGCTCCTTTGCCTCTATAAAATAGTGTATGTGAAAACACCATAACACACAAAGGAAAACAATCCTTATCACAGGCATAGTCCTATATGAGAAGCTGAGCATAGTGGGGACAGATCCAGGATAGCATGGGAAAAGTTTCTATAGTTTCCTATTACCTTAGGCTGAAGTTGGATTAGCCCTAGTGTAAGCCTTTGACATTGTAGTATTCCACCTCAGGGAACATTCTAATACCTCACTGGCAGGCTTCTTCGAAAGCAGTGTTGACTGTGAGCATCAGGCTAGCCTGCCATGTATCCAGTGCTGATCTCTCCTCTGCAGCTACACAGCTTAAGAGGAAGGGACTGAGCACCATATGTGGGCAGCTGTAGAATGTAGAGCCAAAAGGGAAGTCTCAGGGCAAAAGTACCTTCTCTCCATGCCAAAAACAATCGCTTTCCTTTTTTTCTTTTCTTTTTTTTAAATAGCATTTTATTTTATTTTTAAAGTAGTCTCCATATCCAACCTAGGGCTTGAAATCACAACCCTGAGATTAAGAGTCACACAGTCTACCCACTGAGCCTAGCCAGGCACCCTAAAGGATCAGTTTTCTAATCTATTCCTTTACTCTTCTATTGCCCAGGTGTCTTCTGCCTAGTTTTGTACATGTAAGTACCCACACAAGGGGCACCTGGGTGGCTCGGTTGGTTGAGTATCTGCCTTTGGCTTGGGTCATGATCCTGTGATCCTGAGATTGAGCCCCATGTCATTGGGCTCCCTGCTCAGCAGGGAGCCTGCTTCTCCGTCTGTCCCTCTGCCTGCCACTCCCCCCTGCTTCTGCTCGCTCTCTCTCACTCTCACTCTCTTTCTGTCAAGTAAATAAATAATCTTTAAAAAAAAAATAAGTGCCCACACAAAATCTACCATATCTCTAGGCAGCACAACACTTGCACTGTGCACCTAGATAGAGCCTTTCACCAATAGTTAATGGGTTACAGTGAACTGAAGTTTCATAGAGACCCACTTGCTCTTATCTGCAACCCAAATCTCCTGTCCTCTGTAGTCCTTGAAGTTTCCAGAAGTCCTTCAGCTATTCCTGTTCATACTTCAGCTGACTTTGGTTTTACAACAGGGACTAATACTCTTGAGAGCAAACTCGGGCTGATTACAGTAAGTATCAGTGGTAATACAGTAGTAATACTAGTGAATGGGAAGACTGTTAATTAGATGATTTTTTTGTGGCTTTGAAAATCAATTATAGAACAGTTCAGTGTCCATGATAATTTGCAAATTGCAGAAAAGTAGAAAAGACATTTTACATCTAGTCCTACCTCATGAATACTGCCAACTATTAACAGTTAGATGTACAATTGACCCTTAAACAGGCTTGAACTGCATGGGTCCACATATATGCAAACTTTTTTTTTTTTTTTTTTTAATTTATTTGACAGAGATCACAAGTAGGCAGAGAGACAGGCAGAGAGAGAGGAAGGAAAGCAAGCTCCCTGCTGAGCAGAGAGCCCAATGCGGGGTTCAATCCCATGGGATCATGACCTGAGCCGAAGGCAGAGGCTTTAACCCACTGAGCCACCCAGGCACCCCGATATGCAGACTTTTTTTACAGTGCACTACTATAAGTGTATTTTCCTTATGATTTTATTAACAATATATTTTTCTTTAGCATACTTTATCACAAGATTATAATATATAATATGTATTATAAAATATGTGTTAATTATTAATGTTATTAGTAAGGCTTCTGTTCAATGGTAGGTTATTAATAATTAAGTTTTGGGGAGACAAATTTATATGCAAATTTTTGACTGCACAGGATTTGGTGCTCCTAATCCCTACATTTCTTTAAGGGTCAACTGCACTGTGTTCCCTTTTACTCTTTATAAACATTTATAAAATATCTGTGTTATCCCACTATGGCCTATATATGTATTTTTTGTTCTTTTATCTTTATATATTTTAATCATGTTCATTGCTTTTCTGTAGACAGGGGGTCATTTAAAAGCATGTATTTGCATATTGTCCCTAGAAATGGTGGCCACAAGGCCAGCCACTGCCTACTGTCCCTCTGACAGTGCTGTAGCTTTTGTTCCTCCACAAGTGAAGCAGCAAAGCCTACATTTAATAGAGACTCTCCTATTAATCCAGGAACCTCCTGTTCTTGGTTTACATGGATGCTATGACTTGGCTAGGGGATTTTAGTGAGCATGCCAGTAGGTGAACAGAATGACTTGGAGAGAATAAAGAATTGATAATCTGACACCACCATAAGATTATTAAGTAGGGAACTGGAAAAGCCTGCTATTTAGGTCCAGTCCATGTGCTTATTTATTTCTGCAAACATTTTGCGTTTCCTTGGTAACTAATAATAGTTTTGAGAAACTGTTAAACTCACAAATATTACTGCAGGAGTAAAAAAATCCTCGAATCACAGAAATTAGAGACAGAAAAGACCTATTAGGTCATCTTTTTTGTCCCTTGCCAGTACAGATTGTTCTCAGCACTTTGCCCAGTCCCTCTTTAAAGGGACCTTGTCTAATGGTTTGTACCCCATTTTTTTTTAAGTAGTTGATTTTTAAAGAAAATAGTCCCACAGAATATAATTGTGAAGGTTGATTCCAGGCTAAATTTTATAAAGAAAGACCAATAGATTCAAAATACAGGTTTTTGAACAGGTTTTATTTTGGGGGAGTTACTGGTATAGTTTAGGATATCATTGGAATAGTTAGGTAAAGGTGAAAAGCAGATGGGTGGGTCGACTTTATGTTTTTCTTTCATCATTGGAAACTCAAGTATCGCAAAACAGGAGGATTAGCTTTTAATATAAATTCACTGAAGTGGGTCTAGAAGGCCTGAGGAAATAAAGCAGTTAGGAAGTAAAGTAAATGGTTCATTCCAAGATTATATTTATGAAAGAGACATTTTACACTCTCCCTTCCTGTCTCCAAACCTGCTTTGTCCATTATTTATAGTTAATTATTGTTTGATGTGAAGATGGTTTCTAGCTGTAAAATCCCCTCCCTCAGTGAAGTAATTTCTTCCAAACCCCAGAAGGACAGAATAAAACTCTCTCATAGAGCGGTCACTGGTGGTGTTATAAACTAAATGCTTTAATTCCCTGTATTATGGCTAAATAATGGGAAAATATGGGGAAAATGATGAACAAATAAAGAAATAAAAACTATGCTTTGAGTTTTATTTTGAAGGATGATCATTTCATAAAAGCACATTTTAGAGTGTAAAAGGCCTTGGAAAATACTTGCTTTACTTATTGCCATCCCTTCTTCCCCCTTTTTAAATAGATGAGATAATTGGACCTCAGAGAGGTTTAAGGACTTGGCCTGAGGTCAAAAGTAAATTGGTAACCCAGCCAACTGTGTTTTACAGATCTGCATATCTCTTTTAGGAAACATGAAAAATCAAAACTGTCTTAATTAAACGGTATCATTAGTACTGTCAGAATATGTTTGAAATTATAATTAATATTAGAGTAATTTACTTAGGTTTATACTACAGAAATAATTTGGAGCATTAATGAGCTTGTTATCCACTTTATGGGCAAAAAATACAGTATTTTTGTTGCATTTCTTTCAAATTGAAGATCTACATATGACTGGTAATCAACTCATGCGATTAAGATTGACCATGCTTTGACAACTCCAGCCAAAAATGTAATGGAAAGATCTGAATTTTTAATATTAATTCTGTGCTCTCATTTTACACCATTATCTTGCATTCATGCCAGGGGGCCATTCTATACATGAGAAATGCTATTACAATTTATGTTACTAGACATTTACATCATGAAACGCAGGTGGAAGGGATGTCGAACGTCTTGTGTTCATCCTTAGATTGAATTCTCTCTTGAGTGAGAACTACTTTTTTTCCAGGTACTTGCACATCCATTTGTCATTAGTCAGCACCGAATAGCTCCAAGGATTTCTTACTTCCCCAACAAATCCATTTCATTCCATACTGAAAACTGGCGTCCTCTAACTGCTACTGACTATTCTTGGTTTTTCCAGGGAGTCCTACTGAATAAATGCATTGCTTTGACATGAGAGTGTTTTAAATATTTGAAGACAATTTGTCCTAAATCTTAAACTGTTCCTATTTTTATAATTTGAATCTTTTCATACTCTCTTTCTAAAAGTTTGGTGCTCAGAATGAACAAATTACTTCAGTATATTATTAGGATCATCTTCCCTTTTACAGACTTCGTGTAAAGTCTTTTGTGTTTTCTTAACATTTTCTGGTGACCACATCAGACTACTGTCATTGAGCTTACTGATCACCAGCCTCCTAATGACCAACTACATACCTAAGTATTTTCCTCATGTATTGCCTCTATAATGAAAGCTAATCCCTTCTATCCTCTGCTGGTTTTGTTTGTATTACGTCTTTGTTATAATAACAATAGTAGATGGCACATTTAATGTTTAATAGATGCTATGCAGTATATATTTTACATATAATATCAACTTTGATCCGCATAATGACTCTGAAGGATAGATAACTGAAGAACAGAGAGATTAAGTAACCTGTCCAATGTCACAGTGGCACCAGGGTTTGAACTGTAGACTGACTTCAGCAAGAAACTGGTAGAAATCATATTCAGTGTCTTGTAGTAGGATTTGAACTTAGGGGATAAACACTATAACACAGAGGCATAGAACTTTGTACTTCTCTTATCTGCCACCTAGTTAACTGGGCTTGCACTATGGGTTGGTAGAGTGAGAATAGATCTTGGAGAAAATTTGGTCAGCCACCTCATCTTATAGTTCATATAAGTGAAAGCCACACTGTGCAGTATTCTGTTTATCGATACACAGATGGGGCAGGGCTCAGGCCAGAGTATGTTGCCTTTTCTACTATAGAACTCTAAAGTATTTCTGTTTGTACAGTTTTTTCTCTCTCCTCCTCTTACCTCCTTCCCAGCTTCCCTCACCTGCCTGCCTTCCTCTCTTTCTTCCTTCCCTTCTTCCTTCCTTTCCTCCCTCCCTCCTTCCCTCTCTCCCTCTCTGCCTCTCTAATTGTTTATGCCCCTATAAGCATTAAAACAACAATAACATTAATAGAAACCACATTGAAGGGATCATGTAAAATCCTATCATACAGTGTTTTAAACTTCTTTCATTTATTGCCAACTTCTTAATCTGTAAATTCTTTATCTTTTTAGATTATGATATAAATTTAAGACTTTTATCAGATATATTCTCAATCCTGTGATTTAGATTTCAGAGCTCAAATATGCCATTTATATTAAAAAGATGCAGAGAATAGGAAGGGAAAGGAAAGGCATTGCTGCCATTTATTGAGAGCCTACCATGTGCCAGTCACTGTGCCATGCCCTCTGCCTTGATATCTCAAACCTCCTTCCTGCTTTTTGAGATTTTATATGAGGGCTGGAACAATAATACTCCACACAGAGTAGATACTCCATAAACCTGATGAATAGAAGAGACTGTTTTGGATCAAGCAGGAGAAAAGAGGTAATGATCTTTCATTATCTGACTACTTCCATACATTGACTTAATAGCTTTTGATTTATTTTATGTGCCATTTATTTCACAGCTCCACTGAGACAAATGCATGTGCAAGATGCTATAGGATACAATTTACAGTGATAGATTATGTCCTTGTGCTTTTAAATCAAGTGAATACTAATTAAATCTTAATCTAGAAACTATTCTTTCTTTCATTTAATCAAGTTTCTTTAATTCCCTTGACCACAAATATTATTTGCTAAGGAAATTTGCCCTTGGGTATATTTAACCATCCAAAGGGGAAAACTTTATCATGATACTGCTCTGACAACCCACAGACTCAAGGAATAAAAACTTCAAGAGCAGCGTCCCTTCTCAGGCAATCAGCTATGGCCTAACAGTGGCTTCTTGGCAAATCATAACTTAAAAAACAGTGATTGCTTTTCAACCATAATCAGTTCTAATGACTACTGCTCCAGTTGAGTTTTAAAACATGCAGAATCAACTTTAAATTACTCCAAATGACTACTGCCCTAATGATGCCAGTATGTTTAAGTACCAACCCATTTATTAGCACTGGGAAACTCAAGAATCACTGATGCTGATGATCAGTGACCTCAAATTGAGAAACTGAGATTTGTATTCAAGCGCTGATGTACTCTGATAAGGTGGATAGAGTACAGATTTATCATATGATTGATTGCTAATTTGTGTCATTATTATACTGTGCCATTTAAGTGTGCTATAAATTAATTTTCAAGTATATCTTATAAATAACCCAGTTAAATTTCATCATCTTACCTTTTTTGCAGAAATTAATAAGAGTTCTTTATTAAATGCAAGGGGTTAAAATTTAGCAGGAGTTCATAAACTTACATTTGGCATTTCTTCCTTTTTCTAAATATATAATAGACTTAAAATAGGAAAGTGGTTTAGGTCTCACTTCACCTCAGAGAGGTGCTGACTTTGGTTAAAAACAGTCTCCATCCATGCATGCTTGTATGCATCCACCTGTCCATCCATCCATTTGTCCTCTATCTATGGCTACAATTTACTAAAAACCTATGGAACAGATGTCTAACTCTTTTTCTTTCTTTCCTCCTCCCTGCTCAACGCGCACACACACACACACATTACACATGTACATATGCAGACTTTCATGTACACTCACCAATAATTACAAGAGGAAATGAAAAACAGTGGAACTCAGCTGTTAGGTCAGGAATGGGAATCTGTTCCCCAAAGGCTAAGTGGAATATCTTTTCATCTAGTCATGGTGACCTCAATAACTAATAGCACTTTTTGTGCACAATGATTATCAATATTCATTTATGCCAGTATGTTAGTAGTAGGTTGGTGGGAGGGTGATTGGCATTGATGCATGGCTTCCACTTGTACATTTAAAAACATTTATGCTCTTAAGAAGATAAAAAGGCTGTATTCTTCAATTAGGTAGTACAAATGAGAAAATATTATTAAAATTCCTGGAAGAAAAAAAACCCTTTGTTCATAATATTTGCTTATTGCAATGTAATTAAATAGGTAAAAAAAGATACAATATTTTCCCTTCTTAATTAAAGAAGTTGGAATTTTTAAAGGTAATAATGTGTGTGTGTGTGTGTGTGTGTGTGTGTGTGTGTGTGTGTGTCTCTTTGGTGATTTATAGTTATACAAGAGTTAGGCCTAGACTGCATCTACTATATTCTTTCAAGAGGCATTCAGCAACTATTGTTTGAGCACCTTCTGTGTCTGTTTATTACTATGCTGAGTTCATGGCAAGGGAGGAAGAGAGTATAAAGCATGACCCTACCCAGATTTGATGGGTAGATAAACAAATGAAGAAAAGCTAAAAGGCAATTGAGTTGGGATGCTGCATTTGGTAAAAGTATGTTAGGCCTAGAAATATCTGGAAGGTCTTCATAACAGAAATTAAAGTTCATCTGGCTCTTGAAGGGTATTTAAAGAATTCCATGAAGGAGAATGATAGACCAAAGGAACCCTGGATTGAATGGGGTCACTGATTATCTCTTGTTGAACAGTGGTGACCCTCTATAGGCAGCTGTGCAAGTGCTAGACATTGCAGCCCTGGAGGAGAGAGTGATCATATATGATGGAGCCAGACTATAAATGGGTCTTCTAATTCAAGCAATGTGGTTTGGATTTCAACTCAGTGTTACAGACAACAAGGTGCCATTGGCAGTTTTTGAGCAGCTGAGTAATATATTGAAAGCAATTTTAAATGTACCTTTAAATTTTAAAGGTACAATCTTTGGAGAAGTGAGGGTATGGAACAGCCTCTTCTGAAACATTTTAAAGACCTTTTCTGAATTTCAAAATAAAATAGATCCATAATGTTTTAATTAAATAAGACAATTTATTTGTCTTTTTTTTTTTTAGGTTTTAATTATTTATTTGTCAGAGAGAGAGAGAGAGAGAGCGAGCACACAAGCAGGGGGAACAGCAGCCAGGAGAAGCAGACTTCCCACTGAGCAGGTGGCTTGATGTGGGACTCGATCCCATGACCCTGGGATCATGACCTGAGCCGAAGGCAGCCGCCCAACGGACTGAGCCTTATTTTAGTCTTATTAAATATTAGAATGGTTGTTCAACTAATGGCTCTCTTTTTTTTTTTTTTTTTTAAAGATTCTATCCATTTACTTGACAGAGAGACATTACAAGTAGGCAGAGAGAGGGAGAGGAGGAAGCAGCCTCCCCGCTGAGCAGAGAGCCAGATGTGGGACTCGATCCCAGGACCCTGAGATCATGACCTGAGCCAAAGGCAGCAGCTTAACCTACTGAGCCACCCAGGTGCCCAACTAATGGCTCTCTTAAGCCATTTACTTGGCTAGTAATAATTTATCAAAGACTCTTCCCAGAAAAAAGTCAGTAGTTGGGTAAAGATCTTCCAAGGCTGATTATATTTCACACACACACACACACACACACACACATATACAACACTCTGAATATGAATCACTGAATGAACGAATGATTTGTTTGCTTGTTTATTTATTAATTTTAATGATGTTCTTTGCAGAGGTGTCTATATGATCCATTACTGAAAATGGAGGGAGGATCTTTATGTTTTAGGTACACCTTCTTAACTATTTAGCTATCAGCAGTTTTATTTGCTATTTTTATATGATAAACTTGAGAAAAGAATCTTCTCAGAATGCTTTTTGTTGAAACAATTTTTCTTCTTTTTTTTTTTTTTTAAAGATTTCATTTATTTATTTGACAGAGAGAGATCACAAGTAGGCAGAAACAGACAGAGAAGGGAAGCAGGCTCCCTGCTGAGCAGAGAGCCTGATGCGGGGCTCAATCCCAGGACCCTGAGATCATGACCTGAGCCAAAAGGCAGAGGCTTAACCCGCTGAGCCACCCAGGCACCCCAGTTTTTCATCTTCTAAGAAAAGAAATTCTGATTGTTTTGTTTGGGTCAGTTTCAGTATTTCATAAATTTTATTATTTAGAATAGCTGTGCTAGGAACTGTAGTTTTTTCCTGCTACCTCATGATTTTATTGGGCTTTCATCTTTCTTTTGGGTTCATGAGTTATTTAGAATTGTTTCTTAATTTTTAAACATGTATTTTTGGGTAGAGGGAGAGATCTTTTTATCACCCATTATATTATGGTCAGAAAATATAGTCAGTATGTTATCTACCTTTTGAAGTTTTTTTTTTTTTTTTTTTTTTAAGGTATTTATTTGACAGAGAGAGACACAGGAAGAGAGGGAACACAAACGGGGAGCAGGAGAGGGAGAAGCAGGCTCCCCGCTGAGCAAGGAGCCCCATGTGGGCTCAATCCCAGGACCCTGAGATCACGAGCAGAGCTGAAGTCAGAGGCTTTAACCCACTGAGCCACCCAGGTGCCCCTACCTTTTGAAGTTTTTTAAGGTTTGTTTTATGGTCTCACTGGGTAGTTAGTTTTTTTTACAAGTTCCCTATCTGCTTGAAGAGAGTATAGTGCATATTCTGTAGGAATTAAGAACAATGCTCACTAGATAAAGTTTACTTATTGTGTTGTTAGAATCTTCTACAACCTGACTGATTTTTGGCTGCTTGATTTATTAATGGCTATGAGATATATGTTAGAATCTTCCACTGTGATGATGGATTAGTCTGTCTTTGTGTTTCTGTCAGTTCTTGCTTTACATATTTACAGTTCTTGCTTTACATTATTTTCAGATGCATGTAAGTTCAAACTATTTCTCAGAAATAGAATTCCTTTATATTATATAATGACTATAGGTTTTTCCACCTTGAAGTCCCTTTTGTCTCATATTAACATAGCTATGTAACCTTTCTTTTGGTTAGTAGTTGCCTGATATCTTTTTCCAACCCCTTTTCAGCTTTGCTATATTCTTATGTTCCAGTGAGTCACTTATGAACTGCATGCAGTTGGGAATTATTATTGTTAGAATTGTTTTAATCCAGTCTGACAATATTTGTCTTTTAACATGACCATTTAGTTGTATTACAGCAATTATTGACTTATTTGGATTTTACTTTTGCCATCTTATCTGATGTTCCTATTTTTACCACCTTTTTTACTGTAGTTATTTTATTTCTTAGCTTATTTTGAATTATATTTTTATTTATTTTCTCCCTTCCTACTTTAGAAGTTACAAACTGTTTCTCTTCTGTTAGGAATTAATTGCCCTATAAATTCTACCTCACAAGTTAAAGTTATCAGTCTAAAGTTAATCAGCATTTTAATGCCCCCAAAACTTAAATAATTTCAAACACTAATTCTGAGTATACCATTCTGATTTATAAATTACTTGTCTTATGTTGTCTTGTATTTTAGTTTCTTTTTTAATTCTCCAAGATTTTATCATCATCTGTTATTGTTATTTTAGTCAGTGTTGGTTTAGATGCACCAACATATTTACCACTTTCTTTCCAAATCATCCCTTCTTTTATTCCACACTTCCACCTGGGATCACTTTTCTTCCATCTGAATGCATATTTTTGAAGTTCCTTTAGTGGAAGTCTGCTCTTTGTGCGCTCTCTCTTTTTATTTATTTGAATGTCTTTATTTTACCCTTGTTCTTAGGAAGATTTTTACTGAGTGGAGACTTCTAGGTTGATACTGTTTTCTGTCAGCACATTGAAGATACGATGCTACTTCTGGCTTCCTGTGTTAATGTTGAAAAGTCAGTCATTGATCTACTCTGTCATTCCTATTCTCTCTGGCTGCTCTTTTATTTTGCCTTCATCTTTGATATTTTGCAATTTCATTATGATGTACTTAAGTACAGATTTCTTTTGTCCTTCCTGGGTTTCATTGAGATTCCTGAATCTGTGGATTGGTGTCTTTCTTAAGTTCTAGAATATTGTTAACCAAAGTTAACTTGACAAATGTATCTTCTGAAATCTTTTTTTCTTTCTTTATCTTTTAAAACTGAGACACATGTTAATTAGATGGTCTTAATTAGACTGTTTGTCATATCCCTTAACTACTCTTTCAGTTGTTTTATCTCTTTAGCTCTCCTGGCTTCATTTTGTAATTTCTTCAGATTTTTCTTATAGTTTAGTAATTCTCAATGCTGATGTGCAATTATGCTTTTCATTTCCAAAAGTTTGGGGGTTTTTTCTAGTTTGTTTAATCTTTTATAGTCTTACTATTCTAATCAGAAATTTCTAACTAGAAATTTCAATCCCTTTTTTATCTTTAACATATTAAGTGTGTTTTACATGCAGTCTGATAATGTAGATATCTGAAATCATTTATTTATCAACAGCTCTGGTTCTACTCTCATTTCTCTTTCAGTCATTGTACATTTTTTTAAAATTTCTTTTTAGTGCTCCAGAATTCATTGTTTATGCACCACACCCAGTGCTCCAGGCAATACATGCCCTCCATAATACCCATCACCAGGCTCACCCAACACCCCAGCCCCCTCCCCTCCAAAACCCTCAGTTTGTTTCTCAGAGTCCAGTCTCTCATGATTCATCTCCCCCTCCAATTTCCCCCAACTCAGTTCTCTGCATCTCCCCATGTCCTCCATGTTATTCCTTCTGTTCCACAAGTAAGCAAAATCATATTGACTCTCTCTGCTTCACTTATTTCACTTAGCATAACCTCTTCCAGTCCCATCCATGTTGATACAAAAGTTTGGGTATTCATCCTTTTTGATGGAGGCATAATACTCCATAGTATATATGGACCACACCCTCTTTATCCATTTGTCTTGGTTCTTTACACAGTTTGGCGACTGTGGCCATTGCTGCTATGAGCATTGGGGTACAGATGGTCCTTCTTTTCACTACATCTGTATCATTGGGGTAAATACAAAATGTCTGTACTGCCTAGAGCAATCTATACTTTCAGTGCCATTCCAATCAAAATTCCACCAACATTTTTCAAAGAGCTGGAACAAACAATCCTAAAATTTGTATGGAACCAGAAGAGAACCTGAATTGCTAAGAAAATGTTGAAAAAGAAAAACAAAGCTGGGGGCATCATGTTGCCTGATTTAAACTTTACCACAAAGCTGTGATCACCAAGACAGCATGGTACTGGCACAAAAACAGACACATAGACCAATGGAACAGAGTAGAGAGCCCAGATATGGACCCTCAACTTTATGGTCAAATAATCTTCGACAAAGCAGGAAAAAATATCCAGTGGAGAAAAGACTGTCTCTTCAATAATTGGCGCTGGGAAAAATTGGATGGCTATATGTAGGAGAATGAAACTTGACTACTTTCTCACACCATACATAAAGATAAACTAGAAATGGATAAAAGACCTCAGCGTGAGGCAGGAATCCATCAGAATCCTAAAGGAGAACATAGGCAGTAACCTCTTTGACCGGCCACAGCAACTTCTTTCAAGATAGGTCTCCAAAGGCAAAGGAAACAAAAGTGAAAATGAACTTTTGGGACTTCATCAAGATCAAAAGCTTCTGTACAGCAAAGGAAACAGTCAGCAAAACAAAGAGGCAGCCCATGAAATGGGAGAAGATATTTGCAAATGACACTACAGACAAAGGACTGATATCCAAAATTTATAAAGAACTCCTCAGGCTCAACACACACAAAATAAATAATTACGTCAAAAATGAGCAGAAGACATGAACAGACACTTCTCCAAGGAAGACATACAAATGGTTAACAGACACATGAAAAAATGTTCATCATCATTAGCCATTGGGGAGATTCAAATCAAAACCACATTGAGATACCACCTTACACCAGTTAGAATGGACTAAATTAACAAGACAGTAACAAATGTTGGAGAGGATGTGGAGAAAGGGAAACCGTCTTACACTGTTGATGGGAATGCAAGTTGGTATAACCACTTTGGGAAACAGTGGAGATTTTTTAAGAAATTAAAAATAGAGCTTCCCTATGACCCTGCAATTTCACTATTGTGCATTATTTTTTAATGTGTTTTCAGATTTTAAAATATGAACTTATATATTAGAACTCTATTTGCGGGAATTCTTTGAACCCTAGGTTGAAAGTGGCTTCCTCTAGGGAGGATTTACATTTGTTTTTTGCCAGATGTCAGGGGGTATTTTCAGCCTAGAATCTCTAGATGCAGGGTTTTTTGTTTTTTGGTTTTAGACCACCCAGTTAGTATGAGTTTGGGCTGCCAATTCTCGTACGGGCTAACTTCTTATTATAACTTCTCAGTGGAGTTTATTTCTCCTCTTACTCCAAATGCCATAGTTCAAGGAAAGCAGTTTTCCCTACAGTGCCTAGAGGTTGATTTTGTTTCTAAGTCACCTTTACATTCATGGTTTAGCTTTTTGCAATCTATCTCTACATAGGGTTGGGAGGACCCTGGGCTTTGTCCTCTGTGCCATCTGATGCCATAAAAACTAAAATACAAGTTTACAGAATTTTAAAAATGCTCTCAAAGCAATAGCTGTTACTTAACTTCACTGCTGAGTTTTCACTTTTATTCAGTCTTTAACCTTTGAATATTCCTTAATAACTTGCTGTCTCAAGGATGTATATTTTAAAATATTTTATTCATTTTACTTAGCACCTTGGGTGTTTTGGTGGTGGTGGTATTGTTTTGGAGGGTATTTTGTAAGACAAAAACTTAGAGTAGCTAATCAGTTTTAACATTGGAATTGGATATTAGCGCAATATAGTCTAAAAGTGAAAATCTAGCTGAAAACTATGTAGGAAATATTTCAGATTAATATGTTAGAGCCACTTGTTTGTTCCTTTTTGCTAAGAAATGGAGTTTAAGCTTACCTCAGCATTTCTGTTCACTGTTCACTGTACTAATTGGCTACCAGCAATTTTTCAGATGCCAAATAATCTAAACATTGTCTCAAATATAAGCTCAATTTTTAGCAAAACTTTTTAAGTTTTAGTCTTTGTTAAGTCCATACATTAATAGGAACATAGGTCTGCTGTCTAGAGTAGCTCTGATCCACTGGCACTTACTAGTTACATTTATAGCAAATGTAATTATTTTCCTGATTTTTCAGTTACTACTTAGTTTAGGCAAACACATACTTCTCGGAGCCCAGTGTAGAGAGATAGTCTAAGAGAGTTAAAGGAAGCTTCCTCTATACTTTTACTGAACCACTGTGAGAAAGCGGAAATTATTGAAGTCTCAATTCTAAGTGCTTCCAAGTGAAATTATTCTTATGGGAATGATGCCACTTTCAGGAAGGTAGCCCCATCTTAAACTCAGGAACTTTTCACAGAGTACCAGTTAAGTCTCTAATTTTGTACAGCATAACATGGAATGTAAGAAGATAGCTTTGAATCTTGGAAGAACTTCCAAGATATGGTGACTTTAATTTGTTTGCCTCCATTGAGAACTGTCCTAAAAACAGTGCCCCAGGTCATCTAAGTAGTCTAAAATGTGAGTAACCGAACGATACATTAGCTAGGATGCTTCCAGCCATAATCAACAGAAAACCTGGACTCCCTTTGCCTCGAAAAATGGCAAAATATATCATTTTACAATAAAAAATCCAAACTTGGGACAGGCTCCAGACATGACATGTTTCCTCTGCTTCTCTGGTTTCTGTGGCTCTGGACTTTTCCCCTAGATGGTTTCATCATCACCCTGGTAGCAAAATGGCCTCAGCACTTCCAGGCATCACATCCAGAGGTAGATCACATGCATCACCCAGAGTTAGAATAGGAACTATCTCTTCTGGGTTCTCCTAAGGAGCTGGTAACCTTTCTCATAACTCTTCCCACCACCCCATCTCCAAAGTCTTATTGTTTTATCTTACTGTCCAGAACTGTCAGAAAAAAGGTGAATGACATCATAGACCAATTAGATTTTGTTCCTAACCTGGACAGTGTGTCATACTCCTGTAAGTCATGTGGGCAATGGATTATTATTAGAAGTTCTCTTTTGTTTAAATTCTGAGTATGCTGTTGACCTATAGTTATCTCTGTAAAGAGTATGGAGACCCCAATTGATGCTAACTCCAGAAAGAGCTGCAGAAATGCTGTGCTCAGCACTTCTCAGCAATGCTCACAAACTGGGTGAATTGCACGAACAAACTTCAGTCAGGAGGTCTGGACCTTTGTACTGCTCTTTTTAAATTGATCCATGACCTATACCGTACATAGTTCTGAGTGAGTGAGTGAGTGGCTCACTGTTCTATTAAAGTGAACTTTAAGGCCAAAATAAAAAAGTTAGGAAACTCTCATATTTGAAATTTTATTTTGTCCTGTGGTGTATGACTTCTTTTTCTTTTCTGGCCAAAAAATTAGAGGTGATTAGGATTAAAGCTTTATGACATTTAAACCTATCAGTCTTCAAAACTAAAACATTACTATAGTTTTGGGGAGGAAGAATCCCCACTGATTTTCTAACCATTGCCATTATTTTATAGACTCTTTATCCTTAGCCTTTAGTAGCTAAGAACTACTAGATGTAATGCTTTATTGGTAAAGTCAGATATTTATTGTTTCCTGTGGAAAGTGAGTATTAATACTGTGTCACTTGTTGATCATTTTCTTTAGACATAATATAGCATTTTTCTGTGGGCTAAATTTATATTCTATTCTCACAGAATATTAAATCTGTTTGACAAAGTGAATTTAGGCCTCTTTAACTCCACTGACTCCATAAATGCTATATGTGGAAAATTATTTAGCTTATGTGAAAATGTGTATCTCTACTTTTAGGATCAATGTAATGTTTCATAAGCTTTGAGAATATGGTGTTCGTGCTTCTTAAGAATCCCAGCTATAAGTAATAATGAAATTTATCATTATGGCTGACCTACCAACTCATGTTTCTATATGTATAGTTCTGATTTAGAAGTTCATGTAGTAAGCCTACTTACTTGCTTTCTCCTCAGATTGTTCCTGCCCTTAATTCACTATCGTTCTTTTACCCTTAAAAAGTGGAAATTAGGGGTATCTGGGTGACTTGGTTAACCGTCTGCCTTCAGCTCAGGTCATGATCCCAGGGTTCTGGGATTGAGCCCCGCATAAAGCCCCACATCAGGTTCTCTGCTCAGCAGGGAGCCTGCTTCTCCTCTCCCTCTGTCAGCCCGTCTGTCTGCTGCTCTGCCTACTTGTGCTCTCTCTATATCAAATAAATAAATAAAATCTTTTAAAAAATGGAAATTAGTTTTAGAGTAGAAACAAAATGGTAGTAACAAAATTGAAGAGGTTCAGTGGATAGAAATGTTTTTAAGTGTTCTGCTGGCAGTACTTTCTAATTTTGCTAAAACCTAAACTTCCTAATTAAAAGAAAAAGATCACCTGCCTAAGGCTATTTATTGGGATGTTACCGTATTTTGTCAGATCACTGCTTTTTTTATATGATTTGGTGACCAAATTTGTTGTAAATATCACAGAAACCATTATTTCTGTTCACATATTTTTATTCATCTTTGTTCAGTAGTTAGATAAATGTGAGTGCATGCATGTGTGTACAAGTGTTATATTACATGTGTATGTATTTGCCTTATTACTCTATTGTAGTTGTTTTCTTCTCAGTGAGGAGTTGGAGGAATAAGATCCTGAAGATGATTTTCAGGAGGAAATGACTTAGAAGTTTTTAAAAATTGGGTGAACAAGTCCTCAGCCCTCATCCCAATTTAGATCTTTATGTTTTCTGACCTTGGTTGCCTTTCATATGATAAAACCCACAGACTGTTCCCAAAGAGGTAGAGGGCTACAGTGATGACTGTGGTCTAGGAT